>NC_083456.1:27257263-27579169 GCF_023558535.2 Drosophila nasuta
CACGTGACCAGCGCAGCGATGACGTTGACTGGACCACGACGGAGGCAAGGAATTGGAATTGGAATAGAATATGGCGGGTGTGAAGGAAGGGTGTGAGCCAATGTCAGCGAGCATACGAAATTGATTTGCTCGTTGCACAGCAAAATATTTGCCAGCCTCTTGCCTCCCATTAAAACCAGCTGCAGAGGCTGCGGCAGCAACTAGGACACGTGCCGCGTTCTGCACTTGCAGTTGTCACTGCTGCTGCCTTTGCTGTTACTTCTGCCTGGCGACACGTGACATCCCGGCAAATTAAACAAGACCCCCAGGCTCGATGTAGAGCAACAAAAAGTTTAACAATGCAGAAAATTGAAAAACAATCAAAAAGGAAACAGAGACACACACAACAACATCCGCAACTCTGAGGGGCACAAAAGGAAACCGTTGCTCTTGCCGAAAGTTAAGTGCTGGCATCCACAAGCAGCGGCAGCATATCCGATCTACATCCTTCCCATTCCCCCTTCTCTTGTGTCTTCTTTTGTTTGATCAGAGCGTGCGTTTCAATTCGTGTCGCTTTATTTGGGCATAATTAGCTTAATGCGCGAGGCAAACAAGCAGGACACACTCGTCCAGCAAGCAGGACATGCTCGTTGAGCAACCAGGACATTCAGAACTCCCAGCTTCGCAGCACTCTCAACAAGGAGCTGTTGCCGTGCGTGTCCTTGCTGCCAAATTGCCAGGCCAATGGCAAAGCAAACAAACGTTCAGCAAACGCAACAACAGAAAAATAACAAAAAAAATTAGTGCAGGTTATGACGAACAATTAATACACTAATTTAAGGCTGAGTAAACAGTTTTATAGATGATTGAAAACCTACGAAAGTTACTCATTTGAATATATTGTATGTGAGCTCTATAAATTATGGTTTTATACATCTAATAACAAATGACAAACGTTTTAATATGTTGCCCAAGAAAACCAAATTTGTCCCATCAACAACCTCTTCAAAGAATCGTAGTAGCTTTGATTAAATTTCAATTCATTAATCTTATATCTATAAAGACATAAAAGGTAGTCTATATTATGTCACTCTTATTACCATCAAATTAAATCGACAATCCTTTAATAGCTCATACATTTTTGCCATGACTCAGAAACATTTACAGTTTGTATTTATAAACATAAATTTAATAATGCGTTTTACATTAATTGGCAAACCGCTTAATTAGTCATTTGAATTCTTATTTTGTAATATAACTAACTGAATTCAGTAATACCTTCAAAATAAATGGATAATTATACTATTAGGTCTAAATTCAAATTTTAAATCAAATTCTTATTTAAATAAAATTGTGTTTGAATTTTAAAGCTTACCTATTGTCTTAACTTTACAGAAAATTAACCAATCAATTCTTTCAAGCTTATTATTCTTAATATTTAGTCTAGATTCAAATTTAAACTCATATTTTATGTAATTTTGAATGCGTCAAGTCATAAATGACAAACCGCTTGACAAGTCGCATATACCCTAAGAAGCTGTAGTGCAAAGAAAGTTAAATCAGGAATCCCTTAAAAGGTTCTTAATCTGTGGCTACTGTTGCTGAATTTTGTTGCTTCATTTGCGAGCTGCGTGTGTGTCGCTGTGTCGTTCTGTTGTTGTCCCCCCTTGCGATGTTACTCATACGCAGCGTTTGCCAGCGCTAGTCGTCTTCGTGAGTCTAAGGTGCGTTTCTCTATCAGTTTGGTTTTTTTTGTTAGTTTTTGGCAAGAGCTGTGAGCTGTGAGCTGTCAATGAAGTGTCCGGCGACTGTCATCTAGAATGAGTCGTCGTCATATGACCGCCAATCAGCTGCCAAATTGATTTGTGTCGTGTCCCCAGCAAATGGCATAATGAATTTTGGAACTGATTTATTTATATGCCCCCAAGTAGTCACGGGAAGTACTAGAAGTAGTAGTAGTATTAAGTAAGTGTATGATCAGTGAGCGCAAATGCAATTGCTTCGTATAAAAATTATTGACCCTGTGAGACGCAACAGACACTCCAGACGACAACGGCGACAACAACAACGACGACGACGACGACGACGACGTCAGCGCCTGTGGGTCATAAATTGAGCAAACATTTTGTAGTCGTCGTTGTTGTCGTGGTCGTTGTGGCGTTGTTCATCGTTGTCGTTGTCGATTGCGTGCAATGCAATGCAAGTTTTATGGCACTTTCAGTGATAGCAGCTCCGAGGCTCGAGGGCAAACAAGAGCGCTTTATGACAGTCACACACACAAACACAACATACAACTGCAAAAACAGCAGAAAAATTTCAGCGATCAATAGCTAAAGGCTAACAACGACGACAAAACCGGGGGCAATAAGCAAAATGTAAATAATTTTACTGTCCCCAGTGAGAGAGAGGAGAGAGAGTGAAAGAGAGAGAGAGCAAAAAAGTGGCAAACCTGACGCAAATAAAATAATAAATTTTGTACAAAATTGACAAGCTGGCTTAGCCGCAGCCTGTTTGCTGATAGCAGAGCCAAACCAAAACTGGCCACATTGCAGCCACGGAGCACATGGAATCATTTTACGAGTTTGCTCTATAGTGAGAGAGAGAGAGAGAGAGAGAGGGAGAAAGAAACAATAGACACTCATACACACAGTAGCCAAATTGGTAGTTAGTGGATGGCTTAGGACGGGCTGTAAAGTTAAGCACATAATTGTGAAATTAAAGACAGCTGACGGTTAACCGCCAGTCTACGAGGTAAAAAGATTGTGTAGTTCTATTGTAGTTGTTGCTGTTGTTGTTGTTGTTGTTATTGCCTCGATGCCAAGCCATTGATGTTGCCAATTCCCACGCCTCGTTGTCTGCGACACAAAATCAAAATGAAAACAATGGCACAAAACGTATGCTACAATTTTCTAAAAACAACTACAGCCAGTTGCCAAGTGTCTGCCACATGCCAACAGCAACAGCAACCAAAGCAACAACAACAACTGCCGAAGCAATGACAACGAATTTAAATTGAAATTATTTATTTTTGCATTTTAAAAGCGCTCGCGCGTGTCAAGGATTCTCACGCACACGGGACCGCAACCTCCCCCGCCACTCTCTCTCTCTCCCCCTCTCCTCTCCTCGCAAGCCAAGTGAGACAACAAAGCCGCTTGCCTTTGCTTTTATAATTTGAAAAATATAAAAATAACAAAGTGCCAGAGTAGCAAAAGTATGCGAGTATCCGAGTTTGCCGAGCTGATTTTCAAATGTCAAAGTTCCCCCAAACCGAAGCAACATCCCTGAATATGCCACATCATTGCACAGTGGTTGCGTCCATAGGCCAAAAATAAAAAAAGTCATAACAACAAAAATGTACGAAAAGTAAACAAATCGTTTCTAAATTGTCCAACCTTTTTCATGGCAAACTAGATTTTTCTGGATATCTAACGGTTCTTTCTAAAAACAGAATTGAAGTTGCGAACATTTAGTCATTTGCACAGCACAGCTTGCGCGCATCGCGAATTTTTCACAACAAAACCGAACTTTGAAGTGGTCAGTTCATTTATTACGTGTCCAAGTTTATAATATTTTTAATGGATTTTGAAGTTGAAGGTATTTTCTAAAATTTGAGATATTATAAAAAAACGTACTTGTTAAACTCTTCTTGTTATATTAATTTGAAATAATACATGTTTTTTGTCTATATTTTGAACGTCTTTTTTATGTTTAGCTAAGGTTTTAGTAGTGACGCCACTGAATGCCACAGTTAAATTGTATATCAATGTGTTTGTCTGGCTCTAAAGGTAATAAATGTGTAAATTTTTTTTGCCGAAAAGTGCCGATGTGCTTACAATCGTAAAAATTCTAACACCGTCTTAACATTTTCAGGGTCAGTTTTGCACTACAAAAATTTGTTTTCGCTCGTGTGCTTGTTGTGCTGTTGCCCTGTCTTCGTCTTTTGAGTTTGTGTTTATTAATAGTTTTTCATTTATTAATAGTTTTGATTTATTTTTTGTTTATTCCCTTGCTTTAAACTTTAATATGAGTGTGTATTCTCACGTTTATATGTTATTAATGTAAGGTGCAGCAAAGAAGGTAGCGCCGTTGAAAGGTGAACAAAATTGATTGAAGTTATAGAAGCAAATATTATTAAAAACGGCTATATTGTTAATAAGAGTGAAGTGTCAAAGCGAATTGAATACGTTTGTAAGAGGATTATAACGTTTTGGGTTAATTACAAACGCATGAAATCTTCAATTCTCAATATCAATCTGATTGGTTGAATGAAAAGGAATCAATACCGATAACATGCACCCAATCAACATAAAAAATATGAGCCGTTTGTATGGAAGCTATATGATACGATTTTTTTACAGTGTGTTTAGAATATTTTTATAGATTTTTGGATTTTCACGCATGTACATCTTTGATCTTTGGTGTACAGAAGTGGGCACTAATGAAGAAAAAACTCGAAGAGTAACTAGTTTGGTAGAAGAAAGCAGCAATATAATTTAAATATAATATATATATATATAGAATATATATAGTATATCTTGCATTCTAATATCAAATTTTAGCACTGTAACTCCACCGGAAGAATTTTGGCGCACAATCGGCATATACGCCATAATAAGGTTATATGGGAGCTATAGAATATAGTCCTCCGATGTATCCAATTTTTTTACTATATATTCAAAATATTTTTTTAAATTTTTGGGGAAAATTTCATAACGATATCTCAACGGGAAGTATTTTTGGCCGCGGCTTCATACAAGCCCAACCACTGTGCATTGATGCCTCCGCAGCCGCAACGAAACTTATTTGCATTGTCAGTCATGTTGAACGTAGGGACAAAGTCTGTAAGACATCAACCTACGCTTTTAACTTCTAGTTTTCCTGGGTGCCTATAAATGAAATTTTAAGTAATAAGGAAAGACTTTCGAACAGATTAAATAATTTGTAATTAAGAGATGAAATAATTGACATTTCTTCTGATTTAGTTTTACAGTTTTATAGAAACAAAAATCAGTCATCTAATATTTCATAAATTAAAGGCAATCTCTCCTATAAAATATGAGCTAAGAATTTTTCTTCATTTTTTTTTCTCAGCAGCTGTACTAATTGTCTACTAACTTTATTGATCAATCAGCTGCTTTAATAAAATGCTGAAAATATTTCCTGATTCTTTAGATACTCAAATTTATTAAGTGGATTTTCTTGGTGTTTAAAAATTAAATTCTAAGCAATGACAAAAAACTTCAGTGAAAATTATATGATTTAGAGATTAAAATGCATTTCCAGCAAACTGAATGAATTATTCCATTATAAAATAAATCACAAATATTAAAATAGCTTACATTTATATTTTACTAAAAGTAAAAAGAAAAGTTGACCTCCAAGATATAATTCAACATTTTTTTCTTTATTCTTTTAAATTATAATACTAAATAAAATAAAATGTAAATAATTGCTGTTCATACTTAGTGCAATACTTTATAAAAATTACATTATTTATACTAAAGAAATAAAATAAAATGTTTTCAATATCTTAATTTACTGATTTAGCTCTTCACTAATAGAGTTTCCTCATACATCAATCAGTTAAGCAATGTTACCTACAACAAAAAAGAAAAGTCACCCCTACAAAATATAATCTTGAAATTTACCTCTCTCCTCTACTCCACTAATCAGCTGCTTTAAGTAATTGTTGATAATCTTTACAAATATTTACTGACTATTTAACTACTCAACCTTTATTTTTGAGGTGGGTTCTCAACACCGTTCGTTGGATTCCCACGCCCACGACAGACCCCCAAAAACTGATCCCAAGACTGCTACTGCAACAGTTTTGGCTTAAAACATCGTTCGATAATCCCAAAAACCACACAAAATTGTAAACTAAATAAATAACAAGTTTCCCCTACTGCAGTGTGAGAAAGTGCAAAGAAAACTGCACCTGCCTGGACTTCAAAATTATGATCTATCTATAGACCACCTTGCGATAGTTTTCCCCCCCAATAACTCGAAACGAAAAAAATGGCGTTTTGATCTGGCCAAAGCCCAAGAGGCTTACAAAGTTGAACCACTGGACTAAATCGGACTAATATTTCTCACGATAAATTGAACATATGCCTAGGAAATGGAAATGGGAAATAGGAATGAGAGAGTGAAATGGGCAAAAGGGATTGTGGATCTTACTTTTTAACGTGGGGGGACGACGACGACACTCTTGGGCTGGATGGGTAAATATCACAACTCACTGAGTGTGAATGAATGTGGTTGTGGTTGTGATTGTGTGTGCGGTGTATGTGTGTGGTGTGTGTGTGTGGCGCGGCTGCTGTCTTTTGGTCGTTATAAATCATAAGCAAACATTTTGATATTGTAATCCCCATTTTAATTCGAGCGCATAAAAAGCCGAAAATCAAACTTTTCGACATTGGCGGCGGTGTCTCTGATGTGCGGTTGCAGCTACTTTTTGCTCGTTCGTACCGAAAATTGATGGATTACTCATTGGTAGCTCCAATGTGTTGGCACCTCCCTTCTAGCCCCGCTCCCCCTCCACTCTTTGTCTGCTCCTTGCAACCAATTTCATGGCAGCCATTTGGCCGACAGTCTGATAACAAACTTTAGCATTTTGTTATTGTTGTGGTTTTTTTTCATTTTTGTTTGCCTGATGATGATGAATATTTACTAATGCTTTACCTTTGATATTGTTGCTATTATTATTGTTGCGACTGTTCTTGATTTATTAATTAATTATATACAAAAGTGCGGAAACTGCGGCAGCCGCCAAGGAAAACCCGACATCAAGCAAATTCCGACTCTTGTATCATCGAAATCGATACAGATATCGAAATTGAAAATAGTTTAGATAAGTATCGCTGATATATACATATGTACATAAAGTGCATATGTGTGTGTTTGCCAGCCATGGCTGAGATCATTTGGGCCCTTTGCTGTTTTGTTAGCGGCAACAGTTGAAAGTCATTTTTTACGTTCTGTTGCGTTTTTGTTTTGCTTTGCTTTTTTGTTTCACTTTTACTCTTCTGCGCGCTTTTGTTTGATGTTTGGCTTTTTGGGGTTGAGTTAAATGGAGTTGAGTTGGCCTCTTTGGCTCGTTGGCCGCCTCGCTGACTGGTGGGTGGTTGCTTTGGGTCAGCTTTGAAGTGCTGCCGCCCACATTGAGCAATGGCTGGAGAACACGAGTATAGCAATCTAGCTCAGATAACACATTTTCGCCATATTTAATTAGGAAAGGTGATCAATCGAAAAATGGTTGCATTTACCGAGAACACACAGAAAACAATTAATATATTGAAAATCATTTGAGTATTAGACAAATCTGATATCAATTTGTGAGATCTTTTGAATGCCATACATTTAAATATGCAATTTTTATAGAGTACTTTATTTACTAGAGTATTGGACTATTTTGTAATAAACATACTAAAAAGTTTCAATACTTTATAATTAGCAATTCAACTGATCATTCAATTTGACAGAACATGAACTTAAGTTATTAAATTTTAGGAAAATTATAATTTAAAAACTGTTTGACAATTTTAAAAATTAATTTTTATCCAATTTAAAAAAATATATAATTTTAGTTATCTAATTTCTCAAATTAAATGAATATATTTAAATATAATATGCATAATGTATATCAATAAAAAAATTTGTGTTATTTTTTGAAGCTCAGCTATACTTCAAGTTTCAAGTATTTTAGTTGAATTACATACTAAAAGCAGGGAATTTAATTTTGATTGTAAACAATTTAAAAAATAATCAGACTTTGCGAGTATTTTTTAGTGAACGAAATGATAAAAATATTCCAGAAGTAATAAAAATTTTATTTAAACATAATAATTACAAAAAACACGATGATATTATTTCAAAAAGTAAAAATATGAAAAACAATAATGTAAAGCAAATATATTTAGGAATTTTTGTTTTAAATTCAATCCATAACAATTAATTTTAAGTTAGCAATCAAAAAATAAATTTTGACAATACATTATAATGTTATCTTCATAGTCTTAAAACAATTTACTCAATTTCTTTATCCCTTTACCATAAAAATTAAATCAAATTTATGTGAAATCTATTTATTTTTAAATTGCCGTAATTAGAAAATGCCTAAGTGAAGCGCACTTCAATGCATTGACTTTCATTGTAGAGCAATCTTCTTACCCCGAATTCATCCCCCGTTCTGTGTGTGCGAGTGTGTGTGTGTGTGAGTGTGCATAGAGCAACTCTGGTTCATGATTGCTATCAAAACAATCGCAAACAGCTGTTCGGCTGCTGTTAAGCAGACAAATCCAATCTTGGAATGCTCCACACACACCTTCTCCACGCAGCAACGGACAGGGAAATGCAACAGCCGCAAGGGGCACAACAAACACACACACACACGCACACATACTCGATTTCCATGGCAAACGCATCCTGGGGAAATGCTGCGCAAAGCGGCGAGACAACTGCGCATGTAGCAAAGGCAACGGCAACGGCAGCGGAACACCAAGCCCAGACCAGGCCACGCCCTGTCAGCACAAAAAACACTCGCTGGGTGTGGCCAACAAAAGTAGCGAGTAGCGAGAGCGCAGCCAATCAGAACGAAGCAAATGCGAGTGACGAGTGAGTTTTTCGTATGGAATGGCTGGAGATAAGAGGAGAGTGTGTGTATGTTTATGTGTGTGTGTGCGTGAGAAGATGATAAAGTAGAAGTGTAGAGGCGAGCAAAGGGTCCTGCTGCTGCTCATGCTGCTGCAGCATCCGCAACAACACAGCAATAGCAACAGCGGCAGCATCACAAATGGAAATTTCACACACACCACGTGCCGCGCATAAATTGGCCAACAATCGATGTAACTTTTGCCAGGCCAGAAGGAAATGTCATCATATTTTCACTGGTCCACACGTTCGTTCGATAGCAATGTTTGCCGCATGAGGCATGTGGCATGCGGCAGCCACTCTTTTGGCGGCGATGTGTGCTGTTTAATTTGTTTGGACCTTTGCCGGTTCTGTTTGGTCTCTTTGGCTGCCCTCTTCCAACTGTCCAAGCCAACTCTTGTCCCTTTTATATTTTTGCTACTGCTTCATTCCTGCATTTTTTTTTGTTTCTTACTTGCTGCTTGTGGCAGTTGCCCGACCGCGTCCGGCATATGTATGCGACATCATGACACCGGGGGACTTTGTTACAAGTACTTTACGGTAATGGAGGATTTTCGCTTGAGCATCCCTCTAACAAAAATTAATTTAAATCGATATGCTGCCGCAAGCGAACGTGGCAGCCAACGACCGCCTGACACTGCCTGCCTGCCTCCCTGACTCCCCGCCTCCTTGCCACATGCTGCTGGAGTTTTGCTTTCCAGGTTTTACTTCTTTTCTTTCTCTTTTTTTCCTGTGTGCTTTTTTTGTTATAGATGTTTTTTTTTTTGCTTTGGCTTGGCGCTTATTAATTAAGTAATACAGCAATTTGCTTGCTGTGCTGTGTTGATTGAGCTGCCACAAAATGTGGTACGCTTTTATGCTGCTGTATTCCACATGGATTCCTTTGGGAACTGCACAGATTTTTTAGCTGTCAAAGTGCTGCATGCCACAAACGCTGCCAATGTCAACAAGGACATGCCACGCACACTAATACAAACATACAACGAATGTGTGTGTGTGTGTGTGTGTGCGTATAGTTTATTGACTGCTTGCGGGAAGTGCTTTTCGCAGAGATCTGCGCTAAAGAATGTAAGGCTGGCCAACAAAGCCGTTCGCAAATCCTGAAAATTGACTTCGACTGGGCTTGGCAGACATCAGAGGGGGCAGAGGGCAGAGAGAGAGCGAGTCCGGGCAGGAAATCAATGCCGCCATTTTGTGAAAGAGTTGCCCACTTCAGGAACCAACATCCGCATTCACATCCTCACAATCACATTCACAACCAGCAAACAGCAGCGCCGCGTGTCTCATAAGGCATACAAAATTAGTTTCGAGTCGGAGGCGACATCTTCAGCAATGCGCCCCACGCTCTACCTCCCCTTCCACCACTTCCATCTCTCTCTGTCTCTCTCTGTGTGTGACACCCTCTTCCTCTTGCTGGCCTCCCTCGACACTCCCTACGCACCATCGTATTTCATTTCGTCATGTTTCGGGATTAGGCGGATTAGTTGCCGACTGAGCAATGGCTCTGAACTTTGCAACGACTGCTCTGAACTTTTTGGTAGTTGCTTAAAAAGGGAAATGTGACAACAACAAGGGCGCGGACGTGGACGCGGTTGTTAGCATCTCTCACATACATATATAAATGTGTTTGTGTGTGTAGATTTGTGGCACTTTGGAGCGCCTTCGAATGCTTTGCATATCAATTTGGTGAGTGCGTGTGACTTCACGAATGTCGTGCATTAAGTTCCCCCCGATCAAAGGATACAACTTGCTCCACTTGACATATATCAAAAATATATATATATATACGTAGTATCTATATCTTGTATATCTTGACATTCTTTTCTTCTGCGTAATTTCTGTGCTTCCATAGCGCACATAGTTCTTGGCACGTAGAACATCGGGGAAACTAGCGCCATTTTGTTTTGGCCAGATAACAAAGCAGCGCGAAAACTATAGGCGTAATATACTACCACGATACATAAGCCCCTTTTGCGCATTGGCTGGATACCTCATTTCCCTTTCCACTTCACCCCCACCCACCTCTTTACAGAGATATCAGGCAATGTCAAAGTCTAATTTTGTTTTTCTCTTATACTTCGTAATTGAAATGTGCCTGGGTAAATCCCACAGCGCGTTTGTTTCCTGAAATAGATACCATGTCATCAATAGAACTGTTTGCCATTTTACCCATTTACCCATTTACCATTTACCCATTTACTTTGCCCTTTTCGCCCCCATTGATTATACTATATAGGTGATAAAATGGGCTTTGTTTGACTCAGCTCGCTGGCTGCATTTTGCCACAAATGTAATTACATGATACACAGAATAACATCCGGCCAGAAACTTAACCCTTTTATCATCTGTTGCCAGGCATGCGCTCTCCATGCAAAAACTGACAGGTGTTAGATCAAAACACTCTGGGGACTACAGAAAAACGTTGACACCTTGCAGCGCATTTTCCATATCATTGCCTCCAATAAATGGGTTATACTCTAATAATATTTTTCTTTTCTGAAGTATCACGGCAAGTACTTTGTATCTTTATCTTTAGCTATATCTATGCTGTGCTTGTGATTGTGGATTGATTGGCCAAGTGAAACTAATCGAAAGTTGTATTCAGTTTATATAACTTCAAAGTCAATTCGCCGCTCTCTCAAGTCTCTCAAGTGGTGAAGTGGACAATGTTTGAGAGCGTTCACTTGTGCCAAGAGATTAGAAGGTTGCACTTCCATTTAGTATCTGTCGAGACTCTCTTGATGGCCAATAATCGAATGAACTTTGTAATTGGTTTCTCAATTACAAAATCGTGTGAATTTGATAAAAAGTACAGAATGTGATGCGACTATACAAATAAATAACTATACTATAAACCATTTTTTGAAGTAGACATTTCTAAGAACTAATGTCAAAATATTCCTAGATTTTATCCACGATTTTGGAAACTAAGGAATTGCATATTAAAGTATTGAAACTTATTTATATTATGCTCAATGTATAAATTTGCCAAAGTCAATAAAAAAAATAGTAGTATACTATATAGTATTGGGATTTATAAGGCACTTTATAAAAGTTACAAAATTCATAGATTATTATTACAAGATTTCTGTAAAATTTTTAATAAATTATTTTAGTTTTCTAAGTAATGAAAATTTATTATATAAAAAACATTTTCTGTTCCCATTTTAAAAGAAAACGAAAATCATTGTATCCTGAAATGAGAATGTCAGATTTATCACTGACTACTATTTACAATAAAAATAAGCAAAAAAGTGCTATAAAATTCCAGCAGGAAAATGTTGCAAGATTGATAAGTGAAAATCATAAATAAAGCAAGTTTCCGCTTCCTGAATAAGTTTCGGAAATCTAGCGAGAATCAAAATGGGATATAATCATAATAATAATAAGTCATATCCATATATGTATGTATATGTGACAGAATATCCGTTGATAAAAACAAAGAACATGTGCACTTCCCAACTAAGTCTCCACTTGAGTCACGCAAACAAAACAAAAATAAAATAATACAACAACAACAAAAAAAAGTAAAGAGAGAAACTGTGGCAAGCAAATGCGAAATAAAAACGAAAATTATGAACTGCACAAAAGCTGTTGTGAATTTTAATAAATTTTCTTGCTGCTGTTGTTGTTGTTGAGGCGATGCCGCATTTTTGGCAAAAAGTATCTGCCAACTGAGCCGGAGTGAGCAAATCAAACAGGGAATACAACAAGAGGAACGGGTAGGGGAGGGGAGGGAGTGAGAGCACTGGGGACGAATGTATCCTAAGAAGGAAGGCAACAAGAAATGTGAAGAAGGGCGGCAACCGGGGGGGAGGGAGTATACGTCAAAAAGAACAGTTATTTATTTATTTGTGCGCAATCGAGAGCACAGCATGGTAAGCCAGAGGGACAAGCAAACGTCAGGGGTGTCAGAGAACGGAAAAGAGAGAGAGAGAGGAAGGAAAGGTGGGAGAAGGGGGACAGTGAGTGGTAGCGCCTCAGAGGCACTGCGAAGGCAGGCAAACAATGGCGGCTAACGGAGAATAATGGGATAACAAAACGCCCTTGACACCCAGTAAAAAGACAGCCAGCCCTCAAAAGTGTACGATAGAAGTAGCCTTATTATTATGAACATTGTGTGGACTCGGGCCCCGGGCACGTACCAAACGGCAATGGTAACGACGACGACAACAACGACGACGACGACGACGTCGCAAACTGAGGGCAAAGGCAGGGGTAACACAAAGGACCCACAAAGTACAAATACAAATCAAACCCTTGAGAGCGCCTAACAACAACACCAGCAACAAAAGCAGCCAAATAATAAACAGAAGCAGCAGCAAAGCAGCAGAGAGAGTGTGTGGTGTGTGTGTGTGATTGCGGAAAGAGAGACAAAGAGAAAGAGGGGCGAGCACTGCAAGAGGAGCGCGCGCAGAAGCTGAAAGAGAAACGAAACAACAACAGCAAAAGAACTGGAGCAATGGCGCTCTGTAAACATTGGTGTGAGCGTCACACACTGACACCTCCACAACGCTGTGTGTGTGTGTGTGGAACAGAGAAGGCAAGCACACAGTATGAGCAGTGAGTGTGTGACACGAACAGCGAGAGAGTGAGCGTGTGCGTGCGTGTGAGAGAGTGAGTGAGTGCGAGTGTGTGTATGTGTGTGTGTGCACGCGATAAACTGAACTGACAGTAGACAAAACGGCTTTTGGGGTGTGTCTTGGCCTCTGTGTGTGAAATGCGTAGGGTGTCTCGCTCGCACACATCCGTGCTTACGGCACTCGTTACTCGCTTGGCATGCGCTCGCTTGCACTCACACCAAAGTGCCAGAGTTGCTTGGCTGCCTGCCTGCCTGGTGGGACAGCAGATAAGATATAGAATAGAGAATCGCGAGCAGTGTCTGCGGTGTGTGTGCGATGCGTGTGCCGAGTTAGTTGGAAAAATCAAATTGCGTTATTCAGTTCGTTTCGTCGTGGACTGTGTGTGGACTGTGTGTGGCAGCTACTCGCAATACACTCGCCGCTCGTTGCCGTTGCCGTTCGTTTTCGTTGCGTGTGCAAGTTGCAGGCGAGCTCAACCCCCTTTATCACGGAGGCCGCTGCTGCTGTTGCTGCTGCTGCCCTCACGCACTCGCTGCTGCCGTCGCCGTCGCCGTCGCTGTCGTTGTCGCGGTGCCACATCCAACAGATACTTTTGCGTATGCTTTTGAATTCGTTTTCAATTCAGCCACGTCCTGTTACGGGTGCAGACGCGTTTGTTTCCGTTTTTTGCTGCTTCCGTCAAAACAGTGAGAAGAGAGCGCAATCAAACAACAATTTGAGCTACTTCATATACTACTACTACTACTACTACTACAACAACTTACCCTAATTACGCGCTGGATTAAATTATTAAAACACTAAAGCCGACGCGGATTTAGAATCAACAGCCGATTCAACACCGACTGCCAAACACAATAACAGCAACAACAACAGCAATAATAACAACTCAACAACACCGACTGATTCTTTCGTGTGTGTGTGTGTGTACGTGTATGTGTATGTGTGCATTTTAGTAGTGTGTGTGTGTGCTTCGTGTTCGTGTGAGAGAGGCCATAATAGCAAACGCGCGTTGGCATCAAAGTCGCATTAAAAACATATCCATGAGTTACTTAAAATTAATCACTAACATAATCACTGTGATTTTTATTTGAGCTGCCTCTACTCTATCTCTATCGCCATCTCGTTCGCTCACACGCGTGTGCAACAACAACAATAACAATAATTATAATCATAATAACAACAAACAAGCGACGCAAAATTGTGTTTAAACTATCAAACGAAAAATAGCTTTTGATTAGCAATCGAAAGACACGGAACGAAAATCTCGGTTCTGCTTGCTATCAATAAATTTCCCAACAAAGATTCTCAAGATTTATTGCCGACGCAACCCACGCGACATTTCTTCGTCTTGATAATCGCGCTAAACTTACAAATGAAATTCAAATGAAAGCAATTTGATTTATTGCCCAAGTGCACAACATTTGCCCCACATTAAGTGCTACCCACTCTAAAACCAAAAAACTAAAAAAAAACTTCAATCAAACAAAACAGAACTGACCCCAAGTTATCCATCCATCTATACAGCTGCCGAACTGACGGCGCTATCAAGTGGATTAATTTGAATTTCTTTTCCCAAACTAGAGGTGAGTTAACTATAGATAACTATAAATAGTAGCTAAGAGTTTGTATTAAGTATACGCAAAGTATTTCAAAATTCTATGCAAGATGTCGTCGTCAAGATCAGCTGAGTAAACAGTGAAAGCGTTGTCGCTTCGCGTTAATTGTTACTACTACTGAGCACCGTATCTAATGATATCTATCTATATATGCGACGCTAGACCAGGCCCCGTTTTAACT
This sequence comes from Drosophila nasuta, assembly GCF_023558535.2. Classification (NCBI taxonomy): domain Eukaryota; kingdom Metazoa; phylum Arthropoda; class Insecta; order Diptera; family Drosophilidae; genus Drosophila; species Drosophila nasuta. The sequence goes on from NC_083456.1 coordinate 27,272,275, forward strand.
AAACAAAAGCCACAAACAAACGGGCCACAAAAAGCTCCCGAAAGTATTAACTGAATGAGCCAGCAATAAAGTGTTTGTTGAACTAGCGCTTAAATGGCATTTAAATAATTTTTAATTTTTTTGCTGCACTCTCACGCCAAACATAAATCACAAACTCTATCTGCGAATCATCATAATCATCAGTCCAGACATTGCCACCATAAACTGTCTCACTTTTCTCGTCTATGGGGGCCTCTTATTTGGGCGTAAAGAGGCCCAAAGCCAAAGCCAAAAAAAAAAACGCCAATTGACGTCACCTAAACAATTAGATTTTGAATTTGTGTTTTGGTTGTAGTTGTTGTGGCCATTGCTTTGCTTTTGGCAAACAAAGCATGGAAAAACACCGCGAAATACACCTTGAGAGCGAAAGAGAGAGAGATTTCCATAAGAAGCGCGAAATGCAGAAATATACTTTCCAAAATAAATTTGTGTATAAAATTAAATAGAAATGACAACAGACGTTAAGCGTCTTGGTAAAACATAGAAATCTTGGCACCTTCGCCTTAACTATTTGCTCAGCCCCGAAAAAAAGAAAACGCGACCCACCGACCCAGCGATAAGAAAACCACTGAATTGCCATAGTGAATGGGCGGCTGCTGAGGTGAGGTGAGGGGAAAGCTTGGGTGCCGCATGGGCCACAAAAAAATACGGCTGGCAATAAAGTGACATAAAATAATTTCGGGCATTCTTTGTCTAAGAAAATCATTATGTAAATAAATTCTCACTTCTGAAATAAAAATGTGTCGTGACAAAGAACAAAAAGGCAAACCCTAAAATAAATAGAATAGCAGCAGCGTCACAAGAGTTGAAGACCAACAACAAAAAATTATATTTATTAGCACTGTGGCAAATAAATATGCCACAAATGATGCCACCGAAAATTGACAACAATATGAATGCACTTCAATCACAGAAGAGAGAAAAAAAGCAACAAAAGCGAAAAAAAAAACAATGTGGTAATAAATAAACAAAGCAAGGCAAAAAAAGAATGGTGAGGTATAAATCTGTTAAATGGGAAATTATGTTTATTATTGTGATTAAAACAACCGCAAAGCAATTTAATATTACAGCCAGACTAATCCACTGGGGATCAAGTGCAGATCAAGCGGCATTATCAAGTATACATTTTCAATTTCAACGGTAGTAAATGTGTGAGAAATGTGAAAGGGAAAACGAAACCGAATTCAAAATCGAAAGTGACAAATCAAATTTAAATTTAATCACTTTTTTTTTTTGTTTTACTAACAATTAAACAAGAAGCTGCTGCTGCTTTTGCTGCTGGTGAAAATTTACGATAGGAAAGTCGCCAGGTTTTGTTTGAATTTACATTTATTTATAGTACTTCCCTCTGCTGTCTCTCTCTCGTTTTTTTTTGCGCTTGGTGTACTATAATTTATGAAATTTTTTACAACTATTTATTTCGTTTTTGAATGCTTTTATTTTTTGTTATGATTGAGATTAGATAACAATTTATTGCAATGCTCGCGTTGTTCGACTTTGCTTCGTTTCCGATAGCGAAACGCACAGAACTCGGTGAGAATAGTTGGGACTCTCTTTTGATTACTGAAGCAATGCCACTGAAATTGGCAAAAAAAGTTTACTTGATTTACGAACATTTATGGTTATTTTTAGAGCACTGTCAATGCTTGATTTTTGTCACAACATTTATTAAGGCGCCCCTTAAGGGGAGTTCCTTCGATTCGGTTGCCAAAATCCAGTACAACTTTGCGTCGCGTTGTTGCTGCAATAATAATAAAAAAAAAAGAAAATATAACGAAGAGAGAAACAAATTCACAGAAATGTAAATATTGTTACATTGATAAGAAGCTCGGGCTGTGTGTTATCTTCGACTGTGCAAGCTCGTTGCTGTGGCTGTTGCTCTCTATCTATTTGTCTGTCCGTCTCTCAGCGTGTGTGATAACAACACGTAGGTGGTGTGGACTGTGTGTGTGTGAGTGCGAGTGTTGGAATCTCAGTGTGTCTGCCCTGGGCGGACTGCGTTGTCAACTTAAGTCGGCAAAACGTTGCGCACGCGGCACCCGCAAACGATTTACGATTCACCGTCGCAGCAACAGTCAAAGTAGCAGCCACAAAGCAGCATCTTCGTCATCTGTGGAACGCAGTTACAACGGCAATACCGATGTGGTATTAACCCCTTGACGTGTTTGGTGTTAAGTTGCCATTGCCTGGTGTTTGGGTTAAGCTCCTCACTGTTTGTCTCGATGTGATAAAAAAAATATAAAACAAACTTTTCCCTCAGGTAGCTTGCGCTCAGCTATGTTGTCTTTCGTTTGTTAGTTGATAAGCTTTGTGTTCGCATTTTCTTAATTTAATCATTTACCCTTTCTCTCTCTCTCTCTACCTTGCAGCATCGCAGCGCGCTTCAGGGCAGCGCCAGCGAGCTCAGAGAACAGCCACAACTTGGATCTGCTTTCGCCACAGTTGGAAGATACCGGCCTCAAGACGACGACATTCTTGCAACACTTTAAGGACGTCGTCACGACGAAGTTCAACGGCAGAGATCACCATTTGCCGCCACTGCATCCCGCGCATCCAGCGCATCAGCAGTCCGCGCTGCATCACCACCATCAGCCGCACCAGGCTGTCGCCCAGAGTTTCTCCACCATTTTTCCAACGTATCTCGGCATGGATCGCGCCGCCGCCGGCGGTTGCGGTGCCGCTGGCGGGGGCCTCGGCGTGGTGACCAGTTCGGCCACCGCTCTCGGTCCCGGCGGCATTCCCGGCGGTGGCGGAGGCGGCGGCGTTGGGGTCAGTGGTGCACTGAATGGCCTCGAAGCCATGTCCGCAGAGTCCACGGGCCTGTGTCTGCAGGATTTGGTCAGTGCGAGCACAGCGAATGGCGCCGGATCGGCGGGTTCGGCGGAGAGTGCCACAACAACGAGCACAGCGCTGAGCAGCGGCAGCTCGACGGTGAATGGTGGGGGGAGCAGCGCTTCGGGTGCGGATCATTTGCACAGCCATCACAGCTTGCACGATTCGAGCTCATCGGTCAGCATTTCACCCGCCATCTCGAGCCTGATGCCCATCAGCAGTCTCAGTCATTTGCATCACACGGCCGCCGGTCAGGATCTGGTTGGCAGCTATCCACAGCATCCGCATCATGCCGTCGTGCCGCCGCACACACCGAAGCACGAGCCGCTCGAGAAACTCAGAAGTAAGTATCGAATAGAGAAAGAACAACAGATTCTCCCCTTCACACATCTTCATGCATATTTTCGGTTCAGTTTATTTGGGGGCCAAGTCAATTTCGTGGCCAATTTGTTAAACAATTTATTCTTTTGGAATGTTTTTATAGGGGGTTCTTCTCCCTCGCTGCGCAGCAGTCTAACAAATTTACAAGTAATTAATGCGGCCATAATTCAGGCAGCGTCGCAGCGTTTTGTATACGCTGCGTATGCGTGATATTTGTTTTGTCTATGTTTGCTTGCCTCAACAAGTGTCCACATTCACAGCGCACAATATTTTTGCAACTGTCAGCGACAGCTGTCGTCATTTCAATATTCATTTGTTACACCAAATCATTCACGCTCTCAATACTTGTACTTCATCATTCATGCGATGCTCGTAAATTTCTAAACAATGTGCAAAAATTCCAACGACAAACTTGTCGCTCCTTCCTCCTCCTGCCCCTTTTTTTTGTCAACATCCATGCCTCATGCATATTCATAATAATCATTGTGTAATCATTAGCGCATAATCTTCATAAAAGCGTAACAAAGGCGACCCAAAAAAAAGCAAAAAGAACAAAACTCAATTTTGGTAGAGCAACAAAAAGAAGCACTAAACAAATTTCACTTTTGCTGCGCATGTCACGGCTAATTGAGCACCCTTCTGCCGTAGTGCCGAAGGCAACACACTCTTCCCACTTTCCCACTTTTCCCGTTCCCATTTCCCACTTCTTGCCACTTCGAGTGATGCTGCAGCAGCGTCAGAGTTGAAAGAGGGTCGCTCAATGGCTGAAATTTGATATGTGCATTGTAGTCAAGTGTTTGTTGTTCCGTTTAGGCTAATTGTTATGGGAATTTGACTGCGGCCAGACACTCGGCATGATATTTGGAGGTATTGCGATCAAGTGTGCCAAGCAGATTATTCAATTGCCTGCAAGTCAGTCAAAGGTTGCAGCAAAGAGAGGAAGTTGGGTAAACAAAATGATGATATTACAATAGGATTACAATAGCAAAAGTTAAATTATAAATAGAATAGTAAATTCATGAAGAAGAACTTATATTAAAAACTGAAACTTGGGAAAAGACTGAGAAAAAAACCGATGAATTTCAGCTTAAAATAATAAAGTTCAATTCATTGATTGGAAATTAAATCGTATAAATTTCAATTTCAAATGAATGAAGTTGAATTCATTTAAAATTATAGTTGAGAAAAGTTTAATAGACTCTTTTGAGTATATAGTAAACAAAGTTGGGTTTCAATTCAGTTCAATTAATAATTATAGCTTAAAGCGAATTAATAAATGCCTTATTAAAATCGTGATTTGTATGCGAATTATTGTATCTAACATTAAAGGGTGAGATTAAATAAAGATTACAACTTATGTTGAGGAAAAACCTTTGATTAAAGAATACAACTTTGGAGATTTACTGAATTAGTGGGAGACTATATAATAGAAAGAATTTAAATACTCAAAACTCACTGATAATAAGACTGTTCATTTAATAACTAATACAACGCAAAACTAATAGAATTGCATCAAGTTAAAATAATTATTCTAAGCAGCTTCATTTTGATAGCATTTTCATTTTTTATGCTGACACAAACTGCGCAAACTTTTGACTACAGCAAAGTTAACTTTGAATTTGCTTGTGCCCCAAAACAATAAGTATTTGTCTGAGAGATTTGTTCGCCGTCTAGCGCAACTCACTCAACTCTGGCCTCCAAGCACTTTTGGCCGGGTTAACAGCCTTACAAACTCTGCACTTTGCTGCTGTGGGGCCAGAGAGCGAAAGGGGACGCAGCTGCCTCTCAATTTATTTGCGTGCCAAAACAATTTAACACAAAAATTGTGCGCATTTAAAATATGCACGAGTGCAGTTATCCTTTGACACACACACACACACACACATACACATACACAAGCGAATACACATGCAGAGCAGGATAAAGCCAGACGTTTACTGTGGCAAGTTGTGCGAGGAGTGGCTGCCTTTCAGCTGCAGGTGCGGAATCATGTTGCCAACAAATTTCACATTGCTGTCTGTGTGTTGTTGTCGTTATTGTTTACGCTCTTGTTTAAATAATGGCCACACAACGTGCCCAATGCCTGTGTTCAACTCTGTTGGATTGTTGGACTGTTGCACATTGCAATTGGATTTTCAATTATTGGCCAATTTAATGGTCGCCCTCCCCTTTAACTTTATAGAACGACGAACGAGAACGAGAAGCGAGAACGGATTCTCGAAAATCAAACCACCTACACGACCATTTGTTTGTGTTATAAAATATTTAAGTTTTATTTGTACGAGTATTTATGTATATGTCTCTGTCCCTCTTTCTGTGTGTGTGTGGAAATGTTTTTCTTTTTTATTAGTGCAGTTTTTTATGATGCACACACACACAGCACACCTCGTCTATTAGTTCGTTTAGTCTGATCATCATTTTATGGGTTCTGTGCGTGTTTTTATTTCGTATTTTGCGCTCAAAGGATTTCAAGTTCACGTACACTAATTTCACATTTTCCCAGTTTCCCATTTTCCATTTTGGTTGTCAGCTATTTATTTTTTTTTTTTTTGTGTCTCATTCGATGGCAACATCTATTTTTTTTTTATTATGCATGCAACGCTGCAGCGTGTAAAACAATAAAAAGTTAATGCTTTTTAATACCATCGGCTACAACTCTTTAATGTCGAAAGTGTCCCCACTGGCAGCTGGCCATGTTCTGTTCAACTCAGCAGCGGCAGCAATCTGAATTATGTTGTCAGCAGCTGGCAGCCTCTAAAGAGAGCTTTAGTCATGCTGCTCTACTCTATCAAAAAATGCTTTAATTTTTCACACAACAATAATCTATCACATCTATTCTAATTATTGTATAGAGTATTTTAGTTGATCCTGTGACTAAGTACTTTCAGCTCAATGTAGATATGACTAAACAAAGATCTGCGTTTTGTATTTACCAAGCAAAAGCAAAGCCAAAAACCAACAGAAACCTCAACAAACCAAAAACTCAAATGTAAATCAGAGCAGTTTACATTTTGGTTGCTCGGCAAATAATACAAATATCATGTTGCGAGTCCTTTGCGACTTTGTTTGCCAAGTTGTTACAGCTACACAGATATAGCTATAGATATATGCTTAGATATGGTAGAACTATTTGCCTTTGACAAATAGTTTGCCCTTGTAGCGCTTGATAAAATATTAAATTGCCTTGTGCGGCTCTATCTCTATCTCCAAAAATGTATCTGTATCTATTGCTGTTGTATCTGCAGCTGAGTGCGAGAACTTGCTGCTCGACTTTCCTACGAAATCTTTTGTTATCTATTGTGCCTCATCCACATATCATTGCACTTAAGTTTGTCTTGTGTTTGCGTGTGTGTGTTGTCGGCACAAAGTGTTAATGGCACGTGCAGCACAACAAACAGTCCAAAGAGCACTTTAAAATGGAGATATAATTTCTAGAAATTAGTGAACATATTGGTAATTGAAAATTTTTTTTTAAAATACATAACTTCTAAGAATTAGAGCACATTTTGACAACTGAATAAGTCTTTATTGATTCATCTTTAATCTTTATTAAGACAGTTAAAAATTAGAGAGAATTTGGCAGCTGAAAAACTCTTCATATAATCAGCTTTAGACTTGCTTAAGGTAATACGAGATTTAAAAAAAGCTTTGGGTAGTTAACAAATCTGACAAACTATAGTAAATACCAAAAATATCATTACAGATTGAATTTTAGACTTACTAAAAGTAATTAGAAATGAAATAAAATGTTGCTATCTTTAGAGTTTCAACTTTAGAATTATAAAATGCAGAGTTGAAAATATTCTCACAGTTTTCAATGTAAGCTTTGAAATTAGAGAGAATTTTGGGAGCCGAAAAAATCTTTACGGATTCAGCTTTATACTTCCACAAGATAATTATAAATTAAAGAAAATTTTTGTAACCCAACAGATTACAGATTCAACATTATGCTTTGAAATAAGAAAGAATTTGGGCAGCCAAGAAAAATCTTTACAGCTTCAGTGTTTTTTTTAAGGCAAGCTACAAATGTGTCTTTAATGAAGAGACGCTGCGCACATGCTGCACAGGCCTCAAGTTACAGTTATAGATACACAGAAACACACACACACCACATCCTGTGCAAGGATACGCCTGAGTCCTGTAGCTACTTTAAATTCAACGTGTGCGCGTCGTGGACTTCGCTTGTACTTATTTGTCAGGCCTCTCTCTCGGTTTGATGCTCCCTTCTTGTCCTGCCATTTTCTTTATGAATATAAATACACATTTTATCGATTTCTCTTTGGGGCTGTGTTTGCAGCCATTTTGTGTGTACATTATCTTTAAGACGCTTTAAAAATCAGTCAGCATCAAGTGCATTTGCTGTGAAAATCTCTGGAAAATTGCGCACATATGTCATTGTTGCGGTTAAGCATAGAAGGAGGAAAAACAAAAGATCGTAGTGCAATTGGCAAGCAAACACCCCATAAATTGTGCCAGCCAATGCCAATGGATAATCACCCATTGGTGACGCCCACTTCACAAGTTTCTTTTGGTGTTCTATGGCCAGACTGCAAGGACAAAAACTGCCCATATATCAATCCTGACACTCAGACACAACGGAGACATGTGGTCTCTACTATGCGATGCTCTCCTTCTCTTCTGCCTTGATGGCACTGATTTCGTTTATATAAATTATAATGTCATTATGGCAACCAGTCAGCTTCCTCTTTTCTTCTTTGTTTTTTTTTTTCGTTTTGCCCTCAGACAAATCTCTAACTCGACCAAGACCGCAATTACGTTGCACACAGAGTGGGAGTTAGAGTCAGAGAGAGAGAGTTCTACTACTGAAGCCGCCTCTTTCTCATTATCCGTATCGTGCAATTTCGTAAAAATGTCGCATTAGAGATTATCTGAGGAAACAAACTTGCACGACGCTGCTGTCCAAGTTGGCCACAGCAAAATTGGGGAGGCGAGGGGAGGATGAGAACGAAATGGACCAAATGACCCAACGGCATCAACTGGAGCCAAAAATTTGAGCTGACAGTCGAGAAAATTACTGAAAAAGGCATTGCAGTGGAAAACTACAACAAGTTCAACATAGACAAAAGGAAAGACAGAGAACGAGTCTGTGTTTGGTTGGACAGCATTTTGTTGAGAGGGGGGGAGGAAAAGGTCTGCATGTCTCTCTCTTCTTCTTCTTCTTAGCCTTATCTGCCAGACCCTCGACTAATGAGCTTGCCTTGATGTGGTCTGACTGTCTGGCCGCAAAGGAGGGTTGGACTCTCTGTTCTCTGTCGGACTTTGGGCCATGTCAATGTTATTGCACTGATTTTTATATGTGTGTGTGTAGCTTACATACATATATTTCTGTGTTGCTGCCAAGCTCATTATATTGCCATAACCAGAGAATATATATATTGTCATTGTCTGGCTAGCCATAAAGGATTAACTTTCTAGATTGTTGTGGGGCCAAAAAAAAAAGCATTAACTTGATTTTTACAGCAGCTTTGGCTAATTTCTAGTGCTTTCAGCTTGAGGGTGTTGAATAGTTTGCCAATTTTTGTGGGCATATGGTGCACAAAACCTGTCGCATATTAACACTTTTCAATGCCAAATGTGGCATGAAATTGGAAAAATGCGAAATGTATAAATATTTGTCAGCAGTCTTTAACCCTTTGATATTTTAGATTTCCCCCTCGCAGAGTGGTTTAATTTCGCCAAACAATAAAAGCAACTAACTTGTCAAAATAGGGAAGAAAAGTATTTCGATTTCTGCCTTCCTTCGTCCTTTGTGTGCTTTGTGTGCTGAGCATCCCAATTCAACTGTCACATTAATCGTTTGTTTTTGGTCACAAAATGCTACAAGTAAACGTTTGCCATATATCCTGGGTTTCCTTCTTTCCACTTCTTTTTTTTTTTTGCTGTGTCGTGTCAAAGGACGCGCTCTCGGGGCGTACCTTCGGTCCAGCTCCCTTGGCATCTCAACGATCCTTTTGTCTCTGTCTCTTTGTGTATGTGTGTGTGTATTTGTTTGTTTGTTTTGGGTGTATCCTGTGCGAAGGTTTGACAGTGTCACAGGCTGGATAATTTATAGCTACTGCTGTTGCTGTTGCTGCTTCTGCCGTGTGTCGTGTGTCAAAGTTTTTGTGGAAAATGCTTATGAATGAATGCGACAAATGGCCAAATGGTTTACCGTGTGTGTTTGCTTTGCTGGCTATCAAAATCAAAATCATTGTCCAGGCAAACATTTATTTCTCATTTTTCTGCCGTTTCATATTTGCCAGCATGATTAATAGTTCGCCCTTTTTTTTTGGGGTGTGCACGCTCTGCTTCTATTGACTTTTGTTGGGCAAAAAAAAGGAGAGAAAACAAAAGGGAAAATACTTTTTCATTAGATCATTTTGCTGTTTTGTTTTGCTTAAACGCCTCTGCAAAATGGCCGAAGTGAATTCGGAATACACAAATGCGACGGTTGACACTTGTTGTCACAGCTCGTTGACATGGCCAAAAATTGTTGAGGCGTTGAGGCAACGCCCACCACTTTTTTGGCTAAAGCCATATTGACACTTGCCACTCACATTCTATCACACAACACCACGAGTATAGACACAAACCTTGAAAAACATTGTAAAAAGTCGGAAAAACTCTGGCAGCAACAACTGCGGCCAAAAAAAATGTCAACGCCAACTGACAGACGACAAACAAATTCTGCTGTTTTTTTTTTGGGGAAAAATCAAATTCAAATTAGTCGCAAGCGAAATAGACAGTCAAGCAAGAAAATGAACGAAAAAAATATTTAAACAAATAAAAATCGCTGCGGTACGTGCTTTTCTCTGCGTTTTTTAGAGCGCATCGTTAAGAAAATATTTTTACATTCTTCTTCGGAAGCTGAGAGGGGGGAAACAGTTTAAGAGAAGTTGGCGGGAGGAAACGAGCTGGCACAGATGACGCTGGCGACCCATTTAACAGGCACATGCTCAGGTTGAAATCGAGCACAACGAAGAACATCGCAAGACAACAACAACAACAACAGCGAAAACAGCAGCGGCTATTAAGCAGCATTTTCCAATTTAACGCTGCAGTGTTGTGGGAGCACATTAAAAAAAGACTTGAGTAATCAATAGATAGGAGGAATTTGCCCTGGGCTTAAGCTGAGTTCTGAAGCTGCTAAAGAAAATACTTTGATTAGAGAATGAGAAAATAATCAACTATTTTTCCTTCTGCTTAAAATTTGTGCTTACTTTTATTCAATGTCAAAATTTTAACAATGTCATTCAAAATTGGGGAGATTGGAGTAGGAAAATGCGTCTCTTATTAAAATAATTTAATTGAAAAAGGAAATGCGCGGTAGCAAAAGTCTAGTTCTACAATTTTTCCGATGATTATGATGTCTGTCTTATTGAAATTTCTGATTACAAACAGAAAATATTCTACAATAAAAGTCAAAGTATATTTTTTACTATTTTTTCCGCTGATGTGAATATTCCCTTAAATTTATTAAAATTTTGACTGTCATTCGAATGTCTGCCATACGAAATAATCAAAGTCGAACCCTACTATCCCTTATTTTTATTTGTAATGCCAAAACTTGTAATATTGTCAATCAGTCACAAATTTGCCATAAGAAATAGTCAAAATCTAGTTCTATTATCCCTTCTATTTATTTAATGCCAAATATTTCTAATGATGTGAGTCATTCACAATTCTCAGTGGACAGTCATAAATGACAACTATGAATGCGCTAAAAATAACGATTAATAAGCTAAATATCATTAATTGATTTCGAAGAATTTTCATTGCTTTTATTTGTGCCATTCAAGCGTAGCTCAAGTGAGGCACAAATTGTAGAGAATGCCGTGTAATTAATTGAGCTGTGTATAAGATGGGGAAGACACTTGCCTGGCATCCCCCAATTTCACGACTAATTGTTTTCAAAATGTCGCCGCGGGTGTTTGCAGCCAGACTTTCTTTTCTCCTTCGTACTGCTGTGGCACTTTAAAAACCACATAAAACTGACAACATGTGAAAATGCCATAAATTATGCAACCGAGCGAGCGAGCAAACGAGCACAAGGAAGTCCATAAGATTTAGGAGCAGTGGCCAGGAAGTCGAGACCTGAGACCTCGACCATATGGGCACACACCTCAAGCAGAGGCCAGGGGAAAGGCCGAAGTATCAATTGTCTCAACATAAATCTGCATTTTTAGAGGAACATGTCAAAGACACAATGGCAATTAATATGAAATTGAGCGTAACTAACTAGCGTAATCATTGCCTCATGTCTCATTTGAGTTTCTTAGATTTATGCTACTAGAAGAGCGCAAGTAATTTTCCTCATTATCTTCCCTGCTGAAGTTTTCCATAATGTGCGCCGCGGCTGCTTCTCTTTAATGGCTTCAATTAATGGCCCAAGACTTGGCCCGAGTCTCGGCCTGCAGCACTTGGCCAACAGAATCTCCGACACTTGTGTACTTAATCGAGCTAACCAAAAGCCCATTTAAAACTGATACCACAACCAACAGCATAAATCCTTTTATAAACACATTTTTATGGGCTTCTGCTCTACGTCCTGCTTTTAAACACTTTTACAGCATATACTTGTACACAAATTGCTTGAATGCCTTTAAACCTATGTTAAAACATTAATTTTTTTGTATATTTCTGTGCCCTTTGCTGGTTTATTCTTTTCAGTTTGGGCCGAAACCGGTGATTTTCGTGATAGTCATAGCTCCATGACCGCCGTAGCAAATAGTTTGGATAGCACACATTTAAACAACTTTCAAACATCGTCGACATCCACCTTATCGAATCGAAGTCGAGATCGCAAAGATGGTGAGTATACAAAGTGATAAAAGAATCATATGAATAAAAGCTAAAGTAATAATAAATTGACTTAAGTTTGAATGTTTGACGAAAATATATACCAAAATAATAATAATAACAGAAGTAATATTAAATTTACTATATTGATAAAAGAAATCCTTTATGAAAATATTTAAAATGTTTTCTAACAAATGCTTTTACTTACAACAACTTAAATCAAATTACAAGACAATTACAATTAGTCAAATATGCTGATGAAGTTTCCAAATACTTTGAATTTTTTCCGTCTGACTTCAATTCGTCTGCCCGTCTGTCCATCTCTAAAAACCTAAAGATCTAAAAGACCCTATAAGTTAGAGCCTTTAAATTTACCATATATATTCCTTTTTAAAGAACAGTCTTCATACCTTAAGCAGATCTGCTTCGTAGATAGCATTTCCAAAGAAACAACATTAATTTATATAGTAACTTAAATATCTGAACTTAAGATCTAAGGCACCAGAAATTAACATAGCAATCGTTGAACACTTGCAATAAATTTCAAGATAAGTTTACAAATAATTTCCAATGGATTTCTTAATACAATTGTCTATAATTATAGTTTCGATCATTAGTGTAATAAGCGTGAACAAAAAGTTGACGCACTCAAAGAGCGTAAAAGAGAAAGACATACGATGTGAGAGAGATAGCAATAGCGAGTGAGAGAGTAGTGAGCTCGTTAGTGATTTTATAGCAGTGCGTACATTAGATAAGAAACATAATTTATAATAATTTTCATAAGCATGGCCAATGGGCGTCACTTGGTTAAGGGGTGGAGGAGGTGAAGTGGGGTGGTGTGAGGTGTGGAAAGGTGGGACAGTTGAGTGTGTGGGTTACCTCTTGGCCTTTGTCGGCGAAAATTTACTCACTCGCGTCGCGTTTAGTTTTCGATTAGACTGCTTTGATTTGCGACATGATGACGACGTTTGTCGAGCCACCGAAACTGATATTTCATATGGCCAGTCATTTAGTTTATTTGATTAAGTTCGTTTTCGGCGCTTGAAGCAAACAATGGCAAGAACAATGACAACAACAACGACAACAACGAGAACAGCGACAGCAACAGCGACAACAACAGAGAAAGCACGCCGCCATGATCGATGACATGCCCGTTGAACACACATTAACGGGTTGTAAATCTGGCCGAAAAATGGAAAAAAAAAGAAACTAGGCTAGCTTCCAATCGGCGGCTTGCCGCTTTGATGTTGCCACCGAGTGTGGCGTGAACCGAAGTGGGTGGAAAGGGGGGTTTCTTTTTGTATTTTTTTGGCGTCGTTTGAAGGTTGCATGGCAATAGCAATTAGTAACGCCAGGCGGGCAGCTGATTAGAGCGTGAATGAGGAGTGCAGCAGCTAGCTAGCTACTGTTGTTGCCTGCTTATCACCGCAGAGATAAACTTTTGTTGGCCACAAACAAATTAATTACATGCAACTACTTGCTGTTTTCTCTCTCTATTATTTTTTGCAGGCAATCGCAGTGTGAACGAGACCACAATCAAAACGGAGAACATATCAAATTCGGGCCACGATGAGCCGATGGCAAGCAGCGCCGATGAGCCAAAGAACGATAAGAAGAACAAGCGACAGCGACGACAACGCACACACTTCACCTCACAGCAGCTGCAGGAGCTGGAGCATACGTTCAGTCGCAATCGATATCCGGATATGTCCACCCGCGAGGAGATCGCCATGTGGACCAATCTAACCGAGGCCCGCGTCAGGGTGAGTTTCGCTATATATTAATGTGTGTTGTGCACAACAGCCAACAGCCACAAATTGTAAACAGCAGCAATTGCATTTGTGGTGTGTGTGCAATTATGCGGCAATTACTGCGGCGCCTCTCTTGGCTGCAACCATCCCAAAATGACCGCAATGCAACCGCAGCACGTAGCTCAGGCTGAAAGCAATGCAAACACAAACACACACAATGCCACAGCGCCAACTCGTAAATATGTTTGCCCCAGCCACAAAATTCGCGCGCGGCTTAAACGTGCTGACCAAAAACTCCGCCATTTTGCTGCTGCTGCTGCAGTGTAAATTTATGTTTGGCCCACACAGTGTGGAGCAAGGGGAGTTTGGCTTTCGGGTTTCGGCTTTGTTGCAGTATGGCGCAAAGTTGCCATAAATTGCCGCCTCGATTGCGGCTAAAACTTTGGCGCAGTTTGCAGTTCGGTTGGCTATATTTTTTTCTAGTTTTTGTTTTTTTTACATTTTTATGGTGTAAACTGGGCCGCAGTCGAGGCTTATCAAAACGCAGTCCAGCTGTTTGTACATGCCACGACAATTGCTACTGTTATTGACAGCCTCAAGGGTTCTATGGCCCAGACCAACTTGAGATATATATTCAATGTGTATGTGTGTGTGCGTAGAAGATATCAGCTATCAACAAAGCATTGTATAATACAACAAACTAACGACACGCACAAACAGTTGTAATTGTTTGTAAACGATAGTTTTGGTAAACATTGAGAATGCTTTTAAGTGGCGCCAACTGGGGGCAAATAGCAAATAGATACCGATAACTCTCTTCTGGATATCATAGCAATATCATAAGCATGTTTGCCTGACACACAGAAGACAGCGACACGACGGCAACACGACGTTATACTTACATATATGTATAGTTAACAGCAGTGAAGTTTTTCCTTGACGTGATCGATTGATCACTATTTGATCGACAAACTCGTTTTTTTTTCGTTTTTTGGGCTGGCGACACGAAGATAATTGACACACAAGCGAACAGAGACAGAGGCAGGTCATTTATCGTTGACAAATAAAAAACATCTGCTAGATACATTTCATTTTCATGTGCTGACAAATCGCTGCCGCAATTGCATTTTTCATGGTTTTTCTATGCAAATTTCTGTGCGTTTGTTGCGCATATGGCCAGAATATTTGCCGAGAAAGCAAAAGTCACTTGACAGCCACAGTTACTATAAAGAAATTAGCTGCGGCCCACCAGAAAACAAGTGTCAACTACGTGCGGAGGGGGTTGCAAAGAAAGAAACAAAGACAAAGTCGTGGAAATTATGTCAATCGAAACATGTGTTGGGCACAAAAATGCATAAAATATTGATACAGTTTGTTTTATGGTCCATTATGCGATGATGACAAAAAGGTTTGCATTCATTCTGTGAGGGGTGCAACCCCTCAACAGTATCTATAGCACTTCCCCATCCCCTTCTCATTCTCCCAAAAATGCAAAACAATTCCAATGGCAATTTGTCAGCAGCAAACATTAGATGAGGGTTGTTTAATGAATTAGAAACCGCACGAGAATTAATGATCATGATCATGCTGTCTTCTTCCCTTCGCATTTGACTGCAATAATAGCGTAGGCAATAAAATTTATCAAATATACAAAAGGATTACAACACACACCAATATATAAATCTGGGTGGGTTTAAAGTTGTCAAAAGTAGGAAAAAAAAAGAGCAGCACATCTGAAATCAGCCCCGTTTTTGAGCAAACAAAACGCTTTGTGTGTCGGGTTGGAAATGTTGTCTTCTTTGGTTGGTTTCCTGCTAGCTGATAGCTACTAATCTGCAGATTAACATGACTCGGCAATTATGGCAATATGTTCCCATCTGACTTTTTAAAACAGACACTTACTTTTTAATTCAATTAACAGCTAAAATTCCAACTCGTAAAAACATTTGTTGCTCTCGCGACAAATGAGGCAGAGTATATAAAAAAGAAAACAAACCAATTGCTTTATTCTCTGCTCTGTTTTTTATGGTCAGGTGTTGGCAATGGCTTGGAAACAGCAAACGTATTTTTTGGTCTGTGTATAGGAAAGCCATTTTGGCGTTGGTGGCTTCATAAAAAACAATGGCCATAAAGGAGCCACAATATGGGCAGTTAGAGTCCACCGATGGTTCAATCTATTACGACTCGTGTTTAATGGTCTCAAAATATTGTAGAATTGTGGCTCGTTTCAAGAGTGTGAATGTCTTTACCAAGTCTGATTTTCCTACCATAATTTTCCTTAAATTACACTAATCAAAAGCAGACAACTTTAATGCAGCTTTGAGTATCGTTAGCAAGCACTTAAGTCCTTTGCAGCTTTAGAGCTTTCAAGTGCTTGCAAAGCTTGCTAATCCACTTAATCTCTAAAGCTATAATGTGCTTTAAAACATTATGTGAATTAAATTAAATCAGAGTCAAATGCAACAGCTATTAGCAATTTTTTGACAATTATTAATATAATAATTCATTTATCAAGCTGTTTATCAAAAATTCAACTTAATGAATTATCTGTAATGCAATCTGAAGCGTTGACTTTATCTTAGTATTTTTCAAGATATTCTGTCTGTTCCGTTGGTCACAATCTTATGAAGGCTTACTGATTGTTGAGAGCTGAAAGTTTCATGCTTATCAATATTGTCTGCAATCAAAATTTTCACTTCAATTACCAAACTAGTCAAGCACCAACCCCGGAAGTGAGTAGTGAGTAAAGAGAATGTGAAAAAAAGCAGAGAACAGAGTGAGGAATTAAGCAAATAAAAAACGTATTTAGCTGCAATTTGTGACCATCAATCAAAATGGCAGCTCTTCAGTCAACGGACCCTTAGAAATCACAAAAATGAAAATGAAAATAAAAATAAGAAGAAGCAAACTCAACCCGTAACTTTTGCCACATGCTCACATTGCGCCACTCATATTCCAATTTTCTTGGTGCCGTTCTTTTTTTTTAACAACTTTACCTGATGATGCGTTGAGGCACCAGCATAAAAACATAGTTAGGGTTTGAGAGGAGCGGTGTCATCAAAACCAATTAGGATTTTCTGCTTGAGTCACACAGCGTCGAGAGCTGCCTGTCGAGTGGAAAATTGCGATGGTTTTTTTTCGCACTCGGACGTTGGCAATTTTTTTTCCTTTTTTGCAGTCACATCAATTTTCCATCATGCAAACGTTGGTTCGCCTCGTTTTTTTGCTGAGTACCCAAAAACTTCAACAACTTGCTAAATGATACGTGAAAATGACAGTTGACGAGATCGATGACGTTAGTTTTGCATCAGAGTGAAGCCTGAGCTGATGATGATGATGATGAGAAGAATGATGCTGCGGATGCGGCTGAGCGATGTACCTTGACAAATTGACACATTGCCTGGTTGGATATTGAAATTGGCCAGACTTTGATTTATGTGCGAGCCAAACACATAAAAAAAAAGCAACTTTAAAGAGTTTCCTTCTCTCTTCCTTTCCCACGACAATTGCAATTTACCGAGTTACAACTCAATTTGGGACTCATGCGATTTCAATTAACTGGGCGCAACTAATGCGATTAAACCAATTTGCCGGGCAAATGAATGCGCATTAAATTCGGCACGAGTCAAATATTTTCCACTTGTTAATCACGGCATTTTAGTTTGTGACTCTTTTTCCCACACAAAAGCAAACAAACGCCGTTTTAACACCGTTTTAGGCCCCCAGTTTTTGCATACACAGCAAACGCGTGGCCACATTTAGTTACGCATACGCAACGCAGGCAATAAATTTCCAACCCCATTCAGAGCGTTGACTTAACTACAATGTGGCAATGCGGCAACATGCATGGCTACCGAAAAATTGTAACTGGTCCAAACATAATTACCTGCAATGCTGTCTGGAAAACAAAAACCAACAAGGAAATGCAACGCAATTTCGCGTAAACGAAGCAAAGCAAATTTTTGTGGGAAGATGGAAAAAACTCATCAGCAATGCTTTGTCAAACCCCAGCAGCAGCAGTAGATACTTCTGTATCTGTTAGCTACAGTATCTCTAGCTGTATCTCTTGGTATCTCTCTGTGTTTATGTGTGTGTGTGTGTGTGGGAGCTGCGCAAACTTCAGCAATAAATTACAAAGTTGCCATTTTGTTTTTTATCTACTCTGCCTTTGTTTTTCCTTTCTTTTTCTGTGCAAAATAATTTTGATTTATTTTTTGCGTCTGCTGCTTTCTCCCCACAAAATTCCCTTTCCAACTTTAATGCTGTTGTATACTGGCTTCTGCTTCGGTTTTTTTTGGGGGTTGGCGTGCTGAGAGTTTATTTATATAAAGCTCTCCATTAAAAAAAAAAGAAACAAGGCAACACCAACAATGGCAGTATTTATGTATATTTGTATTTATAATTACTGCACATGCGTATTACGAGGCGCCCTTTTTGCCATTGGCAATCGTGGAGTCGTAGAGTCGTGGAGTCTTTTGGCTTGGGGTATATTTTTGGGGGAGTTTTTGCGCACAAGCGACAGACGGATACATAAATTTTCAAGTTGGCGGCAATATAATAAATTATGCGGCACGGCGACGCAATAAAAGAAAATGGCTGCCAGCGCTTTTAAAACTTTAACTAACTTATGTCTCTCTCTCTCTCTCTCTTTTCGTGTCTTTTTGCAGGTGTGGTTCAAGAACCGACGCGCAAAGTGGCGTAAACGTGAACGCAATGCCATGAATGCGGCTGTGGCAGCTGCCGACTTCAAGTCCGGCTTTGGCACACAGTTCATGCAACCCTTTGCCGATGATTCGCTGTACACATCGTATCCGTACAACAATTGGACCAAGGTGCCATCACCGCTGGGCACCAAACCCTTTCCGTGGCCAGTGAATCCCCTCGGCTCGATGGTGACCAGCAATCATCATCAGAATTCGGTGAATTGTTTCAATACGGGCGCCAGCAGTGTGGCGGTTAGCATGAACAATTCAATGCTGCCGGGCACCATGGGCTCAACGCTGACCAATACGAATGTGGGCGTGGGCGCTGCCCCCTGCCCGTATACGACACCCGCCAATCCGTATATGTATCGCACGGCCGCTGAGCCATGCATGAGCAGCAGCATGTCATCGAGCATTGCCACATTGCGCTTGAAGGCCAAACAGCATGCCACCGGGTTTAGCAGCCCATATTCGGCGCCATCGCCTGTGTCGCGTTCCAATTCAGCCGGACTGTCCGCTTGCCAGTACGGCGTCACAGATGTTGTCTGAGAAAACGCACTCGGTGCTCTGCTCAATCAGCACCAGCACCACTTGCAGCACTTCTCCGGCCAGCACAATGGCAATGCCGCCATGCAGCATCATCATCTGACCGGCAGCAGCAATGGCAACAACAACAACAACAGTAACAACAACAACATGTTGCATCACAATAATAACAATTCACTGCTGTTGGATCATCATGGTGATTTGGGTTTAGGCAACGGTGGAGCAGGCACCGACGATGGAGGAGGCGGTGGTGGAGGCGGAGGTGGCACAGTGGGCAACATCGATGACAACAACAAATCGCCGTTGGGCAGCAATGGGTTAATGTCAGCGGCTGCCGCTGCGGGTGGCGCCTCAAGTGGCAACGACAATGGCGACGATGTCGACGAAGAGATCATCGATTGAGCGATTGCTTATTAAGTAAAAACACAATATATAAATATATATATTTAAAAACAATTAAAATATTTAAATCAACGTACTTATAACATAAATAATTAACAAATTTGTTATTGTAAAACTGCATAAATCAGTAAAAAAAAAAAACACCCAAAAAACAGATGAAGAAAAAACCAAAAAAAAATAGCATTAAGCGTACTTAATTAAATTTTAGATGGGAAAGTCGCAAAAGGGCAGCAACAACAATAACAACAACAACAACAATGGCAACTTTTTTCGAAGAACAATAATTACATTTACAAAAAGCCAAAATGATAAAAAAAAAACAATCGAGAGAGAGAATTGAAATGCCAACATTGCGGGCAGTTTTAATTAGTTGGCATTAAGCGCCATCGCCAGAAAGGCAGCAAAATTAATTACAAATTGATAATTGTATTTTATTTTTGTTCCGATTAAATGCCAATTATGTTCACTTCCCCACAATCCCACAACCCAAAGCCCCTCCCCTTCCCCACACCAAAAAAAAAGTAAAAACATTAATGTATAATGTTAAGTGTTTTGTAAATATAAAGCAAATATTTAGCTATAGACAGCAAGCTGTATGTATAAGAAAACAAGTTCGATCTTAACTAAAGAACTAATTAGCTATACCAAAAAGAAAGTAAAGAAAACCAAATAAATAAAAAGAAAATCAAGTTAAAGTTGTCTGCAAATCCTTTCGAAAAAAAGAAAAACAAACACAAAAAAACTCCGCCTATACCCTAACCACTTTTTTTGTTTGGCAGCTCATATACCAAATACTATATATATATATAAATATATGAAGAACGTATCAAAATCAAATCGAAAACCAAAAAAAAAAAAAGAAATGTATTGTAAACAAAATATATCAAAGATTGTAGTTCAGTTTTTAAGGAGTTGTCTAGTCGTATAAACAACCAGAACAGAATAATAAATGAACAACAAGTTGCAAAACTACTAAAAAATAAAAACGAAAAGAAAAACCATCAAAATTAAAAAATAAAGTAAATATAAATATATATATTTAATAATTGTACACTTAACATTATTAGTTATAGAAATTGAATCAAACGCAAAAACAAAAACATAAAAAAGAACAATAAAAATTATGGAAAAAGAAAAATATGTTTCGAAATTTATTTGCTCACAATAATAAATGCGTTTCCAAAAATGCAAAATTAAAAAATCAAATTGTTATTTATGCCAAAAGAACCTGCTGGCGTTTATTAATAGGCCACAAGCTCACTTAGGAACTGGACCCTGGAGACGACTTTTTGGGCTCATAGTACGACAATCATTGCGGTTTAATGGGCTGCTGGCTCGATGTCGAAACGAAGGTGGTGCGAAAAAATATCCATCCATCAATTTATTCATTACAATGAAATTATGTCGTATTTATATGCACCCCACCATGCCGAAAGTGACAACCCCTGCCCCTGCCCCCAAACTTTGGTTGTACGCGGGGTAGCAGAAAATCACCGCACAATAAAAATAATAATAAAAGGACATGCTTCCTTCTTCCTTCTGCTTCTGCTTTTTCCCCCCTCGAATTCATTCTGCCTGCTGTCTGCTTTCTATGCAAAATTTTCACGAAATGCCATTGTCAGCCATGGGGGGTTGCTTGCTTGCCTGTTTACTTGGCCCTGACCATGTCTAAGGGTGAAAGAAGGAACATCAAATTTGAATTTCATATGCTGGCTGCCGTTCACTTGCCGCTTGCTGCTGATTGAAGGCAGGCTAATAAAGTGCCAGCCGAAAGCAGAGAAGAAGAAGAATCCCCCGCTGCGTTAAGCGACGTTCAATGGGTAGGCACGAAGGGAAGAGACACCATTTGATTTATTTTATTTCCCTTTCTTCCTCTCTGCCCGCTGTTAATGTTTTAATAAGATTGATTTTATTGCGGCCGCTGCTCAGCTTTTGTGTGCGCCGTGTGGGTGTCAAAGGGTTAATAAGTTGCCCCCTCGCTGTTTAAGCGACTTTATTAGTGCCATCGTGCTTTGCTCTTGCTCTTGGTCACGGCCTCCCAATTGCCAATTGCTATGCGTTGAAATAAGCAATTAAATTGCTTGACTAAACAGTCAAACGAAGCATGTCACAATGAGGAAACGGAGGGGAAATCACAGAGAGTCAGCTATCATATACAATTCCAAAAGTTTGCTATAGTTAAAGAAACTACTACTACTACTACTATGTATTATAGCTAACCTTATCACTTGCTCGACACTCGAGCACACAACACGAATGACATTATTCTTTGGGGCAATGCGTAATTAACTTTTTGGCGTAATTAATGCCAAGTCTAATTATTGTTAATCATGCTCAGCCTGGCGCAACGAGCCATATATATGAGCTTCAATTAAAATCAGCAGCATTTCAGCGCAAAATACACGCAAACATATTTACAATGAATTCCTGCTTGTAACTGAGTGTTTTCTTATGTAGAGCAAATGACACGAGCTGCAAAATGTTAGATAAATCGCAGAGCCTAAGGAGAATTAGAGCGAATGCTTGGAGTCTATAAAAATGGTTTCTAGCTGAATGAATTATACAAAGCTTCAATAATTTGACAATTTATATTATTGTTAATCTAATAAAAAATAATAATGCTAATTTAATGCTAAGAAATTTATTTAACGTATTTGATTATCAAATATGTTAGAATAATATTTGATTAATTATTGTTGATCTCTTACGAAAGATTAGAGGTACGCTAAATAAATTCAATGCTAAAACTTGTATTTCGCCTATCTCTAATCATTCTTAAGATATAAACAATAATCAAATATTCATCACATATTCAAGCCTATCTTATAATTGAATTGAGAATTATAATAGAGACATGCGATCCTAAAAATGTTTATTTTTATTTATTTGCACAATTAACAATAATAGAAATTAATATCAATGCTAATTATGGCAGCAACCACTAGCAACAAGCCATTGAGCTTCTAAAAATATTTAATTTATATTAATATATACTACACATTAGTATCGGTTTATAAGTGCTTGTATATGTGATATTATTTATATGAGAATTTAAAGATGGTAAACTTACTTTTAACTTTAAATACTCTGTCTTTAACTTATGTTGCATTTAAGTAAATATCATACATTTGCTGTTATTCAATTTGATAACTCTTTTGTCCACCATTCTTCCCTTTCACATCAATTTAACACTGGCTTAGCATTAACACGATTAATCATAAACCTGCTTCAGCCAGTGTCATTGCATGAACATGTGTATGTATGCAAAACTTATGTACATGCGTATGTCTCTGCGAAAGCTGCGCCATCTTGAAATATTCTTAAGACAAAAACACGCACAGCAACAACAAGAAGAACAACAACAAAAGCAACGCTCTGCTGTCAGCCATTACTTATTTGCCTGCCAACCTTCCAGCTTCAGCTCCAGCTCGTGGCTCGTGTCCCATTCCCAAGATGTTTTCGGGAGCAATCAGTGAAGCAGTCAGGCAA
Organism: Drosophila nasuta; assembly: GCF_023558535.2. Taxonomy (NCBI): domain Eukaryota; kingdom Metazoa; phylum Arthropoda; class Insecta; order Diptera; family Drosophilidae; genus Drosophila; species Drosophila nasuta. The sequence continues at coordinate 27,295,217 of NC_083456.1, forward strand.
AGGCAGCAACCAGGCAGCGGCATCTTGAACGTCAGCTTCAGCTTCGACTCGTTTGGCATCATTCTCCATCATTTAGTTTGTCAGTGTGCGGCAGCTTCATCATTATTATTCCCAGTTGTTTCCCATTGTGTTGTACACAGAAACTCGTCATCGTCATCATGATTTGTCTGTTGTTGTTGCTGTTGCTGTTGTTGTTGTTGCTGTGCCTTGCCTGTACTTGTCTTTCTTAACTCATTGCGTTGGCAATAAATCTTTGGCGCTCTTATCTCTTGGCAGGCACAGTTTGGGGAGCTTTCTTGTTGCCAGCTTTGAGCAGTTTCGTAGGCCTGGTTAAATGTATGACACCTGCTTAGCTAACAAAGTCATTACAAAGTTGCCCATCTAATGAGACTTGGACAGCTGAATATTTCAATTTGCAACACTCTTTTTTACGAGCCATTGCTGCAGCAGTTTTAGGGCTCATTAAATGCAAATGAAATATGAGCCAAAAGCCAAAATAATTCGCAACTTAGACAGAGAAAGAGCGGCGTATAAAAATGATGCCAATAAAAAAACCAAACTCTAAATGTTATTGCCTAAACAAAAGACCCAAGCAAACCGGACAACACATACATATACACATACATATGTGTGTGCGTTTTTATGGCCAAAAGGGCGCACATAAAACACGACACCATTTTGTTGCTATTTCTGTGAGGGGGAAGGCCAAGTTTATTTATTTCAAATTTACTTTTGGCCATTTTATGTTGGCAAATTTTGACCTAAAAATCATAAAAATTGTAATCAAAATGCAGCCGCGCACACAATTTATGACCAAAAGCGAGCCCCAACAGCAATAGAAAGAGACAGAGAGAGGAAGAGAGCAAGTGAGCGAGATGGAGGCAAAGTTCTAATAACGTCTAAGCGCGAGTCCAGCCCGGAAGCAGAAGCTCGAAGCTTGGGAGGCTCAGCGCTTATGGCTTTTTAATGGTGCCGTGTGTCGGTTTTGTGGCAAATAAAATGGCGCACATTAAAAGCATGTTACGAGTAGCAGGCATCTTAGTCTCCGCTCTCCACTCTCCACTCTTCGCTCTCCACTCAGTGTTACCTCTGTGTGGCCTCGAGCAATTGCATTGGCTCGTTTTGCTTGGCATCCTCTTGGCCACTTGGCATGCTATATTGAGATCATGCATGGCATGGCATGGCCTCAACGTTGGGTAAATAAAAAATACATAAAAATATTTTACGAGTTGTGCGCGAGGGGGGGGCTAAAGCAGGGACTAAGTCAAAAGGAATTGCAATAAAAATGGCGGCAAATAAAATTGACAATATTGTCATGTGCAAGGACGAGCGAAATGAGTAAATTTTAATTTACTTAAAAGGCATAAATAAAAATCATTAGAAAACAAGCGTAACAAGACCAGCTTCTCACTCGCTATCTCTGTCTCTTTTTCACTCTCTCTCTCTCTCACTCTCTTTCTCTTTTGTCTTCCCATCTAAATGCTGAGTGTGGAGCCAATGATTATTCTGGGTTTTGTCATTTCAATTCGCATTATCCTTTGCACTTATTTTACTACTTTGTGCGCTGCTGTTTGTGTTAAACAATCCCTCCTCCCCTCACCCAACCATCTACGAGTGTGCGACGTTGTGTCTGTGTGTGTGTGTGTGTGTGCTGGGGTGTGTTTGCGTAATGGCGGGTGTGTAGTCGTCGTCGTCTGCCGAGTAACTCGCATTGTCATTGTGCAAATAAAATATGTCACGACTCGCCCACTCCAACAATCTGCGTGCTTTGCCCCGCCGCTTACCCTGCTCGACACTGCTTTGTTGTACCCCCTCCTCTGCCCCCTTTGCACCGCAACGAATCCCAAACACGCCCCTTGACTGTGTATGTGTGTGTGTGCGCTTGCGAGTATCTATCTAACCTTTTGTTGCCCATTGTAGTCATTGTACACCACACACAATGAGCCACACTATCGGCTGGTTGTTTCTTCTTCCCGCCTTCCTTCCTTCCTTCCTTCCCTTCATCTCACCCGAAAAGCGAAAATCGCTTTTATATAAACTTGAATGAATGAGCGTAGAGAATGTAAATTGGATTGGCCAAATGAATGCAGTGCCTGCAGCATTCGAACCCCAACACACAAGTTTATGTAATCGATGGCAAGTCCTTCCGATTAAATTATAACACAAAACTACTCGGCGGGATGTTCCAGAAATGTCACGTGAACGGTTTTAATTGACTGGTTTACCAAATACTCAATTACTTTTATTTCTAGTAGTGATTTGATTTTCTTTGGATAAACTTTTTTACGATCCAAAATCTTGTTTATTATGGTGTAAAGAGTTCATTATTTAATTCATTTTTTATTTAATTGTATAGAAAAGGTCGTTAAGTAAGAAAGATATTTAAGTTACACTTACAAATGAAAAATTATAACAAGTTTTTTAAAAAAATACCTGAAATAAATATATGATTCAATATTATTATTAGTTTAAGGAATCTGTAATATTTCTCAACTAATTGTTTATTATAGTATAAAATATACACAATTTTAGACTATTTTATACTAATATCCAATTGAATTACAATGAATAAAACATGTTCTCTCAATCAAATATAAATACAAATCAAATGATCTAAGCAAAAAAATTAAAGATATTTGTAAATTCCTATATAAAATATGGTATTTAAAATCCTATTAACTTACTATAAAAACAACTTAGCTTTACTGACTTAATTTTCCTTTAATACAAACAACTTATTTCCAAAAAATTTATATATTTTCTACTAATATTATTTTATTAACCTCTCTTATAAATGATGTTATTTAAATTTGTATTTACTCATCATTACAATAGCTTAACTTTAATCACTGACTTTTAAACAAAATACTCTAGCATTGTTTTATTAATTCCTGTTAAAAACAATTTTATTTAAATTTCATTTAACTCACTATTAAAGTAAATCAATTTCAATCACTTCATTTTGCATTTCTAATGCTTAATTCGCTCTTTGAGCTGCAGCATTATTATTTTGCAGTTATCAAGCATTCGCTTTTCACCTTCAAACCAGTAACTGAAAAAAAAAAACTATTGAAGAGCTAAAAATCCAAATCCTTGATTTCAGCTACCAAATCCTTTTCAAAGCTGCAACCAGGTGAAAAATAACACAAAATACATTTCTTTTTCATATTGTGTATACATTTTTATAAAAATGTTTTACGATAAATAAACCCAACCAACACACACACACAGATGAACGTATGTGTGTGTATTGGGGGGTAACTCTAAAAGACATTTTCTGCTTGCAGTTGACTACTGTCTATCTGTGTGTGTGAGTGTGTCGAGTGCTTTTTGGCTAAATGCGAAATCGATTGGAAAACAATTTCCAATTTTTAAAGAATTATCGCCGCCATATTCGCGCGTGCTATACTAAATCACACATAAGCAACCTCTAAATCTGCTACCAGGCACTCACACACACACTATAATATATATATAGTGTGTATGTGTGGAGGAAGAGAGAGAGAAGAAACCTTTTGGCGAAGCTTTTCCTTTTTGCCTCGTTTATTTCTTTTTTATTTCGCTGCTTCTCGTCGCAATATTTTCCATTTCATTTTCTGCGCGGTTTGGCTTTGGCTGCATGGCTGACTGCGTTCCAGAATGTGTGTGTGAGTGTGCAAGTGTGCAAGTGTGTGTGTGTGGGTTGGCGTTATCTTTACCACAATAGCAGAATTCCATACCCAAGCACTACACATACACATATTCATATACATATATATACACTCTTATATATAGTACAGAGACAACCCGCAGCCATTTGCTTTTATGTTCCTTTGGGTTATTGCACCTTTGACTTTGAGTTGTTGCGAATTTCCCATTTTTTTGTTCGCTTTTCGCTTTTCGTTTTTCGGGCCAACCCAAGAGAAGAAGCTAAGCAACCATTTCACATGTCCCATTTATTGTTATTTCTTTTTAACCAAGCTCTCATGTGTGTGTGTATGTGTGGCAAGCTGAAAGCAGCCGCAAGTATTTCCTAATCAGGTTTTAACTACTATGTAATGGGATTCTGAGACTTTGGCATCGCTCGGCGACGTCGTCGAGCAGGCAACGGCAAGCAAGGTGCCAAATCGTAATTTACATGGATTTCGTACAGATACCCAACGAATTGAATTGAAAGCCAGAGCAAAGCTACCGCTAATGTATTGTAGATTATGCCAAATCCCGCACAGTTTTTATGCCACACGCATGTGCATTAACACACAGCAGCCAAAGGAACAACATGATGTTTTCTTTGTGTCCCTCTCTCTTCACATTTAATTTTGAGATCCTTCTCCACTTCCCCCACCAATACTACTCTCTTCAGACAACACTGCTGCTCTGACTGCTGCTGCGACTGAGGTGCAAGTATCGCGTCGATGTTTGTTGCCGCTTCCGCAGCCATTTGCGCAACTCGTATGCCACATTGCAGGTGATCAGCGTCAGCATTAGCACAATTATGAAGGCGGCAAAGATGAGCAGAAACCAATGAAAGTAACAGGACATCGTCACAGGTCGCCGCATCCATCCGCTCCAACTGCCGATGCAATCCTCGACAACACAACGGCCACGAGCATTCCTCACACAGCCTTTGGCACAACATCCATTCGCACTGAACTTGCCACAGTTCTGGTGAGGCACTAGTTGAGTCGTCATCTCGATGCAGTTCACTTGACTCATAACTGGACGCAACAATTCACCCAGCACCAGCGAAATCACCAGATAATTAGTTGAAGTTGTTGTCAAGATATACTAAAAGAGAATCAAGGCCACAACAACCACAACTGATATCAATAAGAGTCGACAAATTTGGGTAAAGAATGTGCCGAAAGTCACAGTTGTAGATTGAGTAAGTCAAGGCTAGCTTCGAGATTGGAGATTGAAGTAAATCTCAAGCAGTAGATATTCTTATTGAGTTTGAACATATTTGTAAATGTTTTAAACATTTCGTTCACCATAATTTCATAATTACAATGGAAGCGATGTGTATGGAAGTCTTACCGATTATTAGTTAATAAATTCCAGCAATATATTGACAAAAAATCACAAAAAAAAAATGAAATTATGTTATCCCTTTCAGTAGCAAATTCGATTGATGTGAGTTACCAATTGTTTGGAGGAAAGAAATATAATACTAACACTATACGACTCTTTGAGATTGGTGATATACAGAAAGAATAAATGTAAACTAAAAAAAAAACAAAAATATTTAATAAAGAAAGAAATGAAACAATACAATTACAACTCAGTTTTTATTATGGCAACGACAATGCAGCCTCTAGGCAATAAGTGTTTACTAAACGACTAAGCCTTACTTTATTTATGAATATTTTTATTACAATCACATTTTTGCGTAACTTCAAAAGTCAATCTAAACAACAGCAAATTACAGCTTTGACATAGTACAAAAAAAGTGTTTTTAAATCACTGTTTCATTAGCTACTTAAATAGTCTTTATAAGGAATCCTACAAGAAGTGCGTTGAAGCTGCTTTTGCAGCTTCATCTTTTCTTTCATCTTTTCATCTTTTTCAGAACTATAACATAAAATTATTTCTTCTTTTCCAAAACTATATTACAAAATTATTTATTCTTTTGCACAACTATTTTATTCACAGATTTTCATATAATCCATAGAATAATTAGAAGCACATCCCCTCGCAACTAGTTTTAATTTTGCTTACACAAATTTGTACTTTGTATGTCAATAACGTCATACAGTACGTATACGTTATTTTTGATCACTCTTGATGCGTTGACGTGTTGTCAGGATCCGAGCGTGGTGTGTACTTTGGCGGTGGTCCTTGCTGTGCATGTGGCATAAACAACACATCCGTATCGGGTAAATTGACTAAATTAGCGATCAACTCGCGCATTTCACGCTTCTGTCGGTAGTGTTTACAATAATTAACCAAGCTGACGAAGAGCACAATCAGACAGGCAAAGAGACCGACCAGGGCAACAGCATAAGGATCCACGTTGATCTCCACAACTCTGCGCACACAGTTGCAACCAGTTGCCGATGTCGCAGAGCAGAAACTCATTAGAAACAAAAGCCACGCGAGATTTGTAAACGATTTCGAAAGCATTTCTTGCAAGTTCTTGAAGTCACAACAAAGTCTCAAACTTTACTAAAACTATGGGCGACTTCTACTTAAGCTTTTATAGGCGTCTTATCGCTATAGCTGGAAATTCCCAGCAAATTAATTGTATGCGATAAATACAAGCTGCAAGTTGAGAAGTTTAAAATAATATTTATGTGGCGAGGTTCCCTGGGGGGACAAAACATAATTAGAAATTGCTGATGGAAACCGAAATCAAAATAATGAGCGCAATGTAAATGCTGAAATAAAGCGTGGCAAGGGAAGAGGAAGGGGGGGGAAAGAATTGGTCAAATCAGCATTACAAAGTGATTTTAATGCAATTCGTGATTTCGCATAATTATTAAGTAAATAATTAAAATTTGTGTGTGTGTTTGCACAAAACCGAAATGAAAACATTAAAATTTAATGCAGCCTCCCAAAACTGACATCGTTGTTGTTCTCATTGTTGTTGTTGTTGCCACCAGGTGCATGGGGCATTTACAGCTGGACTTAGGCATGCTTATGCCACATGCAACAGAACCCCTTCATGCCCCCTTAGCATGCCACGCAAATAACTAATGCGTAAATATTAGCAAATGGCCGAAATGTGGCATCAACCCAAACCCCCCAGCGAGCTGCCTCTCGCCACATGAAGCATATAAATTTCGAGTCACATATGCAATGTGCTCCAATGCGTTGTTGTTGTTGTATTTGTAATAAGCAATCAATTATTATTATTGAATTTAGGCGCGGTTTGTGCAACGCATTGTGGGGCAGGGTTTGTGGCAGGTGTCTGAGGCTCGGGGCACGGTCAGCTCGACTAATGCGCCTAATGAGAATTTAAGCATTTGCACCACCTTTTGCGCCCCCAATGTAAATGGATTTGTAAAACACACATACATACCTATACACCCACACACATACACCCACACACACACACCCGAGGTACAGTTGCGTAAAACACCATTAGATTTGAGCTCATTTAGACGGTTTTTGGTTTCAAATTAGTTCAAAGTATATAAATCTGTATTGCATTGCGCTAAAGTGGATATTAAATAAGTACGGACTAACAATGCTATAAGTAATTAAGATATTAACTTGCCGCTTTGTGGCGCTTGTTTTACACACCATCAAATTTCCAGTAATGTTATAAATGTGGCTGCGAATCTTTACAAATTATTGGGAAGAATAGAATGTGGAATCTTATAATTCACAATATTTTTAATATTATATTTAGTAACGCACTTATAGAACTGTTACATTAGATCTTTAAAACTTATTGCGAGTTGTCAAAGATTTAAAGAATTTTTATATAAATGTTACATGTTTTTATTATGGCAACTTCGAGTAGTTTCTTTAAGTTCCTTTGAATATGGGACACAACACATTTGTTATAAGATATAAATTTAATACATAATGTGATTTCAATTATGTGCAGTAATTAATTATAATTTATTATGGGAAATTCTGTTTAAGTAGACAAAATAAACCTTAAACGAACTTTTATGACATATCGAAACAAGATTATCTTAAGGAACAGTACGACATTTTCTCACAATATTTTTAAATCTTAAGGCCACTTTGGACCTCTAAAACTTATTATAGATTCTCGAATATAGAATTTAAGAAATCACACATTTTTATACACTTTTGTTACATGCTCTTATAAATGTAACTTCGAGTACTTAAACAATTAATATAGTTTCTACAATATATTAGGTTGTTTGGTAATGACATACCGGTTTTTACATTAAAATTTCGGGCTTCTTTTGTGAAGTCAAATATAATCGTATCTGGCAATGCTATATATCGTTTCAAAGGTATTGGCATCACCTTTAAAATGACATATAGTTTGTTTACATGAGCTTCCACGTTAAAAAATTACAATCGATTGAAATGGAGTTCACAAACGCAGAAATTCGGGCAAATTTTAAATTTTATTTCGCACAAGGAAAAACTTCTGCGGAATCTCGCAGACAGATTATTGCTGTCTGAGGAGATAACAAACTTTCGATTCAAATCGCCGAACAGTGGTTTAGGCGATTCCGAAGTGGCAATTTTGATGCCGAAACACCCACGCCTTCCGGACGACCAGTGACCGTTGATACGGATAAAATCATAGAAATAGTGGATCGAGATCGTCATGTGACTATTAGAACCCTCGCAGAGGAGCTGCAACTAAGCACGGAAACCGTCCAAAGGCATTTAAAGTCGAAAAATTTAACAAAAAAGCTCGGTGTGTATCAATCTGTGAATCTTTGTTGCACCGTAATAAACTCGACTCATTTCTGGATCGGTTAGTCACTGGTGATGAAAAATGGATCACATATGACAACATAAAGCGTAAAAGATCCTGGTCGAAGCACGGTGAGTCGTCTCAAACGGTGGCAAAGCCAGCAACAGGTGTTGCTGAGTGTATGGTGGGATATCAGAGGAATTATCCATTATGAAGTGTTGCCCTATGGCCAAACCATCAATTCTGACCTCTACTGTGAACAACTGGAGCGATTGAAGATTGCACTTAAACAGAAGCGGCCAGCCATGGTGAATCGTAAGGGCGTTGTGTTCCATCATGACAACGCCAGGCCCCATACATCTTTGGTGACGCATCACAAGCTACGGGAGCTTGGTTGGGAAGTGTTAATGCATCCACTTTATAGACCGGACATTGCTCCAAGCGATTACCATCTGTTTTTGGCCATGCAAAATTTTTTCGATGTACAAAAATTGAGTTCAAGGGAGGATTGTGAAAATCGAATCGCCGAGTTTTGTGCCAGTAGGGACAAGGACTTCTTTAGAAGAGGCATATACAAGTTACCATCAAAATGGCAGAAAATCATCGAAGAGAACGGTACATAAAGCACTTAAATCGGACAATGCTAACTATTTTAAAATTGTCGTCAAAAATCAATAAAAACCGGTATGTCATTACCAAACAACCTAATATAATATTTAAACTTATAATTTTTGTCAATTTTAAATAAAGTGTTTACAAAGACTAATCTGAATTTTTAAACAAAGTTTATTTATTACTAGAATTTTAAGAATCATATTTTGATTTATCCATTGTCAAGGCAAACAAGTGCTGCTCCTAAAATTATTGAAAGACGCATTGATAATTTTCTATGCAAATATCTTAAAGAGCTTAAAATTATATTATGTTAGTGTCAAGTGTCTAAAGTTATTGTATCTGATTAAAATCTCTAATAGAACTAGCAAATGAAAAGAGAAGATTATGTATAAATCATCAAGAAGTTGACTTGTAAAACTGAGAGATTAGTTAATAAAGCAACAATCACAAAAATGGATATAAAAAGTGAAAAGAATAAAAGATAAAGAACTGTCATGTCATGGTAAGTTTAAGATTGCTTACTTCAATGCCCATCAGCAGCTCATCAAGTGCTTGGCAACTAAACCGATTTCGCAATTCGAAACGCGTTAATGATAATTTAATTATGGCCCAGACGATATGACAAAGTGTATCGGAGTAGAGAGGGGGGAAGAACAGCGGAAAGCGGGCTTAGTTATGGACTGACTGTGGCCAAGCTAATTGCAGCAAATCTGCTTTGGGTTTTAGTTCAGCCAGTTCTGTGGCTGATTTTGGCCATTTGAACGGTTTTGGCTGATGTGGCCCAAAGTGCGCTTATTAACTGTTAATTGTGCAAATGTGTGGCGGCTTTGCAATGCACCAAGCTTCAGGGGCAACAATTGCAGGTCATCCAGAGAGAGAGAGAGAGAGAGAGAGAGTTTGTAATGTGTTATCAACAAAGCGTTTTGTAATGAGCAATTTTTTTGTTGTAAGTGCGATGCGTTGATGATTTGCGTAGGGCTGGCAGAATAAATATATACAAATACAAAAGTGCTACACGACAAAACCCGATTTTCAATTGCAATACATTTTCAAGATAACACTAAAAAACACGCGCTGACAGCGCTTGCGATATGAACAATAAATAAAATATTTCACAAAAAAGCAGAAATACAAAAAATAAAATTACGAGCAAGTGAAGGGAAGGTGAGTGAGCGAGACTGTGAGATACTCTGTAACAGAAGTTGAGTTTTAGTTAATGATTTAAATGATGTCAAAAACTTGGCAGAGAAAATTACGAGTAAGGAAAGTTAGAGAATGTGACTTGTATTAAAAGTAAAGTTTTGGTTTACGATTTAAGTAAAGTGAAAAACTTGAGCTGAAGAAATAAGTAATTAGATTAAATAAGTTCATTCAAGACCTTCATTTTATATATATCAAAGATTACATTTTTATAAAAATCAGTTAAAATTTAAGATTATAATTACTATAAAATGTTAAATTTTAAATTCTATTAAGAAGAAACTTTTTCTTGAAGTATTTCCAAAAGAAAGTTGTGTTAGATTAAGGATGATTCATTCCCTTCAATGATTTGTTTCCTAACCACTTTTGACTTTCCTTTTCCTTACAATTTCTTCAACAACTTGAACTACCCTACAGTGAAGCAGCTTGTAGTCTAGGGTATAACAGATGTCAGGCAATATCGCTTTGGCAATTCGACAGATGCCGATGCGGATACAGAAGCAGATACAGATACAGTTATACGAAATCCATATTGAAAATTGATTTAAATTTTTAATAGGCATTTTCCCTCTGTCTCCAATCGACTTGTTCCAATCCTATACGAGTGTGTGTGTGTGTTTGTGTGTGACACTATCTCTGGCCTGTGTGAGCGCTTTGATAAAAATGCAATGCACGCAACAATTGAAGGCTTACTGGCAAAAAGATACGATATGAAGCGACGGGGCTCTAGTTAAATATGGAAACAATAACGAAATGCCAAAATGAAATCGGGTCTGTGAGCATCAGGCGATAGCTGATTGCTGGCAAGAGGAGGGAGAGGGAGGGGAAGAGGGAGAGGGAGAGGGAGAGAGTGTGGCGCCACACTTGTAAGTGGATGCCACATATGCATATAGCACCATGAATATGAATATATATACGCATGGATATTGCTTACATACATATATATAGTATTTCTCATGCTGTCAAATCATATTTTAATCTGTTTTGATTGCTGACTTTTGTGCAAGGGATTTGTGCAACTGCAACGGCAACAGCAAAAGCAGCAGAGTCTGCCACTGCCACACTGAATATGCAACGTGTGCCATGAAAAAATTGCATTTTATTTTATTTAGCTGTGAGTCGCAGTCTGCTTGCGTTGCGTATGTTATGTGTGTGTGTTGTTGTTGTCTTTTTCCATTTGCTTCATTTGATGTTGCCAAAGTTAAGCAGTAAAATCCACTTTTTACGAGTACACGAGATGCTTGTTGTAACCCAAACAAACACATACAGGAATATATAGCATGTGCATAAATGAACACAAAACCCTACAGGAATTTGTTATTAAAAGAATGCAAAGTCAACGAGAGAAGCAATACAAAGTTCAGCAAGAAATCACTGTTGGCGCAGCAATAGCAAATAAAAAATATGCAGTGTGCGATAAAAGAAAGAGCTGTAATTGATTCGTTGGTAAATTAACAAATAATAATGCGGGTTTAAAAATATTCTTCTTAAGCTCCATTGTGGCAAAGGTATTCAACTTTAATAAAGCAAATTTCATTCCACTATAATCCCATGAAGTATTTTATTTTATAATATTAAGTTCAAAACTGTAGGCAAATTTCACTTCCCAGTAATCCGATTAAGTATTTTATTTTATAATATAACTTTCAGTATTCAATTCTTAACTGGAAACAGGTTTTGAACTTTAAATTCCATTCCCCAATAATCACATTGAGTATTTTATATTACTTTTAGTATTCAATTCTGAATTTTATTTGAATTTTTTGTATAATATATAATTTGTGTTAAATTGTTCAGAGAAATTAAGTTTTCTTAAAAGTAGATCTTAAAAAATATTATTTCAACAAGTGTTGAAATGGGCTTGGAATACATTGATAACATAGCGTATACGTAATTTTATATAGAAGGCAAAAAGTTGTTTTCTTCTTTTCTAAACAGCTACTACAAGCACTAGAAGCTTTTCTTGACTATTTGTTGGAACCGAAAAGTATAAATTGACCTGTACTCTTAAGCTAACAAATAAATTCCTATCCATTTAAATGGATAATTGTTAAATAAAATGATTTAAACAAATACTGCAAATAAATGTATATACTCATAAATTAATATAACTTCTGTAAATATATGTGCATGAGTATTTGTGCTATAAATAGCTAACTTCAATTTCGTTTGGTTACTCATACGCACTGCTTATAAAATTTGCTTAGAATATTTCAGCTGACGCATCGCTATTTCCCTCTCTCTCTGTCGCACTCTCTTCACATTGCAGCACACGCCTCGCATGGCTTTGTCCAGTGACTTAAATACACATAACCATAGATGGCGCCACTGTGCAGGCAACGATGAAGACGAGAGGCAGCGAGAAGTAGAAGAGATTGTCAACATATTAGCTTCAAATTGCTAAAGTTCTGCGACTTTTGCTGTTGGCTCATTTTCTCTCACACGCACACACAGTGTCAGAGTGTGCGTGTGTGTGCATGTGTGTGTGGGGTGCTGTTTAATGTGCTGTTGCCAACTATTTTAGCCAAAGCTCATATGGGTTGCGATGCCGCCGCCGCCGCCAATGTTGGGTTGGTGGAGAGAGGAGAGATCGGGTGATTTGCTTGCTCAGCTTAACAGGGCCCAGCACAGCATAGAACAGAAGAGCGCACCAAGCGACTGTCCGTCTGTCTGCAGCCCCGACGGACGACCCGTTCCCATTTGGCCAAGAGCAACAACGTTGAGCTACTTTGGTTGCGTTCGGTTGACATTCGTAAAATCTCAAAATCCCGAAGGTCGTTGCCAGGGATTTTCTCAGATTTTGTTAGATTTAAATGAATTAGTTGCGTGGCCGATTGATTTTTTGACCTTTTTTCTTCGTTTTCATTGCTGTTGTATTTTGTTTCGTATTCTTTTTTTTTCGTTTTGCTTTGCGGCTTAAATTCGGACAACTCTAAGTAGGCCGAAATGCAGTTGCCACACTTGCCACACCTCTCACTTGGTTGCAACGTCGTCGCCGAAGCCAAATGAGTACAAATGTGGCAAAGAGCTCAACGATAAATGACAACAAATTGTTTGTTTGTTGGATTTTTGCACATTTTTCGTCGACTAAATGCAAAAAAATGTGCACTGCGTTTAGCAAGTAATTAAAATATGACTTGGACTCTGAATAATGTTCACAGTGCCAGAGAGTCAACAAACAAATGGAGGAAATGGGGGAAATGGGAAAGGATGCGCACAGGACACGACTGGCAGAGGCATGGCTTAAAAAAGCATCAAATTTCATATTCAAAATGGCATTTTACATGTTGAGCATAATTTATAAATGCACGCAGTCCAGCAAGGATAGCCAGCGACAACAAGGACAACAAACGGCGCCGCCAGCAAGGACATGAAATGTGCTGCGGCTGCAATATTTTTGAAGCGACATTGTCGACACCACAGAGAGGCATCGATGTCGATGTCGTTTCCACTTCCCACTTCCCCTCTTCCCACTGACTGCCTCGTCGTTGTCCTTGTCGTTGCCGTTGTCCATGTCCATGTCGTTGTCCATGTCGTCGCTGTGCAGCAGCAAACAGCAAACAAGCCGCAGTCTCCGTGACCCAGCCTCCTCCTCCTCCTCCTCCTTCTTCCTCTACCTCAATACCTGTGCCCAGTTGCCTCTGCCTCCGTCTCTGCCTCTGGTGCCATTTAATGGCCTCTTTCAGCCATGGGGCCAACATGTTGAAAGGATTGCGTCGAGTTATGTGTGCTCCTCTCTGCCACAGTTGATTGGCTGTTATTTTTGGTGCGCGAACTGAGCGCAGCACTGTTGAAATTTGCATATCAAAAACGCAAAGGCTACAGACAGAGAGAGAGAGAGAGAGAAAGAGAAAGCAAGAGAAAGGACATTGTGTATCTGTATGTGTTTGCAGATTGCCTGTAATAGCCAGCCCAAAAGTCCAAGTCCCATCCTCCTTCGGAGTGCCTGCTCTATGAATTTATGAACATAATATAAATTTATTTTTGCAACTTCTCATGTTTTTGTTTTCGGGCCAGCCAAAAATCTGCATGTGCTGCCAACAGCAGCAGAAGCAGCAGTACAAAAGCCCTCGGACCAGGCCAACAACCAGCTAGCCATTCAACCATCCAGCCAGCCATCCAGCACAACAAAGGGATTGTTATGTCAGTCGAGTGTGTGTGTGTGTGTGAGTGTGTGTGTGCGAGTGTGTGTGTGGGTGTTGCATTTACTGTGCTTTCGAGCACGTTCAAGTTTATTTATGCGTATGCAGAATACTTAATGAAAATTTAAATGTAAAAGTTACTCGTAGATTGCAGACGTTCCTCCTCCTCCTCCTCCTCCTCTCCTCTCCTCTCCCCCTCCTCCTTCTCCTTCTTCCTCTCCCAGTAAAGGGACAAAAATGCTAAATCAGCTGCACTGACCGGAACAATCAGCAAACTAGCTGCATTTCTGCATCTTCAACTTGGACCACTTAAATAAATGAAAATTACTTTTGCATGAAAAAAAAGCTCGAAACTTTGCCCAAGTACAAACAAAGTAATTTCCACAATCAGGAAGAGGCTCTATCTATAAAACTTGGCTTACCCACTATGCTTAGCAATTACAATAAGTCCCATCTGCATTTCTATAACTAATTCAAACTATGGTTTGTCATTATTATTTTTATATTATTTCAGTTTTTTGAAATGTAGTAAGCATTTCTTATAATTCTTTTGTTGTATAGGACAGTTAAAAGCATCTTAAAGTATACATACTTTAAAGTAAACATATTTTAATCTTAAAATATTCCTTAGGAGATAAAATCAACACAATACGTCTTAATCCTAACAAAAAAATTCAAATTTTCATTATTCTTTCAATGGCTATTTAAAAATATTCTATCCCAAAAGCATTTCCTAACATTAAAACATGTTTTGAAATGTTGTCCATATCAGGTTCTTAAAATTTTCCTTTTAAGAAAAAACACTAAAATCTTAAACACTATTTTTGCATATGTGTTCTATAAAATTATTATATAATATTTAGAGGTGAACGGAAATTGAAAGTAAAATTGATTCCGCTGACATCAATTTTTTTCCTATTTTATTAATAATTATTTTTATATTGTATTAAGCTAAAACCTTTTCAAACTCTTCTACTAATGAATTGTAATTGAAATATTTTAAGTTATCAATAAATACAATCACAGAATTTTCATTTAAAGACCTCTTAAACATTGCTCATTTGCGTATAAATAAAATGAAATGGAATCGGAATCTATTGCATAACTGTGTCTCTAAGCTGGGATAGAGCTGCTGTGTCCAGTTGTAGCTTATTATGCAAATGCAAATGTCTTCAGACATTCTGTTACTCCTTTTAATGTGAATCTCTGTCCAGTGGGAAGACCTCTTTCTCCCCCTTCCCCGCCCCTCAAAAGCCTGCTTAGCCACCATTTTAGCAGAAGTATTCGATTTAGATGCAAATTCATCATATAGCCGGACATAATGCGCTGACCAAGAGAAACAATAAAATAAAGCACAAATATGGTAAGGAAGGTGGACTGAGAAATACCCTTTGAATGGGAAAAGATATGAATACCAAGATAGATAGAAGTTCAAGAGAGAGAGGTGTTAAAGAGATAAATCAAATAAAGATTTTATTATAATACTTACTTATTCAAATTGTAGTCTCATCACTCCCATCTTCAACAACTTGTACAGGGTACAAACACCAGCATTTCAGAATTGAAATTTCATCCTTTTGCCAATTCATGCATAATCTGAAAGAACAACAAGAAAACTGGGCAGCGTCTCCTCTCCAAAGAGGCAGTGAAATTAGAAGTTGTGTGAGGAGCTGCCAAATAAAGTTTTATGAAAATAAAAATCGACTGAAACAAGCGCCTAATTCCTTACCAAAATGTAAATACGTAAATACATAACTCAAAAATCCAATTGCCATAAATAAAAGCAGCTTGAGTCAAAATAAAAATACAAAAATTACGACCAAAACTTTTGCCTTGTTGGGCAGTGGAAAGAAGAGGGAGGGGGAGAGGGGAGGAAATAGGCAACCGACTCGTAACTCCATCAAATGATGTACAACTTAACACATTTGCTGTATAAATCTTGTTCTCGCAAGTCGAGTTATTCAAAAATCGCTTCTAAATTGGCTACAATGTGTTTTTTCTTGTTGTTGTTTCTGTTGCTTTGTGGCATGTTTTGTTTTTTCGTTTTTTTTTTGCAGTTTTTTGTGCAGCTTTCGATTTGTGTGTAGATTTCGTGCACATTTATCTTGGGGCAGCTTATGGAAAAAGTTATGAAATATGCGCACGAGCATCGCACAAATTGTCTATGAGACTGAGACGGGACTTGGGAAGTGAGAACTGGGAAAGGAAGGAAAGGTTTGCTCCCCAAAAACAAAGTAGAACTGCAAAGTTATATACACAAAAATATATATATTTCTAGCACTGTCCGTTTGGGAGGGATCCCTGGATCCCTCTCTTATACTCGTCTATGGCCACAACAAATTGTCGAAAAAGCTGTTTTTTATGACTGCCCATAGTCATTCAGATTCACATTCACATTCGCATTCACATTTGTATTCACATATGGAAGAGATTCACATTCGCATCTCAACTCAACTCTTATTCGCATTCTCGTAGTGACGTGCAAATGTACTTGACAACAGTTTTTCACCCCTTTTCCCAAACTGAGCTGCAACTTGGAATTCTCGAGTATTCGAAATTCTCGCACTTCTAATGATGGGCTTTAAGCAACTTTTTTTGTTGCATCCGATAAATCAACTTTAGCTAGATTATTGCCAGTGATTTTTGGTGTTAACTTAAAGTGTAAGTCTTGTTTAGAATGGAATTAAATCTGAAATATATCAATCAACTATCTTACTACATATTTTTCATGCTTTCTTCATTTCTTACATCAACTAACACAGAACATCTCCTTACAAATTAGAGCAATTTTTCATACTCTTCCTTTTCGTCATTGTCTATTTTCAATTAATAAGTTTTTACTTTGCCTCATAAAAGGATTATAAAATAAACATATTCAATGATTTGTACATTTAATATTGGCATAATTAGCTGAATTAGATCTAGATTATAGACGTACCAATCAATACAGTTAAAAGAAGCACACAAAAATACATAAATTAAAGTTTGTTGAGAAAGAAAGTGTAAGAAAATTAACTTTCATTTGAATTTATCTTCAAAATTTCCAATCTACGACATTGATAAGTTTCCTGTAGAATTCAATGTTGTTATTCCAGTTATGTTTTAATTATGTATGTATTGAATTAATATTCAATCTTATAAATACTAAATAAATAAAGGCAATGCAACAATCACTACATCAATTAGATTTCACAATTACAAGGTAGGAAATGTGTTAAATATATATATACATATAACTTAATTCCATTCCTACTCAATTCCATATTATTATTTTTATTTTTTTGTTAGTATCAAGTTTCCCTTAGTGGGAGATATTTCACTATCCTGTGAAAACAGATAAACTCCATCGGTGAATTCAAAATTATTATGAATGTATTTTACATTTTTATGTTTTTATTCTTACATACTATTGAATCTATCTATTCAATAATGATGAATGAAATTAAGAAATATGTGAAATATATAAAGTAGCAACTAGGCAATAAGTATTGCTGAAGTTTCCGTATGATTTTAATTTAGTTTTTTATTGAATGTTCCACTTCGAATAACTACAACTAATAAATAAAAAAAAAACCTACTAGAGTCAAATAAATAAAGTGTTAAATTAATGTGATTTCAGCAGCATTCGTAATAGTTTAAGTAATCAATAGGAATGTATAAATAAATTGTAATTGTGTGCTTGGGTTTTGCGCTGTAGCCAAAAGGAATTCGATAAGAAAAGCTCGTTGATAACACAAATTCTCTGTATGCATGCATGTGTGTGTGTGTGTGTTAAAATTAAATAAAATTAAATGTATATAAAATTAGGTTAATGCACAGTGGGAAAGAAGAGAGAAAAAATAGAAACACAGCAGCCAGCGGCCCCTTTTATTTTATTGTTATGTAGATGAAGCGAGGCTGAATCGTGGTTGTGGCAGTGGCAGTGGCAACAATGTCCTGCCGCAGTCCCTGACGCACTTGCACGCACCCATGCCACAGCACATACGCTGCCCCTCTCCCCCCTTTTTCCCTCCCCGTTCACCCCGTGGAGCCAAAAACATGGGACTTAAACAGGACTTATGGTTATCTGCGCATTTTATGGATATTGCGCTCAACTGGCAAGCAGTTTGGCCTGCTTTCCAATGTGCCACCTCCCCTTCCCCCCTTCTCCTTCCCCACCTCCTCTGCAACACAGAAAATAAATGAAGTTACTTGCCAGCCATATGTTTGTTAAATGTTCTATGTAAATGTTAAGAAAGCACTTTAATTTCAGACCAAAAAGAGGAGACTGCCTGCTGCTCCTTTGCCAACCAACAAAAAAGGAAAAGAATGTAAAAGGACATTAATTTAATGGCGCAAGCGAATGAAAGTGAAAAGTGTCTTCAGACTGAACTTGAAGAAAAACCAATTAAAAGCAAATAAAATGCAGCAAGCGAAAGAACGAACGAACGAGGCAGGCAAATTATGAACTGCTTTGTGTGTTTGGGAACGCAAACTCGAACACGATATATTTCCGAAAATAAAATGCGGCCCAGGCAGGCAGCTAGCGCAAGTTAAGCCTAGTTAAGCCCACATCCATGCTACATGCAACATATAATATGTACATGCTGCATGCTGCAGTCGAAAATGCAACATAGAAACTAAAAACTGCTCCAGCATCATCAGCATCAGCGTCGCAACGTCGCGCCATTTGTCGCTCGAGCTAAGCCCACTTAAGCCCTAAAAAACAGCAGCAAGAGAAGCAACATCAGGGGTAGCAGGGCTGAAGGGGAAATCAGGGGGTAGAAGAAGCAGCAACCAGTCGAGCAGTCGAGCAGTCGAGCGGCTGTTCGATTTGACTTATGGGTTCATTTGCTCGACTGTCAGAGTCAGTCCAGCTGGCTATTTATAGATGACTCGATGTATCTGTATCTTTAGCTATAATCTGTTGCACATCATCATCATCAACATTATCTGAGGCGATGCAGCTCACACTTGGAGTTGATCAAGTGGCGAGACTGTGGCAGGTTGCACACTCCAAAGAGCTTCTCTGTCCTGTCTCCTGATAATCGACAGCAATTTCACGCGCGGTCGCTCAATTGTTTCATCTTTTTGAATATTCACGAATCTTTTCAATTTTAGAACACAATTGAGGCGCGACGCCAAAAGCAAATTGCCTCGTGAGCTGCCTCATTACGTCACTGAATTGTGTGCCTGCTGCATGCCACGTAATTACGAAGTGAAAGTGGAGAAAGTGCCCCGTGCCTTGGATTACCGTGATTTTCTCCAAGTGAGCAGCTGAAGCGGCATTCGTATTCAAATTTCGAATATTTTCTACAGTTTATTTGTTGTCTTAGAGCACGCCTTCAATTACAACAAACAAATATTAGAATATCAAAAAAAGATACAAAAGTATCTGAAGCGGGAACTACGCATCAGCTCAAGATACGTGAAGAAGTTCTCGCCTTTTGCTCACGAAGCCAGAGCAGCTGCTCTGAGGAGTTTCAATTTCTTAAAGTAGAGCTTGTTAAATCCATTTTTAAACAGCCCATTGAGAATTCAGATCTGCATTTATCTTTTTGTAACTCAACTCTTTTATAATGCTTTTTGGATTACAAGAGTATTTTTTAAATAGGCAACTCTCAAATTAAAATTTCAAATAGTATTAAAAATCGGTTTATTTTAAGATCCGGGTACATTTATTTTAAATAGAAAATACATTTTGGGAACATTTTCAAATGTTTTTACAAATATAAAACAAATAAACAGATTTTGTAAACAGAAATTTTGAACTGATTTGAAATAATTCCAACAAATAATATGAATTTATTTTACAAGAATGTAAACAAAAATAGTTTTCTATTATTTATTTTTTCTCTCTTCTTTTATTTACAATCTGTCTATTTAAACAATAAGTAAATTGTACAATTAACATTAAATCAACAGAAACAGAATTAACAGAGTTTTCCAATAAATCCCGCTATTATATATGACATCTTTTCAGTTAGTTGGATCTATCTATCGGGGAGATCGAGTATGTGGTATCTCTTTAGCCTTCTTTCTTTTAAATTGTTGTCTACTAGAGTTCAGGCTAAATTATTTTCATGGTCATGGAGTCTAACGATGTATTTCATAAAATATGAAATTATTTGTTTAAAAATTATAACATTCAAAAACAATTTTATTATAATACAAGTTTCAAAAAATTGTATAAAATAATAACAAAAATGTTTAATAATTTCAGTAAAATAAAAAAATTATATTAAGGAAATTGGAAGTTATTTAAAGTGTAGTTTTTGAATCTATAAATGTTCGAAGATTAGGTATAGAACATATTCAAAGAATAATTTTATATTCAACAAATTTTTAAATGTGTCTGTCCCCCCTCAAAAAATTTTTTTCTATATTTTAAATTATAAATATATATATATGTATAAATTTAAAAATTTATTAAAAGCAATTCTTATTCATATTTTAAAACAACTTTCACCAAGTTGTGATATTCCTTCCCTTTCCTTCCCAAAGTCCTACTCTCATTATTGTCGCGAACAGAATTCGCTGTGTTAACTTTGCACAACGGACACGCTTAAACCTGTTAGAGAAATCTCAAGTGCGTCCATTAAAATAGCAATCGGTTCGCCATTTTGTTGCTGGTGGTATTATTTATGTTGTTGTGCTGCTGCTGGTGTGACTGGTTGTTATGAACACAACACAACAATAACAAAACTCCATTGTGCAACCCCCAAACAAGGTCTCCGCCCCCTCCACACTCGGCTCAACTCACACTCACAGCCACCCACACACCCCTTTAATTATGATTCAGTGCACACAAACTTTTGTTGCGTGCCTTGTGTTTTGTTGTTGTTCTTCTCGTTGTTGTTGTTACTGCTGTTGTCCTTTTGTGCTAACTTTTCAATTCCTAATTATAATTAGAGAATCGGTTGTGTTCATAAATATTAAAAAGGGTCGGTACTACGAAGCTCCCACAGTGCTTCACTTGTTGTTGCTCGACTGCTGGCAACGGCAACGACATTGCATGAATAATTAACTCAAGTCTTTATGGGGGACAACAATCGCCCCCTTATTCCCATTCTCCTCATCCCCCCTTTTGCTGGGCATCTATTTGCCATGCGCCATCTTGTTGTTGTTGGCTACAAAGGAACACAGCAACAGAGCAGCGAACAGTGCTCCAAAGACGTGCGGCGGCGACATGTCATGAATTTACTTATGAATATTTGCATTTTTAATGTAATTTGTCCGATGCGCTTGCTTGTGTGTGCGAAATGTCATCATATCGCTCGATAAGTCCAAAATGCTAGACTGGATCTAGGCTAAAGTTAGAGTGTGACTCCGTCACATGATTAATAAATTAAAGTTTACACAGTAAATTTAAAAACGAAGTAATCGGAATGCAAATTTCTTCTTTAAATGTTTGTTATACGCAACTCAGTGAACACAGAAACCATTATGACAGCCTTGGTTGCGAACTTGAATTTAGCAAATACACAAAACGTTGTTATACGAACGAAACTTGACGTCAGCGGAGATACCAACCTCAATCTGAACGAAATTTAACGAAGAAAACTGAACGTATCCAAAAATTAGCCAATGTGCAAACCTGCACCATAGCGAGAACGCAAACCTTTGTGTTTTCGTTAAATACTGGTTATATAGTTTGTTCACAAACCGCAGCACTTATAACAGTATAGGCTCAATCCATAGCAGTGTTGCCAGAATCTCTAGAGCAAAAATTGCTGGATTTCAGAAAAAAAATTGCTATAAATTGCTAACATTATACAAAAAATAGCCAACAAAATTGCTAAATATTTTAAATGACATTATTCATCAAGTTTGTACATTTTTTATTCATTTAAGAATAAAATCTTGAAATTAAAAATAAAAAAACAAGATTTCGTATTTTTATGATTTTGTTAACACTTTGGGGGCAAATATTACTCTTGAAACGCAGTTAACTTTTCAAGTCAGTGAACTCAAGTAGCTCATATAATCGAACCACTTGGTTAAATACAAGCCCCGATTTCATTGCAAACTGTTAATCGCAATTTTTGCAGTGAATGACAAAAGGAATACATAATAAAAAGGACTTAAGTAAAATAGCTAAAATTGCCAACAGAGAAATAAAAAATTGCCAAATTTGTAGCTAATACCATTTAAAAAAAAAAGTTACAAATAAACTAAAGCAACTAAATTGCTAAACTGGCGCACTGCTTCACAGTTTCACAATTTCACAATTTGTATTTAGCTAATGAGTGAACGAACTAAGTTCGCACATGAACTATAAACAGAATCGAACTATAATTTAATGAGTAAGCCTCAAAATACATCCAATCGGTAAAAGAGCTATCGGAACTTTTTAAAAAGTGCCAAAAGTAGCCGAAGCATTGAAAAAAATTGCTAGATTTCTAGCTAATAGCATTTCACAAAATCTAATAGCTTTTGCAGTTTCAAAATAGCTAAATCTAGCAATAAATTAGCTAAAATGGCAACACTGATCCATAGTTCACCTCACTGTGTTTGTGGTATTTAACCGTGCTAAATATGACTTGCTCCTTAAAGTATGCAACACATTTGTTTTAATAGTACATTATTTTCAGTGCAAATTCAAAACACGTTTATATATTTGAAATTTGTTGTATTTTATTATATTTTGCTTTAATATAATCGAATATAAAATAATTGTAACCAGATTCAAATTTTCTTCATGGCCATAATAAAAAAACCTTCTTCACATAGTCCATCCAATAATCGTAATAAGTAGACTAACAGAAAGAACCCTAACTACATAATAGCATGTCTGTATGTGTCTTTGTGTGTGTGTTGTGAGTGTGTTTTTGTGTTTTGTGGATATTTGAATGTACATAAATTAACAATATTGCTCAACAGCTACTAAACTAAATATTAGTTAATGCTAAACTATTTACACATGGTGCTAACAAAGCGATGTCCGTTTATCCTTTTTGCCTAAGCTAGCACCGGCCCACTGCAACTGTTGTTTAAGCGATACTCGGCATAGACAATGCCCGTGTTGTGCCAATGATAGAAGGCGGCCACAATGATCAGATGCCACCAGTTGTGCGAATGTCCAACAAAATCGACTTTGCCATTGAGCCAACGCTCTGGAATCTTGGCGGCATAAAACACAAATGCCACCAGACAGAGCGCATACATGATGACAATGCGTGGCACCATCAATCCAACCAGTTCATGCTCCAATCCACCCATTGCATAGGCCCAATGTCCCAGCGGAAGAATGCCATAGGCTGACCACAGCAACAACACAGCAACTTTGCCATTCATGGAGACATTCAGCTGAGGAATCTGCACAGCGATGGCCAAGCCAAACATGCCCAGGGCAATGGTCGAGTACAGAGTTCGCAGGAACTGCAAGAAAGCGATTTTTAATACTACTTTCATATAAAAGAATTCAAAGCCAAGATCTCTTACCGTATGACACCAAAAGGCGTAATACATGCCGCTGATATAGATCGCCACTAGGGATAAGGATATGCCCAGAAAGTCCACAGATAGAAATAGTTCATAGTGTTCCTCCGATTTACAGGAGAAGATGTGATAGATAGCCGAGAGTAGCATGCACAGACAGAAGCAGACGAGCAAACAGACGACGAGCACTTGATCACTGAATTCCGCATGTTCGCGTAGAAATTGCAAGTCAAAGATCGTCAATCCAATAAAGAGAATACAGCCAGCCAAATGGCTCCAGATGTTGATCTATTGAGCATACAAATAAATAAATTAATACCATTTCTCTTTTCTTAATTAATCAACTTTCAGTACAAACAGAAATTTTGGCAATTCATTTGAAATACTTTCATCCAAATAAAAGCTACTTCAATTCCAAAAGTGTTTTATACTTTATTATAAATTTGTCAAAAAAGATATTCATGTCTTTTTTCCATTTGCTATTCATTCGTTATACAAAACTGTATTGAAAATTTTGTATGCTTTTGCGCACTTTGTTAATTATTCAATATTCAAATTAAAAACTGTATCGTAATCAAATTTCTCTTTGCATATTTTCGTCAACAAAAACTTATGCAAATTTTCTTCCTATTCGCATTCGCTCAAAAGCTCTTTAGTTTATAATAATTTGTGCTGCTCTCGCGTATTTATATTGTTTTAATTATAACTTATAGTAGATAAAAGGTCTAACGATCACAGCTAAATTTATCTCAATAATATGAATTACGTATTTCGTTAAGTTTATCTATGAATTCTCATGGATACTCACCGTCTCATTGGTCCACCAGAATATGCTCTGCAGGCACAACTTGTTGGAGAGGAATGTGCGATATCCGCGACGAATGTACGGATTAAATTTCAAATGGGTTGGCGCCTGTAAAACAATAGATTGATAGATTAGGTCAATTACTATACAATAAACATAGTTGCATATAGTCTTACATGGCCGTGGTAAACACACCGATAGCATATTGAATTAGAGACATTGACAGCACTTGTTTAAAAAGCAATGACATCCAAATAAATAAATAAATAAATAAAAGACTCACTGACCATAGACGTAGAAACCTTTTGGCCACTGGCCGCATGCCAAATTAAAATACACAGAGTCTCAATTATACAATTAAACAAATGAATTAAATGTTCATCTAAATGCAAAATGTCTTTGAATTGTACGGACTGAATGAAGACTTAACGAAGCGTAAATACCCTGCGGCATTAGAACGTAACGAGTTAAAGAACTTGACGAAGCTTTTTTGGTAGATAAACATATGTTTAGGCAGTGAATTTCTTGAAGTTTAAGATCTCAAAAATGTACATTATGCATAAAAGTTCTTTGTAA
Source organism: Drosophila nasuta (assembly GCF_023558535.2). NCBI lineage: Eukaryota > Metazoa > Arthropoda > Insecta > Diptera > Drosophilidae > Drosophila > Drosophila nasuta. Next base: position 27,320,307 of record NC_083456.1, read on the forward strand.
CAAGAGGAAAGTAATTTACTGTCTTAATACCTCAAGGAACAATAAATTTCCCTAGGACCAAGTCTAACTTAACAAATGAAAGTTATGTCGCACAGAAAAGCTTCAGCCTAACTCGACGAACTGAGCGAAAGCTTTAACTGTCAATGTCGCCAAGGTTAAGTCCGGCCCCTTTGATCAGCATCGCGATGTTTCATCAGCGAGCGTTGCCACTCTTCTTCTTCTTGCTTTGTGTTTGTGTCTTCTTCGCTGAGTATCTATGCGGGGTTTTTCTCTTTTTTCGTTGTTGTTGGCTTTTTCGGTTAATAATAAAATCGACCTTGATTTAGTTCGCTGTTGAGTTGCTGTCTCGCTGTCTTTGTTGTTGTCTTTGTTATTGTTAAATTTTGTATTTATTGTAGTAGTTTTTGTTGTTGTTGTCGCTTTCGTGCCTATTTGTATTATTTGGCAATTGTTGCCACGTTTTGCATTTTTCGGCTTTTCGTTTTCGGTTTCGTGGCTTTTACAACACGCACTCGCAAATAGTTTGGGCACACATTAAATTCCACACCAATAAAATATTATATGAACAAGTGTGCAACAATTGAATGGCAACAGCGATTCCTGCGTTTTAACATTTGGCCTCAATTAAAAACTGCGACAATTGACTTTGAATTGATCGCAAAAAATGTATTAGCAAGATTTGGTTTTATAGTTCTTCACTTACATCATCGAAGTTGCACAGCCATTTGAATGTGGAGTGTTTGTCATCAAAATCTGGGCCATGTCCAAGAACATTCGGCTCCTCATTGGCCGGAAACTGATGCGAGGTGTCCGTGGTCGAGTCTGCAGTTAATTGACCATCGAGCTGATTGTCCAAAGATCACCAGAAGAAGAAGAAATAGAAGAAGATGAAAAAGAGAGAATTTTGAACAATTAGATAAACGTAATTTGCATTTTGGCTCTGCTTCCGTATTGTTATTTTTGCTTTTATTCAAATTTGTTGCTGCTATTTTTAATGCAATTGTTTTTGCTGCTGTTGTTGTTGTTGACTAGCAAACTAATTACGTATTATAAAATAGCAAGCGCAACAAATAGGGGGCTTGACTTTAATTTGTTTATCTAGTTTCAAAAACACAAAACAACACCAACACCACTAAATTGCAAGCTGCACGTGTGTGTAAGTGTGTGTGTGTGTGTGTTTGTGCGTGTGCAATGAAAAGCTTTTACAGCTTGATGACGTTTTGTTTACACTTTACAAGGCGCTTTGTTGTTGCATTCTTGAAATGCTTTGGGAAAAAGCTTTTTTCGCATGTGCACTGTTCAAACGGTACAGCCAATGTAAAATGTTAGTACACAGCTCAGCTGTTGAATCCAATAAGAAAGTTACGCATACGCATATTTTAAAGTATAAAAGCAATAAAAAACGTTCGACCCCAATACGAAAATTGCGTATACGTAATAATTTTTACTTACTAAATAACAAATATGAATATAAAATTAGAAAAAAATCGTAATTGTTTTACTTTAATTTTTAATACTTTAAATTTGAATTAAATTTCTATAAACTTTTTACTTCTTCAATAAATTTAAATCTCTAAAAATTTATAGTTTTTGTGAAACAGTCTTTAAGGGTAAACAAGAAATACGTTTTTAAGTAATACTTTAAACTTGTATTTATTTTTTTTAAATTTCCAACTAACCACTTAAAAAGTTTTCCTATAAAATTCACTTAACAAAGAGCTGCACTCCCATTTCAATTGCTTTAAATGTAAACAATTGTCTAGCTTTCCAGGTATCACGTCTGTGCATAAATAATAACAGCTTTTGTTTGTTAACAATTGCTCAGATTTCTAGCCATCGCCATAAATATTGTGTTCCAGTCAATTTGGCGTATTAACTTTTCAGCTTTCAGTTTTCTGCACTCTCGACTGTGTTTCCAGGTAAACAATGCGATCACCAGCAGCTGATTGAGAAGCCAATTGCAAAGTGCATTCTCAAATATTTTCACAGACAAACAAATTTAAAGCAAAGGTTTTTAGTTTTTTGGTTTTTTGCTCACTTCGATTTGCATTGTATTGCATTATTGACTGGACAAATAGATGTTAATGGCAAGTCATTGATAAACAGGATGTGCAATTAATTTAGTCATTGACGTAAATACGAAAATATTTCGTAAGTTTCGTATATTGTGTGTACTTGGCACAAAAGGTTTCAGTTTTGGGTTTTTCAATTTCGAGTCTTACGTTTTTCTTTTTATTGTTGCGCCCATTGCGTTTTAATTCGGCTGTGGTTGTTGTTGTTGTGGTTGTTATAACTGTGGTTTCCATTTTTCAATAACTCTTTAGTTTGTCCAAAGATCACGAAAAAAGTCTCAACACTTTTACTATTATTATAAACTGACTCTTTTTGTGTGCACTTTTACTACAGTTTCATATTTTTTTTTCCTTTCTTATTTGATTTCAAATTCAAAAAAATATTTCAAAATCAAGTCAACTGTTTTATTTCACACTTTTAAATTGGAGATTTTATCAACCGTTTCGTTGACCAAGTTGCACGAAACTAAAACGAATGCAATCAAATAGCTCGCAGTTATCCAAAAGCTGCGCACTCAAAAAAGCTCACACGAACGCTCAATGTGAGTGCAAGAGAGTGAGCGAGTGAGAGAGCGCATAACGATTGCAAAATACTTGACGATGATGAGAAAGCTCAACATCGTCGCTGCCAGTTATGCGAAATTTCGTTGAGCCGGCTTTGCTTTTCGATCGTTGTGCAAGTTTTTTATTTTAATGGACAAACTATAATGATGTGCCCCGCCTCCACTGAGCTTATATAACTGTCAACAACAACAATAACAACAAGTGCGTTGGCTGCGCTAGCTGAGAACTGTATTTAGATGAGCAAGTGTATCGATAACATAAACAAAACCGAAAATCAAATTCAAAACCAGTTTCGATTTATCCGCGTTGACTGAACTTCACGAATTCCGCGTGTGCACAACTTTCGCAATGCCCTTTTACACGCATACCTGCATACATAAGTATTTATGTAAACCACACACACACACATGCATATGCACATAATTGCTACTCAACTTGACCTTGGCTTCATTTGCAGACATAAGCTCAAGTCATTTCAGCTCAACTCAAACACCCTTTCTGTCCCTCTCTACCGCGCTGCTTAAGCTTCGGCACGTGCGCTTTCTTATCACCTTTCCTACTCACCCAGCTGTCCGCGTCCTTTGCTGACTTGCGATTATATGCGCCGCTTAGATCGCAATCAGCTAAAAGCTGCGACGACGCAAGACTTTCGTGGGGTCGTGGAGCCATTTTCTAGCAGTAATCTGTAATGTAATAAATATTGACATGACAAATACCATTCACAGACAAGTGTGAAAATAAATAAATAAAAATAAAAGAATAAGAGTTGCCAAGCGACGGTAAGTTAGAAAGCCACTCGAAAATTGTATATAAATCAGTGTTTAACCCGATAGACGCCTTTGAGCTGCAGTTTAATGATCTATTAAAGTTAAACGCGTACAGCACTAGTCGCCGCTATCTATCTCGCTCGCACGCTCATTGTCTATGCATAGGCCGAAAACAACACAGCGAAGACACCAAGCAAATCAGCTTCTTCTATTTTTCTTTTGTTTACATAACCAAAATTCATATGGAATTTTCAACTTGTATCTTCTCTTGTGTATATATGCTGTAGTGTTGTGTTGTTGTGCACGTGCCAGTTTAATAAATTGTCATCTCAATCACTTGGCGAACTTTCAATTGATTTTGATTTATGCACAAATATTTTTTAAGTACACACATGCAAATGTATTAAATGTATGTACATTTACATATGTATTTTATGTATGTACATAAACACTATACATACTTTCTGATCTAGGCAGCAGCAATCTCACTTTGCGAATTTCCTCACGAGCCACTCGCGTGGCAGCTAAAAGTAAACTGAAGACTGCAGGCGGCAACTGGGGCAGAGAGTCCCCCAAAAATGTTACCGGTGAAAATCGACGAAAGAGCAACGTAGAGCGCGCCAAAGCAAACGAGAGAGCCCAAGAGCGACATGGAAATACTTAACAGATTCCCCCAAACAGCTGTGAAAGCAAGCGAGTGAGCTGCTGTGACGTCACAGTCTCACTCGCCATTTTAACAGCAACGATCAGCCATGAGAGTGTGACGTGTACGAAGAGAGTACGAAAGTGTTCATGTTGTTTCACATTACCTGTCGCCGTCGTCGGCTCGCGCATTGTTAATAGCCGAACGAGGATGTCGACAAAAAAAGCAACACAGCACAGTCGATGGCGGTGTTTATTAATCGAGTCTCTGTCTCTGAATTGATTAAATGTTTATTTAGCATGCTATGGCTGTTGCCAGCTTCTGAAAATACACACACACACACAATACGTAGCGCTAACTGCCGTTTAAGCTGTGCTTGCTTTTTCCGTCTGTGCTACTTTTACAGTAATTCGTTCCACGACGAATTCGAAATGCCCTTCACATTGAGCGTTTGTTTGCTGGCTGCTGCCCTTGATTGCAGCTGTTGCACACCTGTCTCACCTCTTTGACGTACTTCTTACATAGCGTAATTACATATATTGTAAATTTACCTTTAAAATAGATCACTTTGTTAGTCTTATAAATTTGCTTACGTAAACTCTACGATTTGCATGGGTCCCAAGGTTAAACGCTAATGCTTCAATTGCATAATGCCCTAACTGTATAGAAATCAGAGACTGTAACAAATATAATTAAACAAAATTAAAGTATTTGCCGATTATTTTGTTTTCCTTGAAAACAACTATAGATAGTGAAATAATTAATCGAAAAATAATCACTACTAATTAGAACCTAAGACAGTCGAACAAAAAAGAATTAAATATGTTGGTATTTAAAATTTAAATTTAAAGTATTTCTGAAATCATTAAATAACATTACAAAACGGTAAAACTAAAAAAAAAAGAAAATTTTGGTCTTTTAAAATTAAATTTAACTAAAGATATATCTGAAATCATAAAAAAATTAATCTGGTTTCTATGTATATCAAAAACAGTAGACAAATATCTTTGGTACTTTTTATATTGAATCCCTGATAATCAAAATACTTACCACAAAATGGCAAATTCTAACAGCTTTAACTTATACATTTGTTTCTATGCTCTATTTATTGCCTTCTCAAAATTGAATTGAAAACCCCAACCAATTTTTACAAATCGAGATTTATTAACTTTGATACGTTTTTCCAGTTTTGTTTTTATTATAGTTTAGTAGAAATCATATAGCCTATACATCATACATATATATATACGCAATGAAAGAGTCCTTTAAGCCCTACACACACTTATGTCCATTCAACTCGATCAATCAATCAATCAATCCATTATTATATTCCCACTACACCATCTTCTTCTGACTACATTAAATCAAAACTTTCCGACTTCATAATCTCATCTTCGCTCAAATCATTCGCTGAAGAATTTGTTGCATTATCATAATTTCATTATAGTTATAAATGTAATAATAAAAGGATAATATTTGTTGTTTGTGTGTGTGCGTGAAGGGGAAATTTGCTGAAATTGGTTTTTTTGGGAAAGAGACGATGTTAGAGATGTTGTGATGATTGGTGCTAGAGCAAGTGTCTTCTATCGGGATAGAGAATTGAATTTTTGTAATTTTTATTTTCCGGTTCTTTAAATATAATATAATAATAATAATAATTTTCCAGCTGATCTTTATTGTAGTTTTGTTTTTAAACTTATTATGTGTGGGATGCTGTTGTTGGTAGCTGTCTCGCTTTAAATGTTATTATGCTTACATAATTTTCTTGTTTTTTTTTTGTTTTCAGTAATTATTATTAAATTATTTTCTCTTCATGCATGCTGCTGCTGCTGCTGCTTTTCTCGCTCACATTAACTTGAATTCAATTAGACAGTTGCTGCTGCGGCTGTTGTTGCTGTTGAAGTTGTTGTAACTGTTGCTGCTGATGTTGTTGTTGTTGTTACTGCTGCTCCTGTTGTTGATGATGATGTTGCTGCTGTTGTTGTTATCATCATGACGACTCCGTTCCACTCGTGGCTGCTTCTTTTGATATTGTTGCTGCCATTTGTTGTTGCTCCAACGCTATTGTTGTTGTTGTTGTTGTGGTCAACAAAATGGGAATTGTTGCAAATGGGAGAAGTGCAGCTGTTGCAGCCGTAACTATTGTTGTTAAATGTTATCTTTGTTGCTCTTATTGTGGTTGCTGTTGTGTTTTTTGCTGCTGCTGTTGTTGTTGCTTTTGCTGTTTTATTTGCTGTTGCTAATTTTGTTGTTGCTGTTGTTGTTGTTGTTATTATTGGACTGTTGTTGCTGCAATCTGGAACGCATCACATAGCATACTTCCTAGTCCACTCTCGTGCCAGCTCATTGTATTTTTCCCGATCAGTTTTATATATTCTGGCAATCTCTGGAACAAGCGGATCATCTGGATTGGGATCACAGAGTAGAGAGCAAATTGATAATAAGACTGCAAAAAGAAAAAGAAATTCCCATTATTTATACATATTTTTGAGCAATTATAGTCGATTATTATTTACCTTTTGAAATAGTTAATGCTGGCGACCACTGAGATCTTAATATATCGAGGCAAATCGATCCATTGCTGTTAATGTTTGGATGGTATATGCGTGTTGTAAAGGCCACTTTTGGTGGCTTAAAAGGATAGTCTGTTGGAAAATGTATAGTTAAGAAAAATACACCTCCTTGGTAAGGGCTGTCCGGCTGGAAAATTATAGAAAAGAGTATCATTAGTAAATTTTGTATATTCCAATTAATACATGCCATGTTTCAGTTGAGTCTGCATTACTTTGTCTGGTTCAGTTCGAGTTTATAACAAGAATTGGCTATCTCTAATATTTTGTAATTAATACAAATTCCGCTAATCACACTATTTATAAATTATAAATAAAGTAAACCTTTTAAATGAATCGATTTTTAAAAACTAAGCCTATGATTTTCTACTATCTTTACAATAAGTTTAAAGTTTTTTATACAGATTACTAACCTACGAACCTATTATAAATGGATTTGTTTTGTAAATTTGGTCTTTTAAAACTTCATTAGTTTAGCTACAAATTTTGAAGTTTACAAGATCTGAATTCTTTTATGACTAACATAATTTGACATGACACTGGTTATTCGATAAAGACATTTGACTCGTCTAGAGGTACATACTTTTGAAATGTATACACTTTACGGAAATTAGAATAAGTTTACATAAACAGTCTAGCCATCGTACATTTTCTCTGTCTATATTATTTATCTGTCTAGCTGAGACATCGCATAGGAATGCCAGCTCTATTGTCTTCCTCATTATATTGCATGACATGATGACTAACGACATGAAAACTACTTAAACTAAGACTTAGTTCATATTGTTTAGTAAACTCGCGCTGAATCCAATCCAAAGTTGCAGGTTCTCTCAACTGTTTAGCTGCAACTATAATTGATGAATTGCAGAAACTGCAGCTGCTTCTTCTTACCGGGCCCATTATTGTAGCTTGCCAGTGAAATACTGTAAATATAGAGAATAGATTGTAATTAGTTAACAATTCGATTTGGCTGGCATGAACATTAAATGAATTGATGCGCAAAAACAATAACAAAATGGCAACGAGTCGCATACTCCACCTTTTTTGGGGGCTTTTCATTCTCATTACGGACTCGAGAGCTGCATTAAGAAGAGCCTCAGTCTATGCACGCTCTCTTTGCTTAATAGCTCTCTGGCACTCTCAGCTAGAGTTGCCTAGAGCGCGCCCTTCTACTCTCTCGAGTTACCCAAAAAGCAAAAGAACAAAAACAAACAATTGCCAAAGAGCCTTGGCACCGACTGCTGGCAGCGACGTCGCTGTCGCTGCCGCTGCAGTTGGCAGCAGCACAACACGGTTCTCACTTGTCGTCTCGCTTTGGCACATGGTTAAAGAGCTTGCAGCACCAGCTCTGCTTGCTCAATGTCACACAGCAGAGCAGCGCTTGGGCTGAGAATTGGGCCGAACCATGCCAGCTGCATGGGGGGCCAGTTTACACTCTTTGCGGTGTTTCACTCTGTATGTGAATGCGTGTGTATGTGTGTGCAATACAATTATAGTAATTTCATGTACAGAGTGAGTGTGTGTGGTGAAGTTTCTCTGCATTACTCAGAAACCGCGACGCGTCCATAATTCCCATTTATCGATAACAATAGTCGATGGCTGTCTTTTAATTACAATAACAGTTCATTATGATTGTATAAGCTGCCCACTCATTCACCCACCACACACCACACCCTTATTGCAATTCTTTGTTTTGGGTATTTACCCTTTACTCTGCAATGCAATTGTGGTTATCGCCACGTAATTCCGTATATTAATTTTGCCAGCTGATAACTATGAAATCGCTGCCATTTCAACTCGTGATAAGAAAATAAAACGGCGGAAACACAACGCAGAGCGTGTATCGCTGAATGGACTCCAAAAACATTGCAGGAGTTCAAGATAAAAGCTTTTAATTATCTTTCCATCTATAGCATACTAAATTGTATTATAATTTCATGTGTAAATAATATTTAATTCCCTCTCTCACATTTTCCCAGGATTATCCCATAGAAAAAAACACTTATCTCCAAAGAAGAACTATCTAATCATTGCTTTATAATGGTCTCTTTTTATCTTTGTGGGAATTGCAGATAAGAGATAAATTTTCTGAATATAACCTATATTTACTTCTATTGCGATCTTATCTTTGAACAACAACTATATAATCCCTTGATTATAATGCATTATATTACGCATCATTCCTCTCCAGCCAAATATTTGTCTATTTTGATTAGCTTATTATCTTATCTTTGTATAACATGATCTTCATTTCCATAGAGTCATGCTCTTAAATCTAAATCTTTGCAAAATTAATAGCAACATTAATGAATAATTAAATTGAAGGAACTCTCCTATTATTTATATTACGCATAATAAAATAATACGACATTCTTTCCTGGGGTTTTTACTGTAGCGTTTTAGTGTTATAAAATTGTCGATATGATTCAATAATTTGATTAATAAAAAATTAAACTGCCTCTGGCATTATTCAGACGTCCCCCAAGTGGCCGCGGCACCAATCGCCAAGTTTAATCATACGATTTCACTTTTAAGTGACGTCATCGAGGTGACCTGCTTAACTGTTGTTGGATCTTGGCTTGAGACTTTAAAACATTGCTAACAGTTTGTTTGTCTGTCTGCCGTTCTGTGTACAGTTTTGAACAGAGGCACGTACCCGTATTGCGGCTAATTGCAAAATCAGAACCAAGTCATAACGATCACGAACAACAAAGAGAGAGAGAGAGACTCGATAACTCCGCTTGGACTTGATAGATATGCAAATGTAGAGAGGCAAACAAAATTAAAGCTGCCAAGTCATGCTCTGCATCTATGACGTGTGACAAATCGACAGCTAATTTCGCTATAGAAATATATATATGCCAAGTATTTATAGATCAGAGCTAGACGAGAACGACAAGAGAACATGGAGAATGAGGACAGCTGCGACTCGTTGCATAATTGTTAAGGTAATGATTAATGTGACTGAGGGGACGACGTTACTCACAATCATCTCCAACTGGTCCAGCTGAACATTGTGCAGGTGGATCTCTGCCCAGATCTTGCAGTTCCTGTAAAGTATATTGAGAATATATTAGTAAATATTTAAATATATCACAAGTGTAAAAGAATTTGAAATTTCATTTAAGGAAACGTCATTCTAAGATTTATCTATGAAAACCCCCCATATTTAATATATTACTAAAATCATATATAAACCATATAAATAAATACAATTAATATACATAATTTAATGCATTTTCAAGTCGCATTTCTTGGTGCAACAAACGTCAAATTTCTTCCGCTTTTCCTTTGTTTTGGTCTGTTTGTCATTTCATATTTCATTTTTGTTATGTGTGCGCAATGCAAATGATGATGTTAATTTTAAATGCAGAAATTAAACAGCATTTTAAAACAGAAATATGAAAATGTTGCTCCCGCCGCCGCCGCCGTCAACCAAACTTAAGAGCAAAATATAATGCGAGCGAGTGACGCGAAAATCAAGTTCGTTGGCCCGAACACCGAACTGAACCAAAAGGCACAAGCTCGCCGTCGCTTGCTCTCTCATTCGCTCTCGCACTTTTGGCTCTCGCGCTCCCGCTCACACTCACTTCGATGATTTGCTTTTATATTCCCGCATACAGAGGCAACAACGACAGTGACACGCACACAGCTGAGCGGCTGTTGTCTCCGCCCCTCCCTCGCCATCCTATTAACATCACACAGCTGCCAACTTGGGGCGCTCACACACATTGGTGTAAAGTAAACCGGCAAAAAAAAAAAACAAATAAAAAAAAACATACAAAAGAAAAGAAAGATGAGCTGTGCGGAAGGTTGAGCTAAACGAGAGCCTTAGCACAAAGTACGAGCAAATGGAAAGAAAAAGAAGGGGGGCGCTAAGAAAGGTACAATCTTTAAAATGGAACGGCTGATTGGTCCCCACTTTGTTCTCCCCTTTAAACGGGGAAGATTACTTATGTGCTAGGGATGCAAAAACATCGATAGTTTCTATTTGAATGGTGTGAAACAAAGTTTTGTTGTAAATAGAGACAAAATTATTATAGTTTCGTTTTTGTTTTCATAATTAAGTTAAATTTGCTATGTTCACTTTTGAAAATGATCGGATGTTTCAAATATAATCTTATTGACTAATGTGGTATGCATATTCACAAAAAGCACACTCGATAGTATCGATAACAATTGGATACTCTGGCATCACTGTTATTGTTCCTTAGCGCTCTTTGTGTGACGTTTTGCAACATTCTACGCTTTCGGGACCCCCTACGCTGATGCCCCTCGTTTTCCACGACCAAACAACGGACCGTCTGAAGAAGTAAAGAAAAAAAGAAAAGTATGCGCGACGTATTTCAAAAATAGCAGACACCAACAACGAAATTTTGCTCTCTTCCACGCACTTTCGTGTTGTACCTGTTGAGCAAAAATATAATTACAATAAAAAGAACACTGACACTAGACGAAGAAAAGAAGGAAATTGTTACAAAACGGAAAAAAATGGCAAAGCAAACGGTTAACGCCAAGTTCGAGGAGACGACTTTCATTGCGCCGCCAGCCGACGGCATCATGAGTCACCATCACTCTGCTACATAGAGACATCGAAACAAGTGATAGCGGTGTAGTGTTCGTTTTGCTTTATAATTCAAATAAAAACAAATAGCTCGTAAATACACAAATACATAAGCAAAGCACATGGGGGCTAGAGATCGCTGCAATGGGAGAGAGTGAGAGCGAAAGCCCGGCTCAAACAGCGTGTCTTTCTTTTCGCTTCTTTGCTCTTTTTTTTTTATTATTTTCATACTTTTCGTTTTTGGCAATTGAGGCCAAAACGACAGCGGATTGAAGAAGCAGCAACAACATCAAAACGTTAACTATTGCTATCGAAGAAAGAGTGGGAGAGAGACAGCAAGATAAGTAGTGGAAGTTGTAGGAAGGGGGAAAAGGAAACCAAAACAGTTGCTTGCTAATTGCGTGTTTCGATGGAATGGAGCATTACATAAAAAAAAAAGAAAAGAAATACAAAATACAAATGCAAGAAATTAACATTAATTCATATGGTATTACTGGCTTCCTCATTTTCACTAGCATTTCATTTTCATTTCATTTATATATACGAATAAAAGTTTATAATAAAACAGCAGCAGAGAGCGCGAAAGGAAAAATTCAATGGCCATGACGCTTGCTTGCTTTGTGACGCTGCTGCTGTTAGTGGTGGTGGCGGACGTCAATGCTAGCGTCGCAGCTCTTGTTGCTCAAGCGACGAGACGACTAAACCCCAACACAACAGCAGATACACACATACATATAATCCAAATATCTAAATATATATATATATGCAGCGTATTGACAACATATTTACATATGTGTAAATTATGCTAAATTGTAATTTTTCTTTTACTAATTATTGCTTCTCACCGCAATGCTTTCAGCGTTTTTCAACACTCAATTCAGTTGCCATCGCACACACACATACAGACACCCTCTTTAGCACTGCCCCATTCGCTGTAGTTTAGCGAGCAAGAAAGAGCCAAACACAGTGTAGTCGAGTCGAGCCCAGCAGCTGCCGCCGATTTTTGCCATTGCTCTTAGGGCGTCTCATGGGGGTGTGTAAGCGAGACGGCAAATTAATATGTTGTATATGTGTGTGCTGGCTGACTGTTCGTTCTGTGTGCAAAGACTGTGTATGCATATGGCTCTGCTTGAGTGTGTATGTGTGTTGATGGGGGCTATGACGGTGAACCGGCAGCACAAAATTCGAACTTTAATTCTCATTGTTATTGTATTTGTATGTGTGTATTTCAACTCTTTAAATGTAAATATAATATCGACCATTAGTAATAGGAAAGTACACAAAAACAGTACCAAAATGCTTGAGTTTGAAATAATGCGCGACAGTAATGCAAAGAAACACGACGACTTTGGGTATATGAGTGTGAGCGAGCCAAAAAGCTTCCCAAGGCAAAGAGAACAGAGTAGAGCAGCAGATAAAGCAACTTCAAACGATAGTAAATTAAAAAAAACACGAAATAAAATTAAAAAAAAATAACTGAACATGCTACTCTCGACTGCAATGCAGTTTTGTTTGTTTGCACAATACAATTTAATGAATCGAACAAGGACAATAAAATGTTGACTAGTCACCCTCCCCACTTGAGAAAAATAATTATCGAAATTTACTTGCCCACCAATACACCAGCCAATTCAATGTATGTATATAGAGGTATATTGTATATATGTATATGTAGTAGGCAGCGCAGCACTATTTCTGAATTATCAGCAGCGTACAAAAGTAAGGTTAGGTTAATTTTATACGCTTTTTCTCTTGCGCTTGGCACATTCGCCGTGTTTTATTTTTTGCTGGATCTTTCTGCGGCGCTGGCAGCAAATGCGAACACCAACAATACATACAAGCGTGTGTGTGTATGAGTAAGTGCTTTGCACGCACACACAGATAGCCAAGCAGCGTGTATTGGGTAACATAGCGGAGCCCTGAGACTCTGCTGGCCAGATGACGATGACGACGGTGTGACCAGGTGCCTCTTCTGCCCGGCTTGCATACACACATGAACATTAACCACCCGCACATGCACAAATGCACTCGCGTAAATGTGTGTGTGACGACGTCTAATACAAATACAAATATGGCCGTACACGTTGTCTTAGAATATTATCCTTCTCTATTCTAATTAGAATTCTATTTGAAAGGCATTCGAAACTAAACATGTTTTAAGTTATAATTAATGCACATCGTCGTCGTCGTCATCGCCCATTTTTCCTATGCTTCTTATTTTTTTGCTTTTTGCACGTTTTCTTTCGTTCACGTATTCGGTTCGTTCGTTTTTTCATTTCTTTTTCTTTCGTTTCTTTGTCGTTCCTACGTTTCACATTTCTTGCATAAATTTTTTTGTCGCACATAAAATTTCTTCACCGTTTTTTGCATATAGTACGAAATAATTGCACTTTTTGTAGTGGAAATGCATGCTAACCACACCAAAAAATGCTCTTTGTTCAATTCGATTTCATTATTTTTTCTTTTTTCGTTTTTTCACATACCTTATTGATTCTTTTTAACGCCATTTTCTGATTGAAATTTGATTTTCTTGTGTGTGTGTTTGTGTGTGTAGTGTTGGTGAGTGTGTATTAGTTGTACGTTTCGCTTGCTAGTCGATTAATTTTTTTCTCTTTTTTGTTCTTTGTCGATTTGCACGAAACGAAAACGAGTAATTGGGTTTTTGTAAATTAATTGAAAATGCTATAGAATGTAAAACCAAACGAAACACAAAAGCTGCGGTTGGCTGGCTTTATATAGTTTTCTGTTCTTGGCTATTTTTCTCTGGCTCAGCTTTTCTCCGAATTACATTCCCTTGTCTAGAAATATTGCAGCACTGCGAGTAGAACGGCGCCCCGACGACAACTACGGCAACGATATTTCTGCTGCTCAACCGCACCGAACCGATGTGAGAGAGACCGACACGATGACGAACTACGACCAAGTAACAATGTGGAATGCACGAGTGCGACAAAGATGTCTGGTGTAGTACTTCCAATTGTGGTGTGTGGTGTTGTAAAACGTATGATTGTTAACAATTCCAAGTCAGCAGCAGCAGAGAGGAGCACAGCTACACATATGATGCAGTAGTTTGCTGTCTGGCCAGATCGATAATATCCTGTGGAATATACAATAATTTAATCGAGGTGGCAACTCACTTCTTTGGGCATAATTAATTTTAAAAATTAATAATTTACTTACTGTGTAAGGAGCAGCAACGGATTAAAGAGAAATCTGTGGTGGTGTGGTAAATGTGTTCAAATTTAGCAACCGAAAAATCACTATTACACAGCAAAAATTCCAATAAAAGAACCAACAACTGTTTAAACCGGCGGCGTGCAAATTGTGTATGTCCGTTGCTTTGTCTGTCTGCACGCGATTGGTGCTGTTAATTATTGCTTTTTCTGAGCACACAACGTGTTGCTTGCTGCCGGAACTTTTTACTGATCAATTTTGAAGGACAAATTCTATGTATTTTTTATCAAATAAGCAAACAGTTACTCCGTTTCTCAGCGTCACGGCTAGTTGAATTCCTGAAATATACTATTCGACAAATATACTAAACCATAGCACAAGCTGGTTACACTACGAAAAGGTGTATTGGTATTTTCTTAAAACTTTTATTTAATTATGTATATCAACTTCATTAATAAAAAAATATATTTTATTTATCATTAAAGCAATTTTTTAGATTGCGAATTATTTTCTCATTGCAAATAAAGTGGTATTTATATTTATCTTGGAGAGTTGCCAGACTACATTAACTTGATTTAGTGGGTTTATTCTTGGAATTGGAAATGAACATTTCAGGCGCATTGCGATTCAGTCACACTTAACCGTCTGCAAATTTAAACAAAAAGCAAGCAAAACTTTATATGATTTAATCAATTCGGTTATGAAAATAATAAAACGCAACGCGTCAGTTTTTGCACGTTTCAAAGCGACAACACGTTTCGTAGTTTCAATAGTTTGCCGTGGCTCCAACGCTTCGTCCAGTGCTGCTCAGTGTTGTTGTTGTTGGTGCTGCCGATTTGCAAGGCGACAAAGTGCTTGTGTGTGTCAGTGAATGTGCGTCTGTGTGAGTGTATGCGTCGTATATATGTGTGGTGAAGATAATTTAGTTAGAGGTCATATCTATGCGTAAGCATTTGCAACATGCGGCAGCAAGTTGATGATAGCGGGACAGACGTCTTGAAATACACGCGCCACAACAACAAAAGACGCTTGCAGTTCTACGCCCATAACGTCCACGCCCACTGCCAACCACAGCAGAGCAGCAGCAGCGTCGCCAGCTTCATTTTATAGTACGCAGCGTCATGCCAACAACAACAACAACAAGCAAATCAACAACAGCCGAAGAAGAAGAAGAGGAAAATTGCGATACGCTAATGGCGTCCTTAACAACAAAAGCAACGACAACAACCACACCACCAACGCCAATAATAGCGGAACAGCCGCAGCTACCGTCGGCAGCAGCAGCAGCAGCATCTGATGCAGTGGCAATGCCAGCGCCAACGTCAGCGCCAGCAGCGCGGCCGACACCAACGCCCACACTTTTGCCTCTGCTGGCCTCAGCGGCCGCCTGCAATAAGCAGCTGCTGTTCTGCCGGCGTTTTAAGGAGACAGCGGACAGCGCTGGATTTTTGCGTAACTTTAACTCGCTGCCGCTCTTTGTGTACGCGACGTCGCCATCGACGCATGCCAGCTCTGCCGATGGCGTCGGCGTCGCCAGGGAAGCTGCGGCCGCAGCAGCAGCAGCAACGGCATTCACTCAAAAGGTAAGTTAAGCTTTCTCTCTCTCGCTCTCTTTCGCTTTTATTTTGTGTGTTGTTCTTGTATTGCGTAATTGATCATTTCCGTTGCATTTATTTGGACGTTGTGGGTGCCGAGTATAGAGGCAATGGGTGGCGGGAGGGGTTGACTGGGCGATCGTGCCGTATCTGCTTTTATAATTTATTATTATCTATTTTATGCTGGCTGTTCTGCTTGGTAGCGTCGCATCGCTGCACTTGTCGAGCAATCCCCATCTCCCCCTTCCCCCTTCTCCCCATCCCTCTCATACTGTGTTCTACTGTGCGGAAATTGCTGGACGATTGTTCTGCTTGTTGTTGTTGCTGCGATATCTAACCGCTGCAACGGCAACATCAACAGCAACATTCGCTCCATTTTCATGTTCAATTCGTGGCTTAAGCGGCCCACAAAATATGCGTTTTTAATGTTAATAATAAAATTGTTTTCGTTGTTGTTGTGATCGCTCAAACGTGTCGAGCCGTCGTCATTAATGAACCCAACAGCAGTTAGCTTTTGTCTGCGGTGTGCTTGTATGTGTGTGTCGGTGTCTGAGCTGAGCTTTGTGTGTGGGGGAGTGAGAGCGTGCAATATGCTTTCTACACATACAATACACTTGTGTGCGTGTGTGTGTGTGTGCTGTTTACAGGTGCAGTTCTCCTATTGTTCGTTCGTTCTCTCGCTCTCTTTCGCTTGGTCGCTCTCTTGGTTTCTTGTGCAACGCTTCACTTATGCTGCGCTTGCTGCTGCTGCTGTTATTGTTGTTGTTGTTATTGTTGTTGCAGCTCAGTGACTTGTGACGTGCGCGCGCTGCTGCTCATAAGCTTCATTAACACAAAACTCACAGACCAGAAGCCACCGCAAGTGCTTTTTTCTGTTTCTCTGTTTTGCCAATCGCCGCCATTTTGTGTGTGTGCTCTCAGTCCGCCCCCACTCCCCTCCTTCACTATTGTTGTCTTTGTTGAGCATCTTGCATTCAATTTAGCGCACAATATTTTCGGTTGTGATCGCACAATGCTCTTTTTTTTGACACTTTCTAGCACTATAAAGCGCCCTAAATTGTATTGTGCTTTCTTTCACTCACCCGAAATGCAATTACCCAAGACATATATTGTATTGTTCCTCCTCTCTCTTCTCTCCCGCTCCCTATCTCTCTTTATTTTTATCGCTTTGCCCTTGCGGGCGTTGTTTACATTTCAAATTTAAATCAATTTTGTTTCTGATTGCGGTTTAAGTGGCAGTTTACAAGCGTTTGCCATCGCCGTCTCTCCCAACCCTTGTCTTATTTTCTGCTTATTGCAACCATATGTCACATGTATGTATTTGTATCTATATGTGTAGTTGTTTGTATCTGTATCTGCAGCTTGTGGAAAGCCACGCTTGTCTTTGTTCAATGCGCATTTTGAAATGAATATGAATATAAATCTGAATATTTTTGTCTGTCTCTCTTCCTTTTCTTTTTATTGCCCATATTGTGAGATCATCGCGACAATTGCTTGCGGCCACTTTCCATCTTCAGTTGGACATAACTTATTTCATTTGATATCGCATCGCATCGCATCTCCTCCCTTGGGGCACAACACCCATCGTGCATCTTCAATTCCCTGTTATTCCCACGCCTCTTAAGGCGACGCTGCTGTGTTTACATCTTTTACGATCAATATTTGTTTGCCTTCATTGATTTCGTTAGAGTCATATGACGTGATTTCTTCTATTGCTTTTTATAGAAGTTTATTACCATTTGATAAAGTCGATTGCTAGTTCTTCAGGTTCAGTTAAAAGCGATTGTTAGTTATTTATTAAATTAATTTATAGTCCAGATAAATCGTGTCTGCAATTTTAAAGTACGAAACTTTTATGTTTTTGCTGAGCAAAGAAATAGAAATAGATAATTAAATTATTCTTTAATGTAATAAACATTATGTCGGAATGTCTAATTTATCTATTTTGCATAAGAAACCTTATTATAGCTTAAGGCTAAAGCTTGAGCATTTTTTCATAAACATTTTCTCCAATTTGTCGTATCTTAATTGGTTATCTTAATAGATTCTTACAAATCAATTCTTGAGCATTTCTAATTTGATTTTTTGTCATATTTGGCTTAGTTGATAATGAAAACAGATGGAAATCGTTGGCAATAAAAGTGTTTTAATGATTTGAACTGACTTGATTTGCTTATCATATTTCCATAAATATCAAACAAAATGCGTGTCTTTAAATGCCAGAAGTAACTACCACTAGTTTTCCCCCTTCCCCATACCTTGCTTCAGGTCATTGATTAAACGTTCTAGAGCTTTGCGTTAGCAGAAGCGTCATGGCAACGCTGTTTTGTTGTTGCTGGTTTCTGTTGTGGCGCCCTTGTCTCATGTGTCGCTCTCTCTCTCCATCTCTCTCTCTCTCGCTCTCTGTCTTTCTTGCCACAGTTTGCGTGTAATTAAGCAGCGAGATAAGCTAGCCAAGTGGACAGTAGGTCATTTCTCGTGAGAGTCGCTTTATTGTGACTCTCTTATGGTGCCGCAAGTCGCTTGTCTAGACGAGGCGTCACTTTGCTGCACTTGTTGTCGCTGCTTTTGGAGTTTGGCCGCTTGCAGCGCCACAACACCAACGACAACAACAATAGTAATAATAATAATAGACACTAATGACTTGGTTGGTCACTACTTTGTTTTGTTCTCTCGCTTCTTCGTGCACATAAGTGTGCTAGTGTGTAGTGCATTACCCTTTGAGTGCCACACTTTGTGGCGTCGGCGTGTAAAGCACTTAATCACCTGTCAATTGATTAGCTTGTGCTTCGTAGATAATTGTTTTCTCTTCGTTTTTTTTGGGGCATTTGTTTACCTACAGATTGCCTGAAATGCAGCATAAACAAACACCAATAAAAACTACGATGGCAATTGAGGCATTACAAGAAGAACCCAAAAGATGCAAATGTATCTTATGCAGCTGCCATATTGCAGTAGTTGTTTGTAATGCCCGCTCTCTCTCTCACTCTCTTTCTCTCTTTACATTCAGCACTTGTCACTCAATTGGCTGAATGCTAGACCTAACTCTCGCTATCTCTAGCTGTCTCTGTCACTCATTCTGATAGCATTGTGAGTCATGCTTAGCGCTAGTTTTACGCGCTAGCATTTCACTCAATGCTCTCGCGATCTCTCTCAGCTGCTTGCTTGGAAGTTAACATGGCGGCTCGCTCTCTCTCTGTTTGAGTTAACAGCGCGTTAACAGCGCAGCGTAGTTTGAGTGCAGGAGAAGCACTTAACAGCTGTTGTTGTGTTTGTATTGTAAAATTTGGCGTTGAAGCGTGCGGTTCGGTATCGGTTGCGAACGCGCTTCGTTGAGTTGATTGCACTGCAAAGTATCTGACAGATACACCACGCGTCTCGCCTTGGGTGCTGTGTTTTGGTGCGGTGTGTTGTCGTTTTTTCATTCCCGCATTGTTTTTGGGGAATTTTTCATCACGTTGAATCATCAACAGCATCGGTATACGTTTTGTCTCTTGTCAAAAAACGCGTTTCGATCGCGCGTTCTACATATGAAAAATAAATTAACTTCTTATTGAGACACACACACAAACACATTCGCATATTCGGATTCGTGAATCGCAAGGCTGGAAATTCGTGTGTTGCTTCCTCAAAACAAATAAAAAAAAATTTAAAAAAAGCCAAAGGCAAAAAAAAGTCTGTTTAGTTTCCAATATATAACGCATATTATGAAATGCTTCCCGTAAACCGGTCAACACCTTTTTTTGGCTGATGTAAAGAAAAATAAATAAATGCAAAAAATAAAAGTGAAATTTTGTTGTGAATTTGTTATGCAAATCTAATACGAAATATTTGTATTTGCAAGTGTCGATGTGACTTGTGACGAGATATAATATCTAAGATACCCCAAAGAGAAACAAAGATACACAACAACAACATCGAGAGAAATTACAAAATAACAAATAGCCAAAAAAAAAACAAGCAAACAAACAAGCAACGACGACGACGACGACAAATCGACGCTGCTTTCATTTGGATTAATTGAATTTGTTGATTTTGGGTTGGGGTTGCTTGTTGCAGCACTCCCCTCGCAATCCCCTCGCAACCGAGGCATCTACTGAGACCCGTTTTTGGTAAATGAGATCAACTAGATAAATGGTGCGTATCTTGAACTAAAACTAAACCAAGCTCAGCTCAGCTTTAGTTATCGCGTAGCTAAAGTGATAATAAATTGAAATTTTTTCACGTAAATTGCGACGTAGCAGCGGAAGTCTCTCTCTCTCTCTCTCTCTGTGTTTTCTTGATAAATGTGTATGGAAAATCGGCGTAAACAGATGAATAATGAGCCATAATACTAATAGGGCAATGGGGCTTTGATTGTAGGCGTGATAAGTCGACCAAAGATCGATAGCTGGAACATAAGATTAAAGCAAGTTTTACTCTGACTCAGCTGAAGTTCGTTAAACAGAATCTTTCACGTCTGACTAATCAGATTACGGTTTTTTTTCGCCAGTACTAACGCTTTTGTCATATTTTATTATAGTGCTGACATTTAACATTACCTTTCTTTGTTTGTATAAACGCTGCTATCGAGTTTGCAAATAAATAAATTCCACAATATCGATCGATGGGTAACTAGATAAATAATGTTCTGCAAAGATTGATAGCTACAACTTGCAACTTTTTAGATACTAGATACTTTTGCTATCTGCTGCAGTTCACTCACCTTTTGCACATAATCCTTTGGCACCTAAGTTTCTGCCTCAGCTGCAATTTAATTAATTAAACAATCGAGCAGCAACGTTGACATGCAAACCATTTAAATGGTTTACCCTTCTGCTCCCTTCCCCTCTTCCTCTCCCTTTTACGTCTTGTCTGACATTGGCCCCGCTTTGTTTATCTTGTTAATTAAGCAACAAACTAACTACTGTTTAAATTTTTAATTGTTACCACACCGTAATTTGTCTCTCAGACTCTTCTCCTCTTCGTTTCTCTGCGTTTTCGCTTGGTCACTATTTTTTTTTTGTATTTCTGTTGAAGTGGAGCTGCGGCTATTATCTACACATCGTCCCACAACATTTATTCTTTACTCCACTCTTTCTCTCTCTCTTTCACTCACTCTCTAGCCATCTCTCTTTACTGCTTTGTGTCACATTCATTCTCCATTGGGATTGATTATGCACGCTCTTAACTCGCTTGGCTTTGCTGCATGTCATTTCCATGCGGGTTTCTCGAGTTTCGAAAGCGAACCTCCCTCTCTTTCCATTTCCTCCCCCTCTCTCGCTCTCTCTCATTCACTCCACACGCTACATGGCAATTAATGTATAAATACGAAAACGAATGCGAGTATGAATGCGAATGTGAGTGCGAGTGCGAGTTTGAGTATCTATGAGTACTCGAGAGTGTTCGCTCTCTTCTTATATTTTTTTTCTTTAGTGTGTTTTGTGCACATTGTTGGCATTTTTTAACAACAACAAGCATTTTATTTATATTTTTTGTCTTTGTTTGACTTTTGCGCTGCTCCGTTGGCAGTTTTAATTGTTGTTGTTTCTTTCGCTCGCCGTATTGTTTAATAATTCAGCAATTTTTCTGTTTTCTGGCACAATTCAATTGTCGCCAAGTTTTGTTGGTCAGTTGTTATTGTTGTTGTTTTTGTTGTTCTTTGCATCTGACCGACTCTCCAACTAATTTTTATTGGCTAATTAAGCACTACGCCTTTCCATTTTGTGTTTTGTTTTTTTCGGTTTCGCTCTCCCAATTTTCTATTTCCTTTTGTGCTGCGTTTTGCTAATTGTTCAAAAACAAAGAAAGCAAAATTGAGAGCAAAACTAATTGAAAATTGTTGTACCTACGAGATACGCTTTAAAGAGGGGTGAGGGAGGGGAGGAGGGGTGGGGCAGGGCCAGCACAAGGTTGGCAACAAAATCATCTGACTTGCTGTGGAGTCCAACTCCTTTGTTTAAAGTGATTCATGGAAATTCGTTTCGTTCAAGTTTTAAATAAAAGTTAATACGAGAGTTCTGTTTTTTCTGTTTCCATCAAACACATTTCCCAATAACTTTGTGGTTTCGTTTTAATTTCAGTAATCCAACTCGCATTCCAATTGATCAGCTGTATAGCTGCTTTATTTACTTTTGTTATTATTTGCATTTACTTGGCCCATTCGCTGTGCTCTGATTCATGCGATTTGCACACACATCAAAATAATAATAATGATTATTATTATGCATATTCAACTTATCTGCATGCGAGCTGAGTTGCCTAAAAAAGATACAAAAGTATCTATAGCTTGATATATGTATCTGTGTCTGGGTATATTGCTCTTTCAGGTCGTCTACATTGAGCTTTAACCTTGACGGCGAACACGTCCGCTTCTGTTGCTTAACTTACACTAGACACCAAGAGAACGTTGCTTATTTACATAGTTAAAGGCAGTGCAAAGAGCATGAAAAGTATTGTTAAATTGAGTCACATGAAAACACTGAAAGTTGTTAGTTCTATATAAAGAAAAGTTGCAAATACTTTTGCAGTATTTTGAAGAATCAACCAGAAATATCTAAAATAATCAATACTTAATGTATCTTACACTAAACTGCATAAGAACGCTGCTTATTTACTTAGTTAAAGACAGTGCAAAGAGCATGAAAAGTATTGTAAAATTGAGTCACTAAAAAAACAATGAAAGTTGTTAGTTCTATAAAAAGAAAAAGTTTGCTGTAAGCTAGAAATATCTTTAATAATCAATGCTTAATGCTTAACGTACACTAGACTTCATAAGAACTCTGCATATTTACATAGTTAAAGGCAGCAAAACAACAAGAAAAAAATTCTAAAATTGAGTCACTAGAAAACACTGAAAGTTGTTAGTTCTATAAAAAGAAAAAGTCGCAAATACTTTTGCTGTACTTTTGAGAATCAACTAGAAATAATCAATGCTTAATGATTTACTTACACTATCCACCAAGAGAACGTTGCTTATTTACATAGTTAAAGGCAGCGAAAGAGCTTGAAAAGTATTGTAAAGTTGAGTCATTAGTAAACACTGAAAAATGTTAGTTCTATATAAAGAAAAGTCGCAAATACTTTTGCTGTATTTTGAAGAATTAACTAGAAATATCAATGTTTAATGCCTAACTTACACTAGACTTCATAAGAACGCTGCTTATTTACATAGTTAAAGCCAGCAAAAGAACACGAAAAGTATTGTTAAATTGAGACACTAAAAAAACACTGAAAGTTGTTAGTTCTATAAAACGAAAAGTCGCAAATACTTTTGCTGTATTTTGGAGAATCGACTAGAAATACCTAAAATAATCAATGTTTAATATTTAACTTACACTAAACTCCATAAGAACTCTGCTTATTTGCATAGTTAAAGGCTCAAAAGAGCATGAAAAGTATTGTAAAATTGAGTCACTTGAAATCACTGAAAGTTGATGGTTCTATAAAAACAAAAGTAGCAAATATTTTGCTGTAAACTATAAATATCTAAAATAATCAATCTTTAATGCCTAACTTACACTAGACTTCCTAAGAACGCTGCTTATTTACATAGTTAAACAAAGCGAAAGACCATAAAAAGTATTGTTAAATTGAGTCACTAAAAAAACACTGAAAGTTGTTAGTTCTATAAAAAGAAAAAGTCGCAAATACTTGTGCTGTATTTTGAAGAATCAACTAGAAATATCTAAAATAATCAACTTGCTGTCTAGTGTCATTATTGTGCTGCCTTTTGTTGTTATCTTGACTTAAACTTGCGAAATTTCACACATTTTCAATGCGTCGCCCACAATTTCCCTCCCCCTTCTTCTTCAGCATTTGCGGCTTCGTCTCTCTGATCTAGCTGTGAACTGGAACAGTTGGCAAATATAATGTATGATTGCTTTAATTTATTTTTATTTATTTGCAAATTTACTTTTATTTTTTTTTTGGGGGCTTTGTATTATATTATTATTTTTATTATAATTTCAATTGTCATGTGATTTTTTTATATTTTTTGGGTTCGTTTTTATCACTTAACTTTTTGCGGTCGTGATTGTTGTTGTTGTAGTTGTTGTCGCTTATTGTGCGATAGTTTTCGCTATTGTTGCCACATTGTTGTTCTACTTTCTATGGACTGTGAGCGATCGCGTGGGTAGTTCAAAGAGTTCACAGATATCTGTTGTTGTATACATAAATCACCATAATTTTGTAACAATTTCATTTAGAGCAGCATAATTGCCATAAATAAGCAAAAATCATAATCAAAACACGCGCACGAGCCGCCAATTGCCAATAGGCAAGAGAGGTGAGTGTGGCAATTGGTAGTGGTCCAAGTCGGGGCATAAATTGCGCTATAAAGCGCACAATTAAAGTTGCAGTCAGTCAACAGCGAACAGCAGACAACAGACAGCGACAGCAAGTCAGCAAATTGGCAACACTTTCCAATTGAAGCGACAAGTAAAAGTGATCTACTGTGAGGTGTTAGGCGGGGAGATACTCTGTAATAAATGGGGAGATAAGAGCGCTGAAGTGCCTCATCACTTATTTTTTTATATGAAAATAAAAATTCCATTTAATAATAATGGTATTTAAGCAAGTTAATTGCATTTTTAGGATAACTGCCAACGACATTGTGGCTGTTAAGCATAATGTATTCGCTACTTATATTCTTAGCTTTATTGGCTCAATTCTAGTTTATTATATGCATGCAAATTCTCTTCATTTAATGTAATATATTCAAGTTAATTGTGTTTTTAGGATAACTGCCAACGATATTGTGGCTGTTAAGCCCAATGTATTCAGTACTTATATTCTCTGCTTTATCAACTCAATTCTTGTTTATTTTATGCATGCAAATTCTATTCATTTTATTCAGTATTTTCAAGTTAATTGCATTTTTAGGATAACTGCAATAGAACTTGAGGCATTTAAGTGCAGTTTCTTTGTTTCTAGTCTTTGGTAATGTGGCTCAATACCTATTTATTTTATTATTTATTCTATATAACGACGTTCTATGCATTTTAATTCAATGTATGTAAGTTATTTGCATATTTAGGATAGCTGCCATAATATGATTATGTTAAAGAACAGTAAAACTTTCAAAACAAAACAGATTTTTAGTGTATTTAGTTCGTTTAAGTTTATTATAAATAACTTTACGTTAAGTATTAATTGCCAAATTGAAACTATATTTTCATTAATATTGTTTATTTAGGTTACCTGCATTTTAGAATAACTGCCGCTTACATTCTTAACTTTTAATTATATTATACCCTATTCCATTTAGCTTAATGACTACAGGGTATGCAATACAATTGAGTTGAAGTGCTCGCGACGTGGCTCCATCGATTGTAATCGCGTTTCATTTGATGATTTTGCAATATTCGCCCGAGCATTTGGCTTAGATGAGCGACTTATCAATGGCTGTCTTCCACCCCTTTAACACCGCCCACTTTTATTACTCCTTGATCTGATTGACTTCTTCTCACCCTGCCTTCTCCTTTACACTCATTACTCTGTAATCTTTTACCTCTTTTCAAACAGACTCTACTTAATTCGCTGCCTTTGCTTCTCTTTGCTGACTGCAGCGAATCTTTTCGTCTGCTGCTGCTGCTGTTCATCTCTCCATCTCGCTCTCTCGCTCTGGTTCGCTTTGTTTTGCATTTAGCTGAATTCGCTGCATTTGGCACTCTCGCTTGCCTGCGGCGAATTTGTCAAATGTGTTTGGTGCTCTGCTTGCTCGGAATGCGGAAATATTGTTTGCTGTTTGTCTATCGTTTTGTTGTTGTTGTTGTTGTCGCTTCTGCTATCTCTTG
The DNA here is from genome assembly GCF_023558535.2 of Drosophila nasuta. NCBI lineage: Eukaryota > Metazoa > Arthropoda > Insecta > Diptera > Drosophilidae > Drosophila > Drosophila nasuta. The sequence goes on from NC_083456.1 coordinate 27,346,032, forward strand.
CTGTTGCTGTTGGTTGTTGTTATTATTGTTATTATTGTTGCTGCTGCTGCTGCTACGTGCGCAATTTTTGCTTTTCTTCTCGATTTTGCTTTCTGCTCGTTTTGTTTCGTTTCGTTTCGTTTTCAACAGCTCATAGATACGTCGGCATTTTCTATGGTGCATGACATTAAAGTTTTAAATTTAACTGCAACACAGACTGCAAGTGGGGAAAAGTCGCTGCCCAGCACTACAGCTAGCCCTCTCCCTCTCCTTCTTCTCAATGGGCACTTAACCCTTGTGCGCACAATTGAACTTTACCAAGTGCGTTGAATTGTTAGCAAAAGTCGCGCCCCACTTTTACAACACTTTTCAAAACGCACACAGCACAACACAAATACAGGCAGACAGAAAAACACTCAGTCAGCCAGACAAACAGACAGTCAACACTCAATAAGTTGGAACGAAAGGCAGGAAATTGTTTTTAATGATTGCAATTAGTCATAATTAAATTTATTGCTTAATTGATTTAATGCCTTGTGGCTTGTTTTATGCTGTGTTTACTGTGCCCAGCTGCTCTCCACTTTTGCTGTTGCTTTGGCTGTGGCTGTGGCTGCTGCAACATTTGCATCATCTTACCGCGTCTGTTGTTGCCCACCCACTAGAGTGTTAAAAAACAACAAATAAAATAGCGCGCATACGCCGCGTGGTACCGCGCAAAAGTTGAATTGCATTTGCCGCCAGCGAGTTTTTTTTTTGCTGTGAGTTTTGGGGGCGATCGCGTGCCGTTTGCTCTGACAGCTGCAATCCGAGAGCGGCAAACAACAAATCAAATAGAAAAAAAGCACAGCAACTGTCACAATAATACACTTTCAACTAAAGCGAGATACTTTGATTTTGTCAGTCCCTAAAGTCTCTTTTTTTTAAAGTTGAGTAAATACAAACTAGAACTAGCTTGAGTTTGAAATAAATGTCGATCTTAACAATATCTTTAAACAAGATTTCCATCCACAAAAAGGTTTTGAAACAAGATTCCAAATCTTGTTTTAAAGATTTAAAATTTCTTAAACTCAAGAATTTTGCTCTTGTTTTTGTGTTCTATAAAAATACAATTATTCTCTTTTAGAGTTTTCTTTCAGGTTTCAATTTACTGAACCAATCTTGAAATAGAAATATATTCTTTAATTTTTGGAAAGAAAGAAAGTTCATCTTGATTTAAGAATTTATTTACTAGTTTGCATTTTGACAGGACTTCAACTTGATACAGTATTTTTTATTTTATTTTAGTATTTTTCTCAATTTTAGTACATTTTCTTAATTCTAGTATTTTTCTTAATTTAATTATTTATTCTTAAGTGTAGTATTTATATTTTATTTTAGTATTTTTCTTAATTTTAGTATATTTTCTAATTTCTAATATTTTTCTTAATTGAATTATTTAATCTTAAGTGTAGTATTTATATTTTACTTTAGTATTTTTCTAAATTTTAGTATTTTTTCATTTTAGTATTTTTGTTGCAATTTTAGTATTTTTTTTTAAATGTGTAGTGAAGTGTTTGAAAAGCTTGAATACTTTAAACTTTTTCCATTGCCGTGCAAATGTCAAAAAGTGTGACAGAGATTTCATTGACGAATTGCACAGTGACATGAATCGAGCAAACAGCAAAAGCAGTAAGAGCAAAGCAAGTCACATGGCTGACCCACTTACAAAGTGCTTTGCTGTGGTTCATCAACGCCAGAAGCAACAGAGCAACAGCAACAACAAGAGAAAAACAACTGTTTTGCCCTTTTAGTTGCTACAGCTTCCAGTTTTTCTTTTAGCTTGTTGTTCTTCCTCTTTTATGTTGGTTGTAGATTGAGCACGATTTAGCTTTAAACTTGAAAATTGTGAGTAAAGAGAGCGTTGTTCGTTCTACAAACAACCAGCTGCAGCTTATGTGGGAAGAGAGAAAGATTGCACAAACTGTGTGGTGGTCAGGAAATGTTTTGTAGCCTTGAGATGGCAACAAGTTGCTTTGCTTGTTTATTTGATTGATTGTGTGTTGCGGCGGAATTAAGGAAGCTGCGTTTAAAGTTGGTATTCGTTGTTGTAAAAACTGAAAACTACAAGATAAAACGATGCTTAGGTATTTCGATTTGCTTGTCGACATGTCCATCTATATCTTTTACGAGTATCTACAACACACAAAGCAAACCACCTTGCGCACTGCGCACAGTTAGTCATACCAAAAACACAGATACAGATACAGATACAAGATACGCGCACTTACAGATACATGCGCACAAAATACGGATATCTGGGCAGCTACAAACACAAGACAACACAACACAACACAGTTAACCAACACAACTGCCAATTGTTAACCCAAATGTGCTGCCAAGTGAGTTACGACCAAGAAGAGGGAGGAAGGAGAAGGCGGAGGGGGAGGGAGAGGGGGAGGTTGATTTCTAGTGATTGGCGCGCCTGCGCAGCGCGTTGCCAACTGATTTGTTGCGCATTGATTGAAGGGTAAATTACAGGTTGCCACATGCGATTCGATGCGATTTTGTTTTGCAGCCAGCCAGCCGCTGGCTTTTCTCACTCTCCGGCTACTTTATTTTATTTTATACTTTACTTATTTGCACATAGAATTTGTTGCTATTTGATTTTTCGCAATTGCCTGCAAATTGCGTCACCTGCTGCCGTTGCTTTTTCGGTTAGCTTTTAGCCAAGTTTGCGCAGCCATATATGGGTGAAGTTTGTGCTGTGCCCCCCTCTTAACTACTTTATATGCGTGTGTATGTGTGCGTTTGTATCTATGTCATGTGTCGGCTAATAACTGCATATTTAATTCGATTTCAATGCTGTGTCACCGCGCGTTCGGCCAAAAGTGGAGCTGTCACGTAATTAAAGTCACATAAGCATATGAAATTTTCTGTTATTATATTTGCGTTTATTTTCGTTGTTTTCGTATTTACGGATTTTGTTTTTGGCCACATACGCATTGGCATTTCAAGCACTCTCAAAACAGTCAAAATAGTACAAGCCACCGGTAAGCAAACAAAAGCAAAAACAAAACAACAATCATGCAAATAGTCAACGACGTCGTCGTCACACATTTTGAAACTATGACGCACTTTATTTCGGGTCGAAAATTGAACTGGTTTCGAAATGATTATTTACGGAATTGGAGCTTCTCTTTTTTTTTTTTTTTTTTTGAAGCGAACTTCTTGATGATGTTTTAAGTGGAAATCATTTATGTGCACATTTCCGTCCACGCAAAGTTTACGTAAATTTTATAGATCGACTATTTTTATGCAGTTCCATTTAAACGGCGTTGATTCTAGCTGAAGATGTTTAGAGTTTTGTGAGAGCTGCAAAACTTGTTGTATAAGATGAGCAAATACTTTAAGAAGAGTCCATTCTTCTTTTTAGTCTTTGATTTTAGCTTCTAAACTTGTTGTATAAGATTAGCAAATACTTTTAGAAGAGACCATTTGTTATCTTTCATTCAACTCTTTGATTTCAGCTGAAGATTTTCGGAGATTTGTGTAAGCTTCAAAACTTGTTGCATAAAATTAGCAAAAACTTTAAGAGGCGACCATTTTTGTATCATTCTTTCTACTCCATACTACTTTACTTATAATAAATGCTGCTAGCCATCCGTAATAAAAATTACAAATGTTCGTTTATTCCTTATTGATCTTTGATCGTAATTCGTTTCATTTTTTTTACGTTCGTTACTCGTTAATTCATTTATTCGTTATTGATCTGTCGTTACTTGCAACTCCTTAAGTTTTTATGTTTGTTACTCGTTAATTTACTATTTCATACACTCAAGATTTATTTTGGTTTTTCTATTACAAAAACTTAAACTCTGTTAAATCTCTTTTTTAATGTCGAATCATTACAGTTGAAAAGTTGTTCATTATTTGGTAATTCGTCAAACTTTATAGTTTAGCATTTTATTGCCAAGTCGTTCGTTAGTTGTTACAGATCAATTTAGTGCCTGTTTCTGGGCACTTTTCTTTTATCGCTACTTGTTGTTACCAACAATAAGGTAGTTTGGACTGTCAAAATGATTATTGTAGCATTAGGAATTGAGAGATTGCACTTTCCCAGGTTGTCGAGTTAAAGTTCATTACAGACTGAGGCAAATGATTCACGTGCTTTAATGGCAAAGTAAAACCCACTGTGAACATTTCCTTTTAATTAATAAGTATCTCGTGTTTTTTTTTATTTTTCATTCGTTTCTCGTTGCTTTGATTCACTTTTAAAGCCTTTGGCGGCCAGAGCCAATAAAACCGAGAGAGAAAAAAACGAACTTTATAGCACTCGGTGTGGTTCATCATAAAATGCTAAAATACAAAAAAACGCGGATATGATGACCTCATTTGGAATTATGTAGAGGCCGGGCTAAAACACCGAAAGCGCAGAAAACACAAAAACCAACAACTAATTGGAGAGCCAAGTTAAGACACTCCATCGTTTCGCACAACTGTTCTAAGAGTGTGTGTGTTTTGTTGGCCCCCCCCTCTGTGATTACATATAATACGCTCGTTAACAAAATTAAACCACAAAACATAAAAAACAACAACAATAACAACAGCAGCCGCTTGTGGTGTCATTTTTGCCGATTGGCTGAGTATGGTTTTTTGTTTTTGTTTTTGTGCATTTTGTTGTATTTTTAAATAATTGTTGCAATCAAATATAATTACAAATGCATTGAAGTTGTCCATTTGTGTTTCCTTTTTGCATAGCAATTATATAAACACAATACATGGCAAAAAGAGCTCAATTATTTGCCAGTTGCAGTTTCAGTTGCAGTTGCAACAACCAGAAGACGACGAAGAAGAAGAAGAAAATCTTCACGTCGCGTCGCGTCGCGTCTTTCGATGCGGTAACATGCCTCAATTTCGGTTGCCGAACATTATTATTATTACGACTATTTCGCATTTTGCCTACAATCCACAATATTCGTCTATTTTTTGTTTTCTGTCTTTCTGTCTTGTGTTATTTGTTGTTTGCTGCCAGTTCAAACGGCAGCCGGCCAACAACAATTGATCATTTGCTGTTTTGGCCACAACAAAAAAATGAAAAGCGTCCGAAATCGTTATGAAAACATGCGCAGAAAACTGCAGCTGAAATCGCTGTTGCAATTTGAATACTCTTTAAAAGTGACTCAGAGATTTCGTAGTAAAGCAAGCTATAAAGAGTTATTAAAACAATCTAAGCTATGATTTATGTACTTGCACTAATAAAGATTAAATTAAGAGCAGGTATTAAATACTTTATCTTTAAACAAACACTGCTTTGTTTGTTCTAAGATAAAATACTTAATTTCGCTCTATTAAAGCAAAGAATAAGTAAATATTATTCTTGTCTTATTTTCCATGATTGATCCTTTGCTCTTTGTTTGAGTTTTTCTTTCATAGTTTTTGTGGCATTTCACAAAAATGTCATTTCGTAGAATTCTTTAAATTTTCAACTGATTTTATTGTTGGAAATCCTGTGCTTATCTATTGTGGACTTTACGTTTCCTGAGATAACGTTATCGCAGGGATTCCTGTGAAGCGATAGACATTTTTAGAACTGTTCCAAGTGTTATCTTCAACTATATAAATTGTGCACTTATTTGGTTTGTCTTTTTGTTGTGCTGTATTTATTGCACAGTTTTATAGTTTCAATTATATAAACGTTTAGTTTACTTTAATTGATTTTGCTCTATTTTTTTCTGCGTTGAACATATTTTCTTTTGTATTTTCTGTATTATTATTATTATTATTGTGGTTTACATATTTATTGCGTCCATAGTTGATTTTAATTTAGATTATAAAGAACTTAGACTTCTTAAGTACTTTACAGTATGAATGAATGAATGAATTTTATATTTATTTAATTTTTTTGTGTTTGTTTGTCTTTAGTATATTTTATTTAGTTTCCTCAATTATTATTTTTTTTATTTTTTAAAAATTATTTTCTTCAGTTTTTTTTTTATTTATTTTCTTTAGTTTATTTTTGTATACATTATATTTATTTATTTTCTTTAATGCTTCATTTTGATATTTTCTTATGTTTATTTTCATTAATTTTTTTTTGTTTGCAAACCGCTTTTAATTTTGTTATTCTATTTTTATTTGCCCCAATACTTTTGTTCGTTTTTTCGTAAACTTTATTTTACATTATATGTTTATCTTTAATTTTTATTTATTCTAAATTTATGTGCATTTTCTTTTCTTTGGTATTTTATATTTCATATCTGAATTATATTCTCTTTTGGATTTTATTTCATTCATACTCGAAGCCTTTCTCATTTTCATTGCACATTGTGCTAGATACTTATTTAAAGCCAGCTGCAATCAGCATTACAAACTTGAGCTAACCTTTTTGGTAAGGGCATGAGAGACAAACAATAACAGCCGCAGCAGCAATAGTTACAACAACAGCAACAACAACAGCAACAACGGCATTTGCAGCCTCCAATTGCAATCGGGCCAATTGTGAACTGTGCTAGATGCAGTGCAACTTTTGCAGTCGTATCGTCGTCGTTGTTGGCCCCTCTGGTTGACTTCTTCAGCTACTACTTCATTGTCTGGCCCCGAAGTCGGAGTCGTCGTCGTCGGTTGCAGTTGAATCTGGCAGACTTGCTGACTGGTTGACTGCTTAAAAACCCATCATCAATGGACGCAGCCAGTGTCTCGGCTAACTGTAATGTCGTCAGCGTTTTGTTGGCCGACTGTCGACTGTGTTTGCCCTGTTGCCAGTTGCCTGTTGACTGTGTGACTGTGTGACGACGCCATTATGAAATTGCACAGTGGTAGAGAAGAGTGGCAAGTGGGAAGAGGCAACAACAAAATACAAAAAACAGATGCAAAGTTTGTTTTTTCGCTTGTCTTGTGGAAGACTTTTCACCTGCCATGCAAATAGGAGTCAAACCCACACCCGCACCTATTGGCCCCAAAAAGCAACTGACAGCGACTGCAATCTGTCTGTCTGTCTGCCTCGTCTGCCACGTCTGTTTGGCTGGTCGACCAGCTGTTGTTGCCACCAGTGTTGAATGTTTGCACTTTCCTGCGCAGTTGAACTCAATGCGCTTCGGCTTTGGCTTTTGCTTGGTCGATTTACAGCAGTTTTCCCATTTTAAATTTGTTTTTCAATTTGATTTCTGTGTGCGCAATTATTGTGAAATTAAGATGTTTTATGCTGCTGTTGTTGTTTGCTTTGTTTATTTGCCTTCGCTCTTACCTTTGATATAGTAATCGCCGCTAGATAAAGATTCGACTATCTCTGGACACATGCGATTAAACTTTCTATGGCCTCAGCGCCTCTATTGTGTTTGCTGTTTGCTTTGCTTTTGCCAATTTCAATTTTTGTGTGTATTCTGTGTGTGTGAATTATTATTTTCGCCACGATGATAAGATATAAAACTCTCGGTGCGCTAATTATGCTTAGAAACTTTTCAACTTTTCAGCTGCTGACACACTAACGAAAAAAAATAAAGCAGAAAAATAAAACAAACCACATGAAGCTGTCACTTTTTCCATGCGGCGGCGCACGCCAAGAAAAATCTGTAACAAATGCAACACAGCTGCTGACGCTGTGGCTGTAGAACAAACTTTCACCCGAAAAAGCGACAAGCAAACAGCAACAGCAACAACAACAATCAGTGCAACGGGCCACATGTTGCAACTGTTTTATGGCTTGAAATTCACACTCTTAATTGCCAAGCTGAGACTGCGACTCGAGACCTAAAAGTGCCGTAGCGCATTTAAGCTGCAGGCTGGCTGCGTGCGTGTATCTGATAGATACAAGTACTTGCAACACACACATAGATACACATTCCTATGTGTGCGCTGTTTATCCGATGGGCTGAAGCGCAAGTCTTTACGCATCTCTAGACATACAAGTAGTAATCAAGAAGAAAAGTACACGCACTCGTTATATAGAACGATTATTTCTGCGTTGCAAGTTGGCCAACAACACAACACAATGAAAGAGAAAATTAATAGGCAGCTTTGCTGCCGTTGCAGTTGCTGCTGCTGTTGCTGGTTGCAATTGGGGCCTGCAGGTTAATTAAGCACATTAGCAGCCCATCAGCGCAATATTTAATGGTCGCCCCTGCGGGAAAAATGTTATGTTATGGATGTCAACTGGGGCATTGATTGATGCCACAATTCAGATAGAAACTACTAATTACACAGTGCACTAGAAGCGGCAGATATAGATACTTTAAACTGAGTAGATCAGCATTCAGCTCACGTACTCAAGCTTGCTGCTTGAGCTTTATCTGGGAAAAGTGCATTAAATGCTTTGAATTTGTGAGATGCCTCTTAGCTTTGCAACTTGATTGTAATGCTTGATATAAGTATAAGTATTTTGTGCGCTACCTTTTTTTATACCCGCTGTCCATTAGCTAGAAGGGTATATTATTGAACAGCTTAAAATTGTAGTTGTTTTCAATGATAATTAGAACTTTTGGTATATTTGGTACTTTATGGTATATTTTGTGCCTTATGGTGTATTTTGTACATTATGTTATCATTTTTACTATATGGTATATTTGGTGCTGTGTGGTATATTTTATACTTTATGGTATATTTTGTGCTTTATGGTTATAATTTGAGCTTTATGATATATTTTTCACATTTCGGTATTTTTTTTCGGTATATCTTACATTTTGTACCTTTTGGTATATTTGGTAATTTACGTAATTTTTCTAATTCAATGTATATTTTGTACTTTATGGTATATTTTGAAGGAAATAGTATATCGATATACTATGTATAGTATATTGGTATATTCATATTGGTATATTTAAATATTAATACCCCACTGTTAAGCTTTTATTGAGAACGAGTAGCAAGTATCTCACATTCGAGCCCACTAGACTGTACTTTTCTTACTTGTTTTTTAGCGGGAACTCGGGGAAATGCGTCAGTTTTGGGTTTTGCGGTCGCTGCAATTGAAATCATTCGCAATTGGAGCTGCAAACAGAGACAATAACCATAACAATAAATAAGTAACTACACAACACCCACTTGCGGTTGTCATCCACATTCGAGCCAAAGATACAGATACACACACACGGAGATAATTTTCTAGCTGGAAAAGCGCTCGTCGCACGTCGTGAGTGTAAATTGTGTTAAGTTCTTTTGGCTTTCTCGAAAAACGCTCTGGCTTTCTATTTTGTCCCCGCCTCAGTTCTGACTAATGACGCTTTGGCCCCCCCATTCAACCAAGCCTCTATCTATCTATCTATCTGTCTGTCTGTCTGTCTGTATGTCTGGATTGCCATTTTGTAGTTGTTGCTGCTGTTGTTGTAGGAGGAAGTCGCCTATTGCTCTGCAGCTTATTTCATTTGTTCAGTTTGTTGTTTGTTTTGCTGTTTGCTGTTTGTTGTTTGTTGGTCCGGCTTTGGGGGTTTCTCTTACAGATTCTGGAACGTCATAGCTTCTACTACTTTTCTGAAAATTACACTCACACTCTAATGATAATTAGCGGCATTATTTTCCCATTATTCTTTTTGAAAGTTTTTCACATCGCTTCGTCCAGCATATTTTTCAGTGTTGTGTGCAATTAAAGCGTCATTTAACTGGGCGTGGGAGACAAGCCCACCCAATTTACAATATTTCATAAATAAATAAATATACTCAGAGTTGTAAAGTTTTATATTTATATCGTTGCTCGATCCACAGGTGGTTTTATCTTTTTTTGTTCGCCTGACACATGACAAATTATGCGCTACACATTTGCTTTTATTTATATAGTTGTTTAGTTGTTGCCTGTTTTGGCCAACAGCATGAAATTGAAATTGCAAAAAGAAAAAAGATTTTTAATTAAAACTACAAAGCAAAATTGATGAGGTTTTTTGTTTTTCTTCACAATTCAATTAAAATTAATAGCCATGCATGTTATAAATGAGTTAGAGCGCGCGGGTTCAGTTCAATGGCACATTACGCAAAATTCACAGATCCAAATGCAGAGACGATAAAAAAATTGCAATGCGAATCTGTTTGGTTTGCTCCACTTTGCCATGGCTTTGGCCAAGATTAGCGCAATGTGTTGTTGTTGGCCAGCAGCAGCAGCAGCAGCAGCTGCTCAGCACATAGCTTGGCTATTAAACTGGCCACACAGTTTGTTCATCCATCTCTCTCGTTGTTTGCTTGCGCTTTGTTGCTGCTCTGATGAAGACAACTCAGCAAATAGCAGGCAACAGCAGCAACAACATCAGCATGCCACAATCGGCAACAAAGTTGGTTGCTTCTTCAGCTGCTGCTGCTGCTGCTGTGGCTTACGTGTGACGACGGCACGCTTCCGACTTTCTCCAGACACAAACACACACTCGCACACACTCATTTATTCACTTATACACTCGCATGCTACTCGCATTTGCTTTGCTTTGCGCGCTATAACAAATTCAGTCTGCTCGGCTGCCTGCTTTTGGCCTGCCTAATGATCCATTCGTGAGTGTCTGAATTTCATATGCAAACCGGCCTCTGACGGTTGCCAAATTGAAATGTGCGCACAGCTCATGCTCATACTCGAAACTCATTCCTTTGCCTTTTGTTTTACACTTCACTCTTTCTCAGTTGTTGGCCATTTGCCAAAATGTTGGCCACATGCACGCTAGGGCTTAAGATGCTTTTCTTTCTTTCTTTCTTTCTTTCTGCTGTCTCAACTCTAACATAGTTAAGACTTTTTTCCAGTCTAAACAATTTGTAAACTTTTCGTTCGTATCGTAAACAAGCTGCGTATTACGGCACATGTCAGAAAAAAATATTAGAAAAAAAAGAACTGAGGGAATTACATACTTATGCACATGTTTGCGTTGTTGCTAATAATAAAAAGAGATTACGGAAAGAACAGAGAACTAACGGCATTTCATGGATGAATTGTCTACAAGATACTCAACTTAAATCTGTTTTCTAAATTGTTTTTTAGTTTGCTTACAAAACATGAATTTTCACAATTGATTTTTAATGCAAAAAGAGAATGTTAGTTGTGCCTTTTTTTTCAAGTAATTACTAATTATTATTATTAAAGCAATAATGTTATTTATTTATTCTCTTTTTATGGCAATCATGGACTAAAATTTAATAGAAATCAGTTTGATAGGAAAGGCCAAAAAACTTTATTTGGTGAATTGTAATTACATATTATTCTGTTCTTTTTTCTTCTTTTACTCAAAATCTCTTGTGCTATATTTGAAAAAGTATTTTTAAAGTTATTGTTAAATTTTTAGGATAACATTGGCTATAAAATGTATTAGCAAACAACTTAATATTGCTTTTTATCACGCCTTTCTTTTTAATCACAATCTCTTGTGCTATAATTGAGAAAATACTTTGACTATAGAAAAAAATATAATTTTCTTTTTTAAAGCGACTTTCTTGTACGCACAATCTCTTTTGCTATAATTGGAAAAGTAATTTATAAATATTTCTATAAGTAGAATTAAGTCAACTCACATATTATGGCACCATTCTTTTTCTCCCAATCTCTCGTGTTATAATTGAAAGAAAAGTTTAGAAATTATTTCTTTATTATTAAAATAACAATGACTATAAAATATAATTCCCAAATAACTCAATTTTACCTATTATAATTAGATTTTATTTCGTCTTTTTTCTACTCCCAATCTCCTGCGCTATAATTGAAAGCATACTTTGGAAATTATTCTTAAATTTTGGCAAATGATGCTTAATTGTATTTAATATGTATTTACAATTGACTTGTAATGCAATTTAACTTATGTAATGTGTTGATTTCTATTCTTTATCTTTGCAGGTGAGTTTGTGTGAAATTGCTAACTGTTTAATGTCTATGCCCCATCATCGTGATCGTCATCATCATCATCGTCGGCATTACGGTGATGATTATCAGGCGCGGGTAAGCTTAAGAAAACTTGTTTAAACTCAAAACTTAGAACAGCATCAAATTGGGCAACCAAGCGAGACTTGACCATGTGAGAGGATGTTGAGTGCTAACGTATGAGTATTTTTTTTGGTGGATGTGGATTTTTTCGGCCAGGTTGTGGTTTCTGTGTTTATTTTTATGATTCAAGCGAATTGTAAAATATGTGTGCGAGTGTGTGTGTGTGTGTGTGCAATTATAATAAATTATATTCGCGTGGATTAACGAGTTAATGACGGTGTCGGGGCTGGAAACCATAAGAGAGCGCGTGTTTTTAATTGTTAAATTGCTCAAAAGAAAACGACGCAGTCGCAGTCCGCAGTAAGAGCAACAAGCGGCGTCTGTGAGCGGCGGCGCTTACCAAATTTGTGTCATGCCCCAAATAAGTCAAATCCGCACAATCCGGCTGAGAGCAGCAGCAACGCCACTTCCCCAACGGATGTGGCCTAGCCGGGCGTATGCGTCGTATGCGCGATGTGTGATGCACCGCAATGCGGTTGGTCGAAGCGATTGGAAAATCATTAGGAAAATCATCGTGTTGCATTGGGGGATGCTAATGCATAGTGGCCAGGAAATCCATGAAAAGGCATTGCCAATATGTTGTATGGCTATATTTAGCCAAGTTATTGGCGTTGCCATGTTAACAACTTGCAGTCGACAAAGACAACGACAACAACAACAACTTCGACATCGACAGCGACGACGACAACAACGTTGACGACCTAAATTTACCGTAAAATGCATGAGAAAACTGCTGCTGAGCGCCAAAGACGTCATGGAAATGTCTTAGACAGCGGGTGGCTTAAAGACAGGAGAGTGCGGGGGAGAAAGAAGATTCTCAGTGCGTTGCGAATGTTGTGTTGTGTCTCCGTCTCCGACTCCGTCTCGGGGTCTCAGGTGTCTGCCTGCTGTGCAGCTGTCGCTGGCAGATGCAACAAGTTGCCAAGCCAACGTCGCCAAGGTCATCGTCGTTAAACGTGGCCAGCAGCAGCAGCAGCAGCAACACCAGCAGCAACAGCAACTACAACAACAACTACAACGACAGCATCCACAGGCACGACATCGTTGCCTTTTAAACTGTTTTTGGTAGCTGCTTTGCTTTTTTTCTCTTCTCAACCTCTCTTGCAGTCTGTTTTATTTCTTTTTTGCTAGTCTGGCCAGTTTAGCCAGTTTTTTTGTTGTGTTGTTTTGTAGTCTGTTGATTCTCGGTGCTTTTGTGTGCATGCTTGCATCGTGCTTGTTGGGCTTCTTCATCATCTTGGCGCGACGTTCTTGTGCTCGTATTTCATTTTTGGGCCGCCGCCTTGTTTGCGTTGTGTTTTCGCCCATATGGCGCCGCTGAAGTATTATTGCTGCGCCTGGGAGAGCGCATTTAAAGCGGAAAATTTATGAAATACTCGCAGTAATCACAACGTATACAATTTCACTATAAATTATGCAAGTGCATAACCTTTTTTCCCAAGTAACGAAAGTCAACGAACTTCAGCTCCTTGAATCATCAGCGTCATGAAGGACCTCTTCTTCTTTTAGTTCAGTGTCAGGCTTAAGGACGCGCCCCAATGTTAGCTAGAGAGCACGCACTCAGTATTAAAGTAAAACTTAAGCGCACACCTCGAAAAAAAAACCCAGTGAACCGTGGAAAAGTGTGCGCTGCGTTGGTCTGCGGCCTGTCAACGCGTCGTATACTTAATATGTATTTCCAGTTATAGACGCTCGTCGACGTCGGCGCTTATCGATTGGCATGAATATTAGACGATGTCCTCATTTACACACACACCTGTTAAATACACACACACAAGGCTAGGCCCGCAGCCTTTCGAATGTGTCTGTATATTTATTTTTTCTATTTTTTTTTGCTTTTAGTTTAACCAAGTTACTGAGGCTGCTGCAACATGCAAACAAGTCTTTTATGGCGCTTTTCCAGTGACAGTGCATCACATGGCCATGTTTGGTTATCTTTAACTGTTTGTAAGCCAACGGAGTTGCCTTTTTTGCTTTTTGCCAGCTGATGTTCGTCTACGTCGCTGCTGTTGTTGTTGTTATCAATGACGCCGGCAGTTGAACAGGTTTTACTCAGATTTTGTGTGTGTGTGTTTGCTAAAGCACACAACTAATTAGCCAACCGCATTTTTCAGTCAACAAGCACCGCAGCCATTTCAATAAAATTCATAAAATTGCCAAAGCACTTTTTTCGCTGCAATTCTGCTGACCCCAAAAGCCAGAATTTAAAATGCACTCGCCATAAAGCGAACAAAGAATTTGACTGTGAAATGGGCTAAAACGAAAGATACGTTTTTAGGCAGCAGCAACAGTTAAGCTCTTTGTACATTGTGTATGTGTGTGTGTGTGTGTCGGAAAGTAAATCCGCTCTAATTGAATTGTCAAATCAAAGCCAGCGCAACCTTGAAGCGGCTTCTCTGAGCACATTTGCATTTCCATTTCCATTTGCTGACAGTAGCACAATTAACTAAGCCCAGTTAAAAAGTAAGCTCGCTGTTCAATTGCGGCGATTAAAGTCGTTTGTAAATGGCACTGAGTGTTGCTGCGCCTCTAATGGCGACTGGGCTTGGTCTTCAACCATGATCAACATCATTATCATCATCATAGACATCGTCAGCCAAACTCATCATGCAACAACAACAAGGTTGCCCGTTCTCTCTCTCTCTCTATCTGTAGCGAAGGTAACGCAAAATGTTGCAGCGTCGCTTCGGTTACATAAACGCTAATGAAAATGCCGCCGCCTCATTAGCCTGCGCCTTATGAATACAATTACAACAACGCGGCAGCTAAACGAGCACAGAATAAGTGCAATTCATTTGTCCATCCATCTAATTATGAGAGCTGTTGTGTGTGTGTTTTGCAATGATAGGGCAACTTCTTGTAGAGTTCCAGCAATCGAATTACAATTACTTTAGACTCAGTTTTGTATTTTTTATTTCCCTCGCCATGGCCACTTTAATAAACGTAGGGAATGCCATTGTCTTTTATACGTACGTATTACAGCAGGCAGTTCTTTTGCAACTAGCTGTTGATGAACTGTAGTTACGTGTAACTCCATGGTCACTTGGCTGTCATAATTGACAGCACTTAATGTGAATGTGTGCATTTATTAACATGAGTCACACCCCTTTTTGGCTCTCTATTGACTATATTCTAAGCGCCTCTCTTGTTGCCTGTTTAATTAGTTAAAATGTAGATAGACTTAAGCTGTTGTTTAACTTTCTAAAAAAACAAAACATTTTTGTAGTTTTTGGCTGTGATTTATGGCCAAGCTAGCGAGATTGATGCTTACGCGGAGCACTTTAATGATTATGACAACTTCTGGAAAAACTTGTAGAGACTAAACTACAAAGAAGCGACAGAGACTAAAAACCTTGAAATCTAAACGATGTTCAATTGTTTGATTTTCGGGTTTCTGTTTCTTTTTTTTCGTGTTTGTTGTTGTGGCATTAAATTGGCTCAATCTCGAAGGCAAATCTGAGTAAAGCGCTGCCTTTTCGGATTTACAAATTGGCTGCGCTTTCAGTGTTAATGGCCAACCAGTAAGGGCCACAGCTGGAAGTCAGATTCAGAGCCAGAGCCAGAGCCAGAGCAACAGTAACAACAACTAGACGAAGGTAATGAACTGCCCCTTGAGTGCTTCGTCGTCCACGTCCACGTCGTGTGGCAAAAGCAATTTAATAAAGCCATGAACCTTGAGCCAAGTATACGAGTACATAGAAAAAACCTAGCATAAACAAGCAACATTTTTGTTGTTGCTTTTCACTGGCCATTATTCGTTTTGGCCTGGCCTCTTAGTTGTTATTATTTCGGGGCTGCCGGGCGTTGAGCTTGCCAAAAAAAAAACCCAAAACAAACATACACAAATTTTGCCCAGCAAAACTGACAACTGAAAAACTGTCAACCGTCTCAACAGCAGCAACAGCAACAAATGCAAATAGAGTAAAAAATAAAGTCAGGCAGTCGAAGCAGATAGACAGACAGACAGAGAAACAATCGCACGGCAAACAGTGTCAAGTTTAAATATTTTTATATGAATGGAGGCAAAATGTGTCGCAGCTCACTGAGACAACATCTAAATTATACACACACACATATTGGGGCCATATTGAGGGCCAGCTTCGAGAGTGTGTTACAATTTCATTTATACATTTAAAGCCATTATCGATTGAGCTGCAAAAGCAAACAAGCCAAACATCGCTGTGAATCAGCAATCGATTTTTATCAGCATTTTATTAGATTGCAATGCAAAACTAATCGCAGTTTAGGCTTTTTTTCCTGACTACTTCAAAAGCTATTTATATTTATTATCGTGCAGTGTTGGAATTTTAAAATTGTTATCGAGGCAGCAAAGGCATTTCAAATTAAAATGCGTCGTTGATCGCCATTGATCGATGCGCACTTGGAACGACCTTGTTTGGTACACCGCAAAAATGTGTGGCTTTAAGTGGAGCTTAAGCCAGTGGAAAGCTTCTTAATGAGTTAGTAAGTTTAAGCTTATTGAAATTAACTACGCAGGATCATATTTTGGTTGGAATGCTTTTGTTTGGCATAAGGAAGTTGATTATAAAACACAAGTTATGAAATTAAGTGAATTTAATGCGTTGCTGGGCAGATTAATTTGCAAAGATGGCAGCTTTGACACTGTCAAGCAGCTTTCAACTCTCTTTGAAGCCTTTATTAATACAAAGCTTGTCTAATTGGCTAAACACTATATTTTTGACAGTTGAAAGTTTCTTTGTTGAAGTTAAATCCACTTGCGAGCTTTTAATCTGCTTTGAAAGCACATGCAAGCTCTTTGTCACTTAAGTAACCAAATAAATTACATTTAAAGCGCATGTAGTCATATTAATTTGCAAAAGTAGCAACTTTGACACTGTCAAGCAGCTTTCAACTCTCTTACAAGCTTTTAATCAGACAAAGTCTTGGCTAATTGGCTAAAATAATAGTATATTTTTGACACTTGCAAGCAGCTTTGGAAGCACATGCAAGCTCGTTAGTGATACAAATCCCACCTAGAGCTTTTAATCAGCCAAAGCTTGTATAATTGGCCAGGCATATGAAAGCTCTTTAATCCCACTTTAAGTTGTGTTGTTACAACTAATTGGCCAAACACAGGACGGTTTGTTAGCTCACTGCAGATGATTCATTGGCCAATCTAAGCAGGTGTTGCTAGCTCAGCTTTAGCTGCCTATCTCTCTCTCTATCTGACAATCTATTTGGCATTCGTTGTCTCTGTCGGTCTTTTGCGTTTCCTGGTATCTGTAGCTGCTTATCGTGTTATGGCTTAGCTGTTGACAGAGCTGTATGGTTAACGAAATTGAAACAAACACTGGCAGGTTGGGGCATTGGAACAGGTGGAAATCTCGTTGGGCGTCTGGCATGTGTCATGCGATACGTGCGAGACATAAGGTTGACACTCGACTCGCATTCGCACTCGCATTTTACGTATGCAAAAAGAGGCGTAGACATATAGTTTGGGGATTACCTACTCTTTTTTTGGTTATTCTCCCCTCGAGAGTGCGTGGCGTGTTAAGTCAATTAGTGAAGTTAGAAAATGAGCAGTAAAATAAGACTACTGCGTACTAATTAGTCCAGGAGCTGTTCACATTTTCGGTGGCCTTCAACCACTCGATGGGCAAAGTTAACTTGTGCTGCTTGCCTTTTGTCTGCTGGTGGTGTCAACGACGATTGCTATGGCAATATAATACAATAGGAAGTTTTGTTTGGATTGCAGCGATGTATCTGTGTATCTATGAGATACTACTTGTGTATATAAACTGCAGTTGTTTGGCAGTTGGCTCGACTTTCGCGTCGTAAATGCAGCAATTTCGATTTCAATTTTTTGTTAGCAATTTTACCATGACCTTTTTAGCGTACGTTGTTATATTGCTGGCCAATTGTTTGCGCCATTAGCCAAGTGAAAAGCAAACACAAATTGGTGCTAAATTATGCCGGAACTCTGGTTGTAGTTGTTGTTTGTAGTTGTTGGTCGCATCGAAAACGCTATCGCGCCATATGCGAGTGCAGTTTCAGATTTCTATTTCACCTTCGCTCGCTTTGCAAAGCGAATTACATCATGGAATCGCAAGAGAGATGCTGTGGCTGTTGGTTGTGGCTGCTCTCGATTGTGCAACAAAAGATCGTGGGTATGCGAATAAAAAAAAATGGCTTGATCTTAGATTGGGTTGAGTGAACTCATAAATTTCTTGGCAAATCAATTAAAATGCGCTGTTAATCGCTGAGATCCTTTCATTTGCAGCCGTTGCACTTTCATCCGACTTTGAGTCTCACAATTAAATCATAATGCGTCTTGTGGCTGTCACAACAATGTTGCATGTATCTCTCACTCTCTCGGGGGACTTGGGGACGACGCCTATCGTTGATGGCAGATCAGAAAGTCGGCTAATGAAAATATTAACTTTAATGAAATTAATATTTAAGTTGGCGTTTTTTTTGTTTTGCACGCGCGCTTGTTGGCCAGCTTGTTGGCTTTGAAATTAAAAAGAAATGCCACTTGAAGTTGGCCAAGCGAAAGTGTTGCCCGTTAATTTCCAGCTACGCATTTGGCAGCAGCTGTAAAAAGCGCGTCAATCACTTTGACTTTGACTACATATAAAACTATATACATATCTATGAGTCGACCGCAAAGTTGGCAGTCGAACTCGGTACTTTCGAAACTCATTTAGCATGTCTTAATGAAACTTAAATAATGCTCCAAATAAGTAAATGGCAATCAAGACTTATTATATGCACATAAAGCCATTTTAATGATGCTCTGTCACGTACTATCATATTTATTGTCCATATATGTTGTAGTACTACTTGCTTGCAACATATTGTTGCAATTCTCTTCGAGCTGTGTGCGGTCAGCTGTCTATTGGCCCACAACAAGCTGCCGCTGGTGCTGTTACTGCTTTTCCCCTCTCTGGTTTGCCTTCGTCATATAAATAGATATCTGAACAACAAGCGCCCTTCAATCGAGGCTGCAATTGTTGCTGTTACTGTTGTTGTTGCTGTTTGTATTATTGTTGTGGTTGTTGCTCATTCGCCCGTTTATAATGCAACCACAGTGTTGTTATTTCTATTTTTTTCTACTTTTTACCAGACATGTAATTTTTTTTTTGCCATAATTTGTTGTTATTTCGCGATGGAAGTAACACTATACTTTAAAGCTAACACCAGGCGTTACAACCATTATAATGCTTGGATAAAGTTGAGGTTATCTTAAAGTCAAGATAAGATAACAGACTGCGCGTCAAGTTCATGCGGAATATATGAGAGAAAATGGCTAATGCAAAATTAAATAGTTGGCTTAAAGCAAAGTATAATTTAATGTGTATTTAAAGTTTTAGTCTTTAGCTAAGTTAACATCGTTCTGCACTTTTTATTATATTTATCAAGTTATTTCTCGCTAACTTCTCTCTTATTGATATAGTTCCTAAACTTTAATATCTAATAGCAACTTCAGTTGTATCCAATTTTTACTTTTTACAATATGGTTTGAACTCTATTGTTTTGCCTTAGGAAAGTGCTTTCAAATTTGAATTTGTATTTGATTTTTTTTGTATGTATTTCTGTAGTTGTTTTCTTCGCGCTTCTCTCTTATTGATTTAGTTCCTAGGTTTTGACTTCCTTTAGCTTTTCACCTTTTTACCACTGTCAGCTTTTAATTTTGAAGTGCCAGCTGCTTTGTGGCGGCATCAGTTTTCCCAACAGCCGCTTTTGTTGTGGTTAGCTCATTGGGTGACTTGCCGCTTCCCTTTCTGAATGTATATATATTGTATTATATGTATATGCATATGGCTCAGGGCTAAGAGCTTTAGCGAGGCGACAACGTCACACTCTGTCCCGGAATAATGATAATGCTGCCGCTGTTGCCGTCGCTGTTGCTGCTGCGGTTTGGTAGGGAAATGAATGTTGGGACTCCCTCTGGCCCTGAAGCGGAACAGGCAAATGGCCAGACAAAATACAAAATGAGAGAATTACAATTGCATTGCCATTGTTTTGCTGGCCCTTCCGTTTCGACTGAGTTTCTGGTAATAGCCATGGCATAAAGGTAAAGGTAAAGCCAAAGTCAAACCGTTCGATGCCGCACCGATAATAAATTTTCCTTATTGTTGGCTGCCCAACGTGTTGTTGTTGTTGCTGCTTTATGCACACAACATCATCATAATAAATTTCGCCTGATGTACGATGCGGTTGTTGTTGTTGTTGCTGTAGTTGCTGTGCCTGTGTGTTGTACTTTAATAAGCAAAGTGCTTGGGCTGGCCGCTTGGCTGGTTAGAGCCGCAATTGCCAAGCTGGCCAATGGCCACTGTTTTGTCCACTTGGCCGCGCAACCTGCCAGGTTTATTGAACCTCATCATCAGCATTAACATCGTTATTATTACACTGATTATCATCATCATCATTAACAGCAGCAGCGTCATCAGCTGAGTGAAGCGTTAGTTTGCCGGCTATTTAAAAACTTTTGCTTTATTTATTAACTTTACACGCGTATGTTGCAGTTGCTGTTGTTGTTGTCGTGTTGCTGCTGCCGTTGTTGCTGCTGCTGCTGCTTCTGTTGCTTGTTGTAAGCAAGCAGCATTGTTTGTGGCCATGGCAGCCACATTATTCAGCCGGTTCATTTGCATGCGTCAACATCTCTTGTGACTAAGCGCCGCATTTCCGCCTTCGCATCGACTGCCAGATACCCACTAATTTGCGTTTTTAATTAAAGACCAACTCGTGTTGATTTCTGAGGTGTTAATTAACAGCACACACCTTGCATGCCTAATAACTGGGCTAACACACACAATTGCATCTGTTTTCCTTTTATCTCATGTTATTTTTTTGGCTATGTGTCACACGTGAAGTGTCAGGCATTGTAGTGTCATTGCATTAATCACATCATCATCATTTTTAATGATGGAAAACGTGCCATATTCCACTCACGACATTTTCACAATTCGAAAAAAACTGAATTAAAGATTTTCGGTATGTTAAGAAATTTACAAAAAAAAATATATATCAAAATGGGGCTCTATGAGAACTAAAGTAACAATAAAGACCACGTGACGTCATCGGTCAAAATGTCATTTTCACTTTCTTGCAAGCACAAGAAAACGACAACACAAGACATGAAAAATATATATGGAAGTATGGAAAAAAATTACAACTACAAAAGTTCAGTGATCTTTGCTGTTGGCTGTGGTTAAATTATTGTTGTAGTTGTGGCTTATTAGCTGCCAAGTTGCATTTCTTTTTTATGTTTTGTTTTTTTTAGTCATTTGTTTAATTTTATTGTTTCTCTGCGTTCGGCATGCAAATTACGCGGCGAACTGCATGGAGCATAAATACATAAACATGTACAATGTGCATGTAGATGTGCAACAACAACAGCAACACCAACAACAACAAGCAACCAACAACCACAACACAAACAACATTAACAAACGACAAGAAGAAGAAGAAGGCCAATGTAACTCGTAGAAATTGCTGAAATATTTTCACTTTGCAAATTTTTGTGCCTTCGTCTGCTGCAATAATAACTTTATTTTGCGATTGCCCTGCTGTAAATAGGGTATAATGAAGAGATCTTGAGGTCTGCGTTTGTCAATAAAAAATATGCAATGGAATGTTAAATAAACATAAAAATCTAAACACTTTTATAACCTTTTTATATTTTGCAATCGACAGTATATTTTGCAATCTATGGTATATTTTTTCTATGTGGTATATTTTTATTGTAGTAGTATACCTAGGGTATAATGGAGATCTTAAGGTCTGCATTTCTCAATAAAAAATATACAATGGAATGTTGAATAAACATAAAAGCATTTTCTATTTTGTATATTTTCCACATTATGGTATATTTTGCAATCAATGGTATTTGGATTGTAGTAGTATATAGATATACCTAGTGTAGTCTTCGGTTCATTTAGGTATTTTTTGGTATATTTATTCGGTATATTCAACAATAATATACCGCACTGCATTGCTTTATTTTCTTGGTTGTTAATAATTAAATTTTTTATATTAAAATTGTATTTATAAAGCGTATTCAGCATGCGTTTTGCTTTTGGATTTTTCTCAAAATCTCGGCTGTTGCGTTTGTGCTAATCAGCAGCAGCAACAACAGCAGCAGCTGATGCTCTTGTTGTTCCGGCTTTTGTGCCATTGTTGTTCATACGCCCCGTTGTCGCCCAGTTGCCTGAACTCATTTCAGTTGTGAGTTTTATTTATTTTGCCTGTTGCCTGGCCTGTTGCAAGTTGTTTCGCCATGTTGCCAGCGGCTAACGCAACTCGTAACTCGCATGTTTGTTGCCTCGGGAGACGTGGCGCAGAATTAGCACGCCATCATGTCTATAAATAAGAGAG
Organism: Drosophila nasuta; assembly: GCF_023558535.2. Classification (NCBI taxonomy): domain Eukaryota; kingdom Metazoa; phylum Arthropoda; class Insecta; order Diptera; family Drosophilidae; genus Drosophila; species Drosophila nasuta. Next base: position 27,368,263 of record NC_083456.1, read on the forward strand.
TAGCCGTAACATAAATAGCACTGACTTGGTTGCTATAGCTGCTGCTGCTGTTGTCGCTGCTGCTGCTGCTGTTGCTGCAAAATGTCAGCCAGCTAATCAGCGAACAGGCATCGCATTTGCTGGTAATCATTATTAATAGCCGGGCAATTACAACACCCAGCGGCGGACGCGTCCAAGGCGACGATTCACCTGCAAAAGCTGCTGTTGATAAAACTGAAAAACTGCTTTATTGACTGAGAGAAAAACAATTGATGATTGCATGTTGTCTTCTCGAACACAAACAAAAGCTTATAAAAAATGCGGCTGCAAATCAAATAGCATAAAACTACCAGTACTAATAATAATAATAAATAAAAGCGGCAGCCAGCTGCTCAATTAATTCGCAAGCTTTGTTTGCATGGCCAGAAATTAATGTTTAAATTTGAATTAAAAACAAAGCAATAGCAAAAACAATATTTGCCACCGCAAATCACGACACAGAAATCATGCAAAACGTACAAATTGCGCAAAAGCAGAAAAAAAACTGCATTTTTAAATTGAATATTCAATAGCCGAGGTATAAAACTATTCAGCTAGGTATTCATATTGTATTGAAGTGGCTTGTAAGAAATACTCAATTGAATGAGCACTGAAGCGGCATGCTAAAAGGTCATTGTCTGGCTGCCAATCGAAACAGCAGCCACAAACAAAAAAAAACCAACAACAACAACAACAATATTAAATCCCCAACGTAATATCAGATTATTAAACAATACAAAAAGACAACAACAACAACAACAAGCTGGTCAACAGCTGTGCTTTGTGTTTTTTGCCTTAGTTTCTTTTTTTGTTGTGGTTTTAATTTTGCGTTGCCGCCTTTGAAAAGCTTTTTTTTTAATTATTATTTTTTGTTAGTCTCTTTTGAAAGGTGCAAAAGTTCTGACAGTGTGTGTGTGAGTGTGAGTGTGGGGCTTCCCTTCTCCAAAATGGCTGATTTGCAAGTTCTATAAATTTATAAGTTTTCGAGTTGGAAGTTGCACGCCCCCAAAAACAAAAGTTGCAGGCGTAGTTCCCCCATTGTTTCCAAGACTCTGCATCGTAATAACTGGTAAATTTTAAATGTGTATTGCCGAGTGGCATTAACTGTATTTAGCCACAGTTTAGACTGAAGCAATGACAGTCATGTGTCCAAGGCCTTGAGAAAGAGACACGACGACGACGAGACAATGGCACTAAGCGAGATTCAAGACTCATTTTAGGCGTTGCCACAGCTGTGTTGTGTCTACAGCAATGCCATCTATCATCAAGAGGCGGATTTTAAGCAGTTGTTCAGCTCAATGCAGCTGAGCGCGTCGGCTTATCAAGCAAATTCGCTGTCAAATTGTGGTTTTCACTTCGAGTTCAGTTACAGTTCAGTTACGAGTGCTGACAACTCGCTTTCAACTGCTAGAAAAAGGTTCTTAATTCTTATTGCACTTTCCTATTGCATCTCTTTTTGAAAGCGGTTTTGTGTTTATTTCCGTCTTTAGTCCGGCTCAACTGCGACTTATGATTCTCTCTGTTATGGCATTTTCACTTCTTCATTAACACCTTGTCGCCACGCAGAATTTCACTTTCACACAGCTCGTTGTCTGTTTGTATTTTGGCTTTGAATTTTTAGCCCGCCAGCAGTTTGATTAATTTTAATGAAAATACCATTCATCATCAGCTGGTTGTAACTTATGTCTTATGCGCTTTGCTTGGCATTGACTGAAATCTGACATAAAACCTACGTCCTCAAACTTCAAAAATGTTGGCCATTAATTTTTGGCTTTCAACTACTTTTTTTTTTATTGCGTTATCCTTCAGATTTGCACAAAAGTTTGTTACAAATTTTCTTTTTTCTTTTTTTTTTTTATCGTTGTTTGGTCGATGGAACATTTTTTCCGATTTGACTTTGAGTGACATTTTCCGTTGCAAAAAGTGAAAAGTTGTTATTAATTTTGTTGCAGCGATGAAAACGCTGTTGCAAATTGCGATTGACCGGTTCAAATCGATCCAATTAGTAGTTTATATACTTGTAGTATTTATATAGTATATACATACATAGTTGTTGTTGGTGGCGATTTTTATGCAAATTACTTAAATACTTGTCGATTTGTTGTACCTGTTTTTGTTTACTTAACCTTCACATTTTTGCGCTTGGTTTTACCATTTTTTATTATGCTCATAAATGATTAGTTTAATGTTGTATTCACATTATAATTAGCTAACATTTTAATGACCGGAAGCCACTGCACTACGCTAAACTATCTTGTAGTTAATTTCTGCCAGCAAATATATTTTTGCTGTTTCGAATACGATTCAAACGCATTTAGCGAATGCTTCAACTGTCATTTATCAAACGCGACAAAAAGCGAGGCACACATGCATAGAAGAAACAGAAAACAAACCTTTCCCATAATTAAATTAAATTGTTGCCATTAATAATTGTCAGTCAACGAGCTACGTAGCTAACTGAATCCTCCATTGACACAATGCCTCGTCCCATATATGTCGGCCCAAATGTCGGAGCTATAAATTTCCTTCTCTCAACCCGGCAAATAGCAAATAGCAAAACATAATAATCCATGTGACAATCAAGCATACGAAAAATTAACCATCAGACCATTTATGAAACACACAAACTGCCAGACGACGAAGCCGCACACAATACTATACAACAACAACGAAAATAGCAGTTCTCTTTCTTCCCTCTCCTCCCTTTGGCAATTCAATTGAATTCGCATTGAATGGAAATTGGATTGGATATATACCGTAAAGTAAACGAGGCTAGAGCCAAATGTGGGCAGCACAAGCGGGGAATAAATATGGCAAACCTAAAAAAAGAAACTGAAAGCACAACTAAGCAAATGCTCTGCAATAAATGTGAGTAATCATTGAGTAGTTTATATACCCTACACTCTCATTTTACAGGGTATGCGACGAAAATTATGTAAATTCGCTTCAGTTACACAGATGAAATCCGAGTTGGCTGACGGCGGCGATCATTGCCGCAAATAGAAAATATGGCAGACAGTTAAATTGATTGTAAACTACATAAATACATATGTAAAAGATATCGGCCTATAATATACATTATAATAGTCGTAGTTAGTTGCTCACATCTAATGTATGACTTGTCATTTTTACCAAATTTGGTAGCTTGCCGCTTGCGGCCAGCGAAAACGTTTAATGTAATCAAATAATTGCGTTAATAAATTTGCTTGAAATCACTTTTAAGTGCCACGATTTGCACTTATGATTTGCCCCTTGCCGCATGTCGCGTGTTGCTTGTCAATTTTTGTAATATATTTTTTAAGCCTTTTTTTTGTTGGTTGCTTTTGTTTTTTTTTGCGGCAAAGGAAAAACCCGTGAGTTATGGCTTCATATGTGTATGTTTGCTGCTTTAACTCAGGCTTAATCTCATTTGAGTGCCATTGATCTTGTTTTATTTTATATTTTTGTTTTTTTTTTTCGCCGAGTTTCCAGTGAACTTTTAACCTTGTTTGCTGCGTTGTTAATCTGTTGATCTGCTTTCTCCAGTGCAACAAGCTTTTGGCCTATTGATCTGAATTGGCTGAGAAGATTTTTGCTCAGTTCAAGACAAATGTGATTAATTCATTAGCGCAAAGAACAACTAATAAGTCTCAATTGGAATTGTTCATTTTTGACATTTAAAATAATACTTTCATTGGGAAAGAAAAAAGATCATCCGATGATTGGTTGAAACGAGTTCTTTACTTTATATAGCATAAACTCTTTGGACTCTTAATTGATCTTGATCTTGTTTGCCAAGTTTGTTCTGTTTGTGTATGTTTTTTGGGGAGGAGAATGAATAGTTGTCGCTCACTTTTGTTTAATAAATTGTATGAGTGTTGTGTCGAAACCAGTTTTTCGTTATTTGTCTGTGCTTATTCTGGTTCCTCAATAGAGCTAGCTGATGATGTTGCTTTAACTGTTGCCAGTTGGCAGTATTGACTTCTTGCAATCGCTATCTTCATCAGCCCAAGGCAAATGTCGTAACACAAAGAGCTTGTCTAATGATCTTCACAAGTTTTCTTTTTGTTTCTATCTGCTGTCGCTGTGTTAAACCCACTCAAAGCTTTACATCTTCACGATATCTCACGCATTTTAAAGAGCCAACTGTTGCTGCTTTTTGTTTTTTTTTAGTTTTGGCAAACGAAGTAAAGCCATTTTGATTATTTTTACAGTTTTTGGGGCGGTTGGAATAACGCTGTGGCCGCAAAACCGAAAACCAAAAAATGTGCACAAATGCACAGACAATGGAAATCAGTTTTAATGGCTAAAGACCATAAAAGCGTCATGGCCCATAATTCATCGCTGTCGCTGTTATCTCTACGGGGCAGCGATGCCATTTCACACCAACATCGTTTATCGGCGCTTTGATTTGCCTTCCCTCCCTCCGCTCTCTTCATCTGTGGCCCTGGCCAATTGTCCGATATGCCAATCGCCAATTCGTAATGGGTGAAATGGCGGGTTTTTTTTTCAGCTTGCTTGTTGGCCTAGCTATCTCTCTTTCTCTCTCTCTCTCTAGCACAATTTGCGGCATGCCACAAAATGCCGTTTGACGCTGCCGCTGCCGTTGTTGCTGTTGCTGCTGCTCCATTTGCATGTTGACTGCTCACTTGGCCAGCGGCTGGGCTCGTAAAATTTTCTAAGCTCATTATTTGCTCATATTTTGAGCATTGGCTCTGCTGCCTTTTTTTCGTTTGTGCATTAAACAGAAAATAACGTACAAAATTAAAAATAAAATTTTTAACGCTTGTTTTTAATTTTTTTCTGCTGCTCTCCGATGACAAAGTGAAAGTTTTTTTTTTTTCTTCTGTTGTTTTTTCTTTGTGCGCGGCAACAACAACTCAAACAAAGCTGCGGGCCATATGCATATGCTCATATATATGAAGTTATATATATACTATATATATATGCTGTTTTACACCCATGCTCTACCCTCGTACCTTTGCCGACTGTTTGTCATGTCAAAGATCACGCGCCGACTGTCATTCGGCCATTTGGCTGACAACTCTCTTTTGGTCAGCAGTAAGACGAGGTGATAAAAATTTGTCACATGTTGTTGAAAGCGAGAGAGTTTTATTGCTCTTACACACACACACACAAACACACACCCAGAAACCTAACAAGCTACAACATGTCGTATACGCAATTTAGCCGAGAGATTTCCGTCTGCTGCTGCTGCGCCTATTCTTAGCCACAACTTGTTGACAGATTGCGGCTGTCACAAGTCTCTCTGCCACTTTGTTTTGTTTTTTTTTGCCACTGTCTCCTACAACGTGACCATGAAAACTGAATTTGTTTGCGCGTTAAATTAAGTAAAAGTGTTGCGAATTGTTTACGAACACCGAGTGTTGTAAAACACAAACACAACAGGGTTGTGCAACTCGCATTTAATGTGTTGGGCAATCACGGCAAAAAGTCATTGAAAAGACACTTGTGTCGCGTCGTAAAGTGCTAATTATTAGTCAGTGCAGATTGAGATGTAATACATTTGATATGGTTCAAGGGAAATTTAGCTTTAACTAGCTTAGCTTTCAAAAAGTTCAAAAATAAAGTTGTACAATTGACGTATACGTAATATTACATTTTATATGGTTTAAAGCTGATTTAAGTAACTCATGAGTATGTAAAGAAGCTAAAAAGTTTACAAAAATCTAATTTAGAACGAATCTTACACCAAAATTAAGCTGAACAATTGACGTATACTTAATATTACATTTTATAAGATTCAAGGCAATTTGAAAGAAGCTGAAAATATCTAACACTTAAGTAATGTGGTGCATCTGACGTATACGTAATGTTAGATTTTGTATGCTTCACGGACATTTCAACTAAATCGTAAGCACTTAAAGAAGCTGAAAACCTTAAACTCCACATAAATTCTGGCTTGAAAGCCAAGTTGTATGAGCGTTGTGTACGTAATATCTTTTTGCCAAGTTCTTCGACCAAAAACAAAAACCAGAAGCGCAATTGTAGTTTTAAGCTAGAAAAAAATATCGAAAAAAAAGACACAAAGAAGTCTAGAGGAAACACAGCTTAAATCGTTTTATTCTTGCACATAAAAAATAAAGTGTTCCAGTCAACAGGAAACACATACAGCAAACCGATATTAAATCTGTGTGGCTTTTAAAGGCTTTTGCTGCGGTTTAATCAGATTTTTTGTGCCACCATCTTTGCAAAGAGAATAATTTGATTACCACACGTTCAGCGCAGCAATCAACAGTTGGCCACAATAACAATTTTTTTCTTGTTATTTCCTAGCGCGCTTTAAATGTGTTGACGTGAGTCATGGAACTTATCGTGTATATCGCGCTGCAGTCATTATCGCCGGTTGGCCAAGTTAAAATGGCACAAAACGTTTTGCTAACTTTATCAGGCAACGACTGATAAGCTTCGCCGTATAAAGCAATTCAATGCGCTTTGATATAACGTTGCCATTTTTGGTCGCGCACAGCAAATGCAATATCTTGTGGCAGGTGGGCGCAGCTGGCGATACGATCGGCAAACGGATCGGTTCGGTTTGGATCGGGGCTGGGCTTATGGCGCTGACAAACTGCACATAATAAATAAGTATAATATGTACTCGTATTTTATACAAAATAAATCAGAGTCGGAAAGTGAAACGTACCGGATGTTGGCAGATTGACAAAACGACGACGACGATGGCGCGAAACGAAACGAAACTGAACTGTGATTATATAGAGACACACACACACTCAGAAAGAGAGAGAGAGGGAGAGAGAGATGCGATAGATAGATAGATGGATAGATAGATTAATCGCTTGGGTGGCTGCCAGTCCATCCAAATGTTGTCTCACTGTTTGTCGCTCTGGTTGGATGCATTGACAGATTGTTGTTTAGCTGGATGCATAATCGCACAATCATGCAGTCATTGGCACATTAAAAGCGACGGGGCACGTATTCGTACACTCGCAACTCCAACGAACCAACAACAACAACAGCAACAACTACAACTACAAAAGCAAACTTGGCTATTTTGTTGCCTGTTGTTGGTTGTCGGTTGTTTGCCATTGTAAAAGTGCAATGAACAGCAAAATTAAATGCAAGCCAAGTAATGCGGAAAAGGGCGTGTTGTCTATTTAGGACAGACTCGTCGCTGCTCGGCAAACAAAACAATTTCAAAATTCTATGCAGAGACAAAGGTGAGAGCCAACGCCACACAGGTCACGACAGGGGCGGAGCAGGTTGTATGTGTGTGTGTTTGTTTGATTATTGGCCAGCTCACTTGGTAATTAAAGACGTGTAAAGTTGTCAAAAAGCGAACAACTTCCGGTTGCCTGCAAAATTATTGTGGCCAAATGCTAATTGGCAGAACGAACAGCACAACAAGAGTGTGAAAGTGCTTTGTGGCAACAAATGGAATATTGACCAAAGTTAAAACGTTTATATACGAAGAAACTAGGCACATACTAACATACAAAGCATGCTATATACTAAATGCCTTTTATATATGCCTTTTAGGCCATTTGGCTAGTGGCCGTTTTCACATGTTTGGCTGGCAGCGTCGGAAAATCGATTAGAAATCGTTGGCAAATGGACAGCAAGAGGTGTGCCCGTTGGCCACAACAGACATCGACAGCAACAACAGCAACAACAACAGCAACAACGACTGTCAACATCACGGGGGCCACTTTTGAACATGGCCAATAGCAGCAACAGCAGGCAGACAGGCAGGCAGGAGTTGTTTGTCCCCAAAGGATACGGATACGATTGCTGCGATATTGACAGAGGGTCAGGCCAGGGAATTGATATCGTTCAATTTATGAGCGTTTATCAAGAAAAACTCAAGCGAAAGTAAAACACGAGAGACCCCAAACGAAACGAAATTGAAAATGCCCAAAACTGCAATTAAAACTATAAAACAGTTAATTAATTTCGAACTGGCCAAACTAACAGCAAACAACACAATTTAAAGCTTGCGCTGGCTTGGCGCCTTATTATGTGTTAACCAAGTTGTTAATAACTTTGGCCAAAATGTCTGGACTGCATAATTTATGTGCTTAATTAATTTTTTTGTTCGTAGTTTCGCGGAACATTTTTGTAGCCTGGAATTACATAATTTTTATAGTCTGACTTGCCAATCTTTTCGTTTTTTTTTTTGTAAGTTTAAACTAACGGGCCAAAAACACTCTGTAGTTTATCAAGTTGTTGTTTGGTCAGTTGGCGGACAGTCTTTGGCAGTGGCAGTCGTGCATAAAGCGTACTGATTTATGGGATAAAGTAAAGAGAGACAACCAAAAAAATACAAAATAAAGTAAAAGAAATCTGAGATTTGAACTATATTTGTTGCAGCCCCCAAAAAAGTTAGATTAACATGTTGCAATGCATTTAAATCGATTTTGTGGCTTAAACAACTCCTACTTATTTCGTAAACATCATTCGAGATTGAAGTGAACTGAGCTGTAAACATTCATGTCTTGAATGCAAAAGTCTTTCAGCAAGTTCATCTTAAAAGTTCTGCTCAAAAAAAGTTAGAGAGTGTGAAATGGGCTGCAAAATTGACTTGCAGCCTTTCATTGCAAACTTGTTGCAGCTTTCTTAATGTGCTTACAAAGTTAAGAGTTGCCTTAAACAAATTGAAGTTTGCTTCTAAAATTAAAACATTTGCATGTGTTGTATCTAAATTTAAAGCTTCTCACATCCTGAATTAAAACAAATTACTTTGCCAAAAAGTTCTCAGCAAAGTGACCTGCTATGCAAATGGCAATAATTTTTAAAGTTAATTAGCTAGCTGAAGTCATCATTATAATAATAAAGAGCGAGAAGTTCAAAGTTCTATTCTTAATTGCTTTATACTTATGTGAAATTCAGTTCATTGTGTGAGTGCTTCGCCACTTCAAAGCTGTTGCTTCCTTGGAAATCAAAAGTCAAACACCAAAAATATTTAGCCTTCGGCTGCCATTTGGCAGCACAATCAAAAGTAATTTTCATAATTTGCGTTAAGTAAGCAAACAAGTAAATCAACATTAATAAGTCAAATTAAATAACCTGCATAATTATACGAGTAGAAACAAAATCAAAAAGTCAGGAAAAACAGGCGCTTCGTCACTTTTGTCCAATGATTTTTTTTTGGCATTGCAACAGATGTTTCAGCTGTTGTTTTGCTAGTAATTTGTTGTAATTTGGGATGTTGAATGTAGTAACTGCTGTAACTGCTTTACAATCTCTCTAGATGTGTGTGTTTTGGGGCGCTTTTTGTGTAAAAGTGTCGAAAAATTGTTAATTTAATTACAACACTTGCGTCGCTTGAGTGAGACGATTACCAACACAAACCCCAAAAAAATAAAAGACGCCAAAAGCCAAAATGCACACAACACAACACAACACATAAGACAATTGTCGGCAGTTGATGTTGCTGCTGGTCGGTTTGTTGGTTGTTATTTGGTTTTGGTCTTTTCTGGCGATTGCCACATATGTTGTTGAAACATGTTGCAAGCTGCACACTCATTTTTTCGTTGTTGTTGGTGTTGTTTTGTTTTCGTTAATATTGTTAATGGGCTCAGAATTATAAAAATTACATAAAAAAAGACAGATAAATAAATAAATAATAGTCGACAACGACAACGAAACGACAAACTAATGGCAACTAATGACAGTGTCTATGGGTCTCTCTCTCTTATGGTGTGGCTTATGAAGTCGCGCAGATGTTTAGATTGCAGCCACATGCAATTGTCTTTTAATATGGCCTACACTAATGTTGCTGTTGTTGTTGTTGTTGGTGTTTGGTAGTTGCTACAAAACGCACAATGGCCCAGCCTCAGCTCTGGACCCGCCCCAGCAACATGAATTGAAGTGTGGCCTCAGCTCTAAGCTCTCGAGAAAAACAAAAAAAAAAAAGTTGCGTCAGAGCTTGGCCAAACCCAACAAAAGCAGCAACAAAAGCAACAACAACAACAACGCCAACATAGAAACTGCATTCAAATTGAATTTGAATTGAAAATGAAAATGAAAATTACATAGATTGGCGTAGTCGAATGTGCAATGACTCTTCAAAATGCTATAAGTCATGTAGCAGCAGCTAATGCAATTAATAAACGCTCCAAAATGCATTACAAGACACTAAGTTCGGCTTTAAATGCGAGTGTGTGTGTGTGTTTGTGTGTTATGCAAACGTTTCACTAATTGAAAAGTGCGCTGTCTTGCACTTCAACTTCAAGCTTTGCATATGCATATGCAAAGCCCATTCGAATATCATCGAACAAACAACAACAGGCAAAACACAAAAGTAGAAATTTCTTGAGACCACACGAATTGTAATCACTGTAAACAATGGGGGTAAAAGCAAAATAGAAATTTTCAGCAGTAGAAGCGCAGTGAAAATATTTTATTTTTCGTTGTTTTTTGCTAGTTGGAGCGTGGCATATAAACAGACACGTTACGTATACGCTATGTGGTGCGCGCTTAAGAAAGAGAAACCGCAATGTGTAGCCCCTAAAATCGATCAAACATTACATGCCAAGCCAACTGTTGAAGGGTAGGCAAAAGAAATGCCGCGACGCGGGCGGCGGAAGGCGGTTGGCGGGGTTTGGTACAAAGTCAAAACAACAAATCAATTGTCACAGTTAAATGTGCTCGGCAAATGTTGAGCTCTGGCATTCGTTCCGCTTGTGCCTATCGATTTTCGAGGCCTTACCAAAGAAATCAGACAGCACCGGCAGCTTGTGCACAAATTGCTTATTTAATCTTCAAATAAGTTGCATAAAATGTCAATTGCAATGACAGTTATGCAGGTTGGACGCAAAGTTGGGAAAGATTCTTGTTTTAAGATTTCGATTTTAGGCAAAAGTTTGTCTAACTTGCTCAAAAGCTAACTTTATATACTCACTACGCATAGTGTAAGTCTGGCTATCAATATGGTATATTTTCAACTCTATTGTATATTTTGAATGTAGTACTATATAAATATACCGATTATAGTATATTTTAGTATTTTTGCGGTATATTAATTTGGTATATTTTGAATGTTACTACATTCAATATCATATCAATATATCAATAAACCAACTATAACATTTAATATATTTTAGTATTTTGTGGTATATTAATTTGGTATATTTGCTCTTATTCGAGTATCTCATCGTCAAGCGCGCCTTGTTACTTGTTTTATTTAAATCAGAAGTTTGTCTCAAAACCTACTCTGATCCTTAACGAAGGAAATATATAAAAATCCTCGTTTGCTTGATTCTTTTAATCTCTTTCTCTCTCAACTAAAAGCTTACTGTTTCTTTCTATTGAAACTTTCAGCTAGCTTTGTCTAACAAAAGTTGCTTGTTTCTAGTGTTCTTTATTATTTTTATTTCTATTTCCATTTTCTATGCTTTTCGATGACTGACAAAAGTTCTTCAAATCTTGACAGCAAGTTTCTTCTTTTCTGTTTCTCATCGAAACAGTTTTTTTAATCATTTGTTTTAATTATGTGCAGTTGTCGCTGCTATTGTGCCATACGCCTTACAGTTGTTTATTTGTGTGTGTTTATTTGTTTATTGTTAGTTGTATATTATTAATGGGTTTTGTGTCTGGTACAGTGCAAGGCACAATATCAAAAGCAGGTACGCGGTATTAACGAGTATTTCTATAAATAATCACTTAAACGGCTCGCATGTCTTGTCAACATAAAAAATAGAGAAGACTGTTATATTGTTGGCGAATAGAATTTTCCATGCGTTGGCTGCGATGATTTCCAATCTAACAGCACAACAACTGACTCAACTGACTCATGTGGCAAGATCCCAGCTGCTTGCTGTAGTGTGTGGCAGCTGCCTCGAAGTGGTGGGCAGGCTTAATTGAGCGGCTTCACAGCGCCAAGTGCTGTGGAGTACATCTCTTCTTTTATTTTTTTTTTTTGCGTCTGTCATGGCTCACAATCATAATGATGTTGCGTATAATGATGATGATGATGATCATCATTATGAACCCAATTGAGCTGCAAGACTCAGACTCAGCAATGCGTGGCAGCAAACAGACGACAGTTTGCGCCCACGACAATCATCATGATGACGATGACGATGCTGATGACGCCTCTTATGGAGAGTCTTCATTTATAGCATTTGGCGAAGAGGCGCAGCTTGAAACGAAGAGATACGAAACGCCTCGCAGCGAGTGACAAGAAAACACTTGTGTGTGTGTCGCTATATATATCTTTTTTTGCTTTATAAAGTTTTATTATTTATATATGAGTATGTTAGATAATTAGGAACTGACTGACTATGGGCCAAAGGCCAAACTTCACTTGGCTAATTGAACGCACAACTGAAAATAGAAATCATAGAAAACTCTCAAAATGAAAATAAAAAATAAAAACTTGGCTTGTCTCAGTCATCAAGGGGGCGACATTGAGCGCTTTTGACTTGACTTCACTTGACTTGACTGACAGCGGCGACATTTCAATTGTTCGGTCTCAATTTCGTGGTTGACAATGGATTTTACTATATAATTACACGATCTTCAATATGGCTATTGAAGTCAGAGCCAACTAGCTTGTCGTTGGCTTGCTTGGGTTGTGCTTCCCATGACTTCGCATTCGCCACGCTCCACAGGCAAAGCGGCCACATCTGACAGGGCTAAAAAATAATAATAAAAAATTGTACAAAAAAAAGAGATATAACAAAGTGCATTTTGCTTATGCAATGCGATATAAAATTATGAGTTTTGCTTCCTGGCCCGTCGCTCTGTCTATTCACTCTTGTAATTAGCTGTTAAATAATGGCCCAGCAGCAATGTCGAATGTGGGCCATTTGTCATGCTTCATTTGCAATGTGTTTTTAGCTTTTTGTTTTGCCATTAAACTGACCCAACTGCGTTTTGTTTTTTCATTTTGTATTTTTTGCCAATGCAATCAAGCATCAATCTGCAGTCAATCAAGCGGCATGCAACAACTTCTTCGATTGCAATTGCCTTGTGCTCTTTTTTATCTTTATGTTTATGACACAGCGATGCATATTTATAGCGCACTTGTTTGTTTGATCAATATATACTAGCAGGAAGATAGCGTTTTATACTGCGACTCTGTGAAAGTATTGGCGAGAATGTTTCTCGCCTAGTGAAAGCGTTTGTGACATTTGCTTAAACCATTCGCCAGCTGCAATACTAAATGACTTTTACTTCGTTCTAGTTTGCACTCACACACGTACGAATACAAGAGTATGAATACGAGAGTATGAATACTGCAAGTTGAAGCTAGATTTCGAGTATGAGTCTGAGTCTCAGTCTGAGTTCGAGTTCGATAGTCATGAGGCGAAACAAACAACGTGATTGTCACAAATTGCTAGCAGCATGCATCGATGATTGTTGCTGCACTTTTGCTACAATTTTCTCCACGGGTCACCAGCGTTCGCTTATTTGCTTGCTCTCTTCCCCCCTCTCACTCTCTTACTGTGTCTCTCTCTCTGCAATTCATCAATCATAATTTGTATGTCATTCACTAATCGCTTTATGCTGCTCCTGAACTCCCCAGCGTAGATTGCCACACAATGATGAATTGAATGTTTTCCAATGCAACAACATTATTTTTCTTTTCATTTGTCAGTCATTAGCCTAAGCCCGCTTTTTGTTATTTCTTATTTTTGCCTTTTGCGATTGCGGTGCAGGCTTCGCAGCCCTTCGATTTGGACTTTAAGATACGCTAGCAATTGGCCAGCCGAAAGTGTTGGCAATTGAGTTAAGCCTAAGCTTAAGCTATTAGCTTGTGCCATAGGCAATTTAGTTTAAATATTGCTTGACAAATTCTTTTAAAATATTATTTATTATATTCGAAAGTTGACGAATTGGTTGATTACTATTATAGATACTTTTTCAACTCAAAGAGTTTGTAGTTGGTCTAAGATTGAGTTTGGACTTTCATTTTAGTTCAAGGAGAGCTTTTATAGACATTTAGCTAAACTCATAAACAATTTAATTAAGATCAATTTGAGATCAATTCTTTTAAAAGTTTTTTTCCTTTTAAAGTCTGTCAATAAAATGAAAGAATATTGTTTGCCAACTTAAAGTATTCGCAATTGGTCCACAATTGAGTTCAAAGTGTACATTTTATTAAATGAAATGAAGAAACAGTTATTCTAAATATTTTGTTTAACTGCAGATCATATTAATAAGGAGTTTTTTTAGAATCACTTCTTGTTAATATATTCAAGTAAACATTTCTCATAAAACCTATTTGCAAAGGATTTTTAATTGGCTTTTTGTTTGACTGAAAATCTTTTCATATTCTTATACATATTTTGTTTAACTATAAATCTCTGCAAACATTGAAAATTGAAGAATACTTAAATAAATTGAATAATACCAACTTTACCTTGATATAAGCTGCTAGAAATACTTTATTGAATTGAGTAGTCAAAACTTTTGCCAAATTAGGTTGTGGCTCAATTATAATAATTAGCTTAAGATCAACGTGACTATTGCTTTCAAGTTCAACTTGACTTGCTTGAAGCTGTCAAAATGCAGCAATATCAATTGAGTATACAACACTGTTTATTTGATACATGTTCTGCAATTGTTTATTTACAGAATGAAGGTTTCGAGCTACCCGCAACGCATGGCAACTGCAAGATCGACGGCAGCTGTATTAGCCAACACAGAAGTAGCAACACTAACAGCAGCAACAACAATAACAGCAACAGCAATAGCAACATCAACAACCACATTAACAACCACAGCAGTGGCCTCTCACGCGTCACCGAATTGGCCAGCGGGGCCATGGAATGCCTGCCAATGAGCGCTGGCGTTGTCACACATCATCCACATCTGATGGCTGGCGGTGGCGGTGGTGCTGTTGTTGGTGCTGGTGCTAGTGGCGGTGCGATGGTTAGCTCACCGACAGCCACTGTGGTGGTGGGCGCTGCATATCCACATCATTTGCACCATCATCATCATCATTTGAGCCACCATGCACCGTATAGCAACAGCTATGGCAGTCATCCACATCATCCCATACACAGTGAGCAAACGAAATCGCTGCAGGAGCTGCAGCATGAGGTGGGCGCACTGCTGGAATTCCGAGATCTGGTCATCGAAACGTTTCCCGATCTCAAGCATAAAATGGCCTCCATGTCGACGACACCATCCACGCCCAATTCGGTGGGCGCTCTAGGCGGCAGTCACTCGGTGGGTGGCGTAGTCGTTGGCAGCTCCTCGTTAGCAGCCAGGTGAGTAGTTGCAACTCGTAATTAATTTTATTGAAGTCTTTAATTAATGGTATTTCGTTGCAGACGCGAATGGGAGCCAGGCATACGCATGAAGCGCAAATTGTCGCACAAGGAACCGTCCACGACGTCGTCGACGGGCGGCGTCGCAACTGCAGCTGCTGGAGCTGGAGGTGGCGGCGAGCCGTCGTCGTCCTCATCGCTGACGCGCAGTCGCAGCAATTCGCACAGCGGCAAGAAAGAGCCAAAGAGCGGAGAGAACAACAACGGCAGCGTTGTGCAGGACTCCGGCTTCTCAACGGAGACCAGTTCCTCCAAGGAGGGTCACAGTGCCTCCTCCACCAACGGTGCAATGACTGTGAGTACTACTCTAAATATCAATTAAGAATTCGTAGTAATTCAATTTAATTTTGTAGGTCGCCATAGCATCGAATCGTCTGAGTTGCGCCGAATCGGACGATGAGCTTCTCAACCTGCTGGATGTCATACATCGCAAATCGAATCGCTTACGCGAAGAGGTCGAACATCTTCAGAGCTATGAGCGACAGCAGCAGGGCGATGCCACGGCCAAGGGGCACAAGAGTGGCGCGAGTGGCATGACGCCACAACAGTTCCGCGAGCAGGTGGATCGACTGAATCGTGAGGATATCAAGCAGCTGCGTAAGGAGCGTGACAGACTGCTTGATAAGCTGGCTGAAATGGAGGCGGAGACGTTGACGGGTCGCATTAAGGCGGCCAAGATGAACGATCAGGTGGAGGAGTTGATCAGCGTGAAAAAAGATCTCGAGGAGCAGCTAAAGTTGGCCATGGCTCAAAAGCTAGAGCTGAGCTCGCGTGTACAGCAGCTGCAGCTGCAACAACAGCAGCAACAACAACTGCAGCAGCCACAGCAATTGCAAAGCAAAAGCTCATCCAGGTAAGAGTTTGAATATGACATTTAACTTCAGTACATATTAAATAAATGTATGTTTACAGCGCCAGCCAATCGGATTTCTCCAGTCAACGCAACTTTTCATCCTCGGCGACGACGGTGCTTTCGAACAGCAGTCGCCCCAGCCTCAACAGCAGCAGCAACAATACGAACACATTCCAGCCTGTTGTGCTCGACCAGCAGCAGGAGGCATTCCATCAAAGCTCAGGCAGTGATACAGCAACGAGAAGACAACAGCAGCAGCAGCAACATCAGTTGGGTCGCTTGGATGGCGTGGTAAGCACGCCAGGTGCACGCAACACCAAATGCCGCATCACAGATTCGAAGCGTTTCTCGGCCATACTGCTGGAGACGAATGTGCTGGAACTGCAGCGTCATCTGCTCACGTTGACTGTGCAGAATCAGGTGCTTGCCCAGAAGCTCGACTCGTCGAGCAAGTCCAAAACACAGCTGGCCAAACGACTGGACAAGAGTCAAGAGGATTCCGAGGAGCTGCGCTTTCAGCTGGAGGAAAAGAACATCGAGTTGGAGGGCACCAAAGCGCAGTTGCGTGTGCTGGAATCGCGGTTACACACGAGCAGCACGGCCAATTCGTATCTGCATTCATCGCAGCATGACTACGAAACGAATCGTTCGTCGGCGTCCACTACGCTGATGCTGAGCAGACGTGGAGTGCCCGACTCGGTGGACTCCTCGTCAGCTGTAGTTGTGTCGACGACGTCAGCGACATTGCCGCGCTCTGATCAGATTAGCACGCCCAGCATGAAGGCCATGGTGCCGCTGGCCATGGAGGAGTTGCAGCAGCACAGCAGCAGCACGGAATCCGCACACGAGCACGAAGCGGAACGCACGCCCAACGACACGCAGAGCAAAACAATTGTGAATGCCATTCACAGTGCCAGTCCGCTGGGCAGCAGCACGCCCACAGCGCCGATTCCCAGCAGCAGCAGCAGCATTGCCGCTCGAGTGATGAGCTCCAGCGTCGGCGGCATCAGTCCCTATCAAACGGAGCAGACGCCGATGCGCAATTATGCGTTTCGCAAATTCAGCAGCGCCAGCAAACCGAGCAAAATCCCGTTGCCCGGCAGCAAGGCGGCCGCTTACTTTGCCGGCAAACCGCCCACGGGACGTGTCTCCTCCTCCTCGACGGCGGGACGATCGCCGCCATCGGTGCACAACTCCAGCAGCGTGTCGTATGGCAGCAGCAGCAAATCCTCGCTGAGTCGCAGCACTGGTAATCTGAGTCAGAGCTTGAAGCGTGGCGATTCGGCCTCCAATCATTCGCTGAGCACGAACACAAGTCGCAGTTCGACTTCATCCTCCATACCGCTGGCCACGACGCCGTATTCATCCAGCTCGGCTGGTGCTGGCGTACGCAACAACAACAGCAGCAGCGGCAACACAACAACAACTCCGTCCCCGCGTGTGCTCCAGAACTCGCCGTTGCCGAAGCTAAAGCGCGAGACGCTTAGCTCTCGAGTGCGGCACTTGGATTCGCTATCACGTGCACAACAATCACCCGAACAGCAGCAGCAGCAACAACAACAACAGCAGCAACTCAACAGCAGCGCCTCGCACAAGAGCAGTCCGTCGAGTGGCGGCAGCTCCAGTTCCATTGCCGCCCAGTTGAGCACAACGTTGCGCAAGGACTTGCAGCTGAGTGCATCATCTGCGTCGACGTATCATCAGCGTCGTGGCGCTGGCAATGTTGGCAGTGGCAGTGTCGGTGTGGCACGACGCTTTAGCAGCGCCTCGGTGGCAGGTGCGCGTTTGGCGCGTGAGCATCAACTGCAGAGCAACAGCAGCGATGCTGCAGCAGCGGCGGCTGCATTAGCCACGCCCACGTCCAGTTATGGCGACAGTGATAGTGGCAAGGTACGCACTTTAAAGTCAACATTTTTGGGTTGGTTCAAATGAATAATAATCTTAGCTACGATACTGATACTGATATTGATAATAATGATACATATACATACATCTATATATATCTATACATATATACCTACTGATAACTGATTACTGTTTTAATACGCCTTCGATTACCACAACAACAACAACAACTCCAAAACAACTTCAAAACAACATCAACAACAAACAACAAAACATCTACAACGACAACAGCAACAATAATTAACTAGCAAAAAAAACAGAAAAAACAGAAATATCACGAAAATCATAAGCAAAGATATAGATCAACTGGCAGCATATCTAATTTATAGAAATTTTAATATAAATCATCTACGTTACGCATACGTAAAAACAGTTTTTTTCATGAGCTAAATCCCAAGTCGATTTGCAATTTTTCATTGTTTCCAAATTGAAATTAGCATTAGCTTTACTGGGATTTGTCTCATGGAAATCTCCCATAATTACATGCATATTTATTTATAAACAAATTGAATTAACAACCTCGAGCATACATACATACAAAACTAACCTTCGTTGCATACAAAACAAACATAATTATATATATCTCTATGTATATATAGAAAACTCTGTATATTTAACCAAACCACATCGATTGTGTCTCTATTGTCGTCTCGTGCCTATGCAGCCGAAGAAGAAGAAAAATTTATAGTCCGCAGTACGATCGATCGACTTGAATCGCATTTCCGCATCGTGCCTGACCCTCCCCAATCCATAATCCACTCCGTCGCCCCCTTGCTTGCCCCCCGCTCCCGCCTCCGTCACGCATGCAAACTGGAAGGGCTTATCAAGCATACGCAGCGTGTTGCGCTTTATCAGTTTAGTTTTTTTTTTCCTTTTTGTTTTCCGTTTTTTTTTTGTTTTGTTTTTGGTCATTGACCAGTGAAAGGTGCCACCGCACTGCCAATCGACGGCTTTGCCTTGGAGCAGCTATGCAAATTAGTCGCACAGCTGCCGCTATAATTAAACGAAAAAATGCAGAAGAAGAAAAGAAAAACAAATGAAGTAAAAACAATTGCACGTGCAACAATAATGTTTTCGCTTTCTTATACACTCACATACACATACACACATAAAAACACTCAAATATATATCTATAACTATATGTGCTTAGTTATTTGTACATACTCGTAAAGCAATGCCCATATATTTAGTATATATCGCGCATAAGTGCAGCATATACATAAATCATATACCATATACATCTACATATATATAACTCGTATACTCGTACTCGTATCGTACATTATGCAAAACAAAGCAAAAATCATGTAAATTGTTTACCATTACATATTATCGTTATTACTATTATTATTATTATGATTATGATTATGATTAGTTTAGCGGTAATTACACATTATTTTCCTATCCATCCAATATTGATTGTCTCATTCATATTGCGTGTAATTAAAACTTTATTATTATTATTATGATTATTAATTGTTAACTATATAAGTTGATGTATACCACTTACCAACAACCACAACCAATATTTTTTGGCCTAATTTAAAATGCTAATTAATCATTAATTATACATATAAACACACACACACACACACTCAAACATATACACTACATACACTTACCTATACTCGTATATATATGTATAGAAATATAAAACAGAATCGAAACAAAATGAGAATCAAAAGCAAAATCGATTTGGAATTTCATTTGTGAGATGCAGGTAGAACAAAAAAAATGCAGCTTCAACAATTGCTTGCTCAGCAAATTACGGTCATCATCATCATCGCCATCGTTTCATATTTCATTTGTCAGCTTGGAAAGCGCTCAAAACTAACAACAAAGAACTTACACTCTTACACACTCACACACACACACACACACACACTTGCCATGGCCACACACATAAGTTGGCTAAGAAACGCTGCTGTAAACACAACAAAAAATATTCGTATCTAATGCTGTAATTTCTTTTTTACTTTTACTTTTTCTTTCTGCGCGTTTTCTCGTCCCCATGTATGTCTACTCCACAAAAAAAAAAAACAAAAAAAATCCCAACAAACAAAATTGTTTATAACTGTCTGTTGTTTGTCATAAACTCACACTGATTCCTATTTTGTATATTCCGTACCAAAAACCAAAAAAAACAATATCCTCAACATACAAAATAATAATAAATATTATACCCACCCAACTACAACTACAACATCAACCGACACCACCATCCACCAACAATCCAATCCAATCCAACAACAGCCTATTGAAAACTGTAACTAAAAAAACATAAAACCAAAAAACTGTGTGAAACATAAAGTCTCCCTAAGAACTACTTAACTGGATACGTTTTGGATAAACAGCAAAAAAAAAAAGAAAAGTGTAATATACTATGGACTATGTGGTGGTGTAATGATTGATTGATTGATTGATTGCGTGATTGACACACGTTGGTGGTGAAAATTTAAGCTGCATGCTGCAAATATGACAAAAAAACAATGTGCTAACATAAAAGCGACACACACAAAAAACCAAAAAATCAAATGTGCGACTTTCGGGAGGTTTTTCATTTTGGTAACGGACAGGCGACAGGCGAAAAGAAAAGAAAAAAGCCCACAGCCAGGTGCTAAAGACGACCCCCCCAAGGTCAGGAGGCGCCGCTACCACCGCGCGCGTTGCTTCATCCTCAGCCTCAGCTCAGCCTAAAACTCAACCCACAACTTGAGCTTGTTCTGTTCTGTAGATCGTTTGTCGTGTTTTGTTTTAGCCAAAGCAAAGACAAAGAACTAAGACACTTTGCCGACCAAATAATGTTATACGCGTAAGTCTCTCTTTTGTTGTACAACATTTTGTTTCATTTCGTAGGTTAAGCCACCACCAAATTCAACTTTTTTTTCCCCCTCTGATCCACCCCCACCCCCAAAGAAACTTCAAACGCACACAACAACACTGCTTTAATTGTTTGTTTGCTTATCAACACACTGAACCAAACAAAAACCAAACGGGGCAACTGGCGAAGCAATTGGCTTTCATTTTGTAGTAGTATTTTTTATAATTTTTTCGCAGTAGTTTATCCACTTTCTACACACAACAAACCAATAAACAAACACACACCAAATATACACACCACACTCTCTCTTTCTCTGTCGCTCGCTCGCTGTCCTCTCTTCGTTTCCCCAATGCAGGCAATTCAGCACCAAAACTCTATTGAAGAACCAGATAATAAATCGCAGAATTTCGAATCGTTTGTTTCAAATTTGATTATTATTGTAAATATATCTTTCTATATTGGACAATATCTTGCGCTGTGCTAACTATAATTTCCAACTGGTTGAGGTGCCTAACTCTTCCGCTGATAAATCTTATGTTTGTGTTTTATCTATCTAACTCTAACCATACATATCCTATACCATATGCCTTATATATCCTCTGTTTGTTTGTTTTGTCTTTTTGTTTTTCGTTTTGTCGCATGCTGTGTTTGCAACTGAATTCCAAGTACAAAAAAAAGAGACTAAACCTTTCTGATATTCTTCTATTTTCTTTTGCTCTCCATTTGCGATTAGAATTTGGCAAATTCGATTTCTAAGCCAAATTTCCGTTTCAATAACAACAATTGGCAATTGTGGCAAACAAGCAACAACAACAGTAACAACTACAACAGCAACAACAACAACAACATGACAATTCTGGAAGAGCAAAGATGCTTCAATGAGCTGCTGCTTCATGAGGCGGGCAACGTTTCCGAGGAGACGGCCTACGATTCGTATTACACACAATACACAACGCCAGACTCTATGGACTGTGCCAGCGATAATCTGCTGGTCACCTTCGATTATGGTTACAGCGATTCCATCGAAGCGTTGCCGGGCTTGATGCCAACAACAACAACGGCTGCAGTTGAGGATGAAGCTGGCGATGCGGACATTTGGTTTGGCACGCCTCCGAATGATGCCAACAATCCATTCAAGGTGCATCATGTGCAGCACAAGCAATCGCTGCCCGGAGAGAACAGTTTGCAGTCGCTGATCTCTTACGATGTAGACGACATCGAGGAGCTGTCGGAACCGGAATCTGAGTCCGAACCCGAGTCTGAGGCGGAGATTGAAGAGGAATTCTATGATAGCATTGAATGTTGAATGCACTTAAATTTTTTACACACTCAAACACACACAGACACATGCATTAACATATATATCGGTAGTAGCAGCTATATAGATATAGCAAACACATTTTTGATAACTGATTTCATCGTTTAACTAGTCTATTTTGAACTTTTATTAGGCACAGACAGCAAAAAAAGAAGAGCATTGTTTAACGTTTTGTATGTAAGCTTAAAGACATGATTTATCCCATATATATATAGATTTATATGTATGTATGTTATATATCAACTAGTTAGTTTTGTATGTGCAAGAAGAGAAGAAGGGGGGAACCTTGATGCGTTTGTATGTATGTCAAATATTTGCTTATCTCCTATTTATGACTAAATTAAGTATACGCAATGTATACTCCATATAATTTATATATCAATTAGATTGTGTCTGCATTCGGTTTAAGTTTAAATTTAACATTATGCACTACGCCTACTTATTATACTACATACATATGATATAATTGTATTTGTACTCTCAAACTAATTTAATTGATGACTCTTTGTATTAGACACATTAGCAGCTACGCAACACTCGTATAATGTTTTAGTTGTTATGGAAATTTAGTTAACAGATTTGCATGTAATGTGTACATAAATATATATATTTAATTTTGAATTAATAATGATATTTAAGACAAGCAAAAAAAACATACGATACATATTATTGTCTACACACATAGAACTTATCGTATCCTGTTATCAAAATGCGTTTACTACATTTATAAAACGAATCAACAAAAAAACAAGAAGAAAAGTTGAACTTTGAATTCGACTGTTACAACTAAAAAAAAATATATTCAAAAGGCGTGAAATGTAAGCAAACATATATCCATTTAAATAGCAATTGTAATTGAAGACAACATACTTATTAAAGAAAACAAAAATCAAATATTGAGAATTAAAAACAAAAAAATGAAAATACAAATAAAATAAAAAAAAGTATATACAATTAAATGTTTTTTTTTACTACTGTTTCTGCAAATCAGGGCAATCAATAAAGTGGCAATCATTTATATTAATTGAACTACACAATGTTCGTCAACTGATTGAAGAGAAAGTGAATTTTTTGCGATGACCGAATGTGTCAAATTGCTCGAAATACTTTTAAGTTCATTCATGGCATAGCTAATGTACCCTCTGCAGTATTAGAGTATTAGCAATTGGCAAACCGGAGAGTCTCGTGCGATCAGTGTCAATAAATTACGAGTATTTCTACAAAATTTCAGATATGAATGCTTTTGAAGCTAACTCGTACACTCGCATAATTAAAATACCAGACTGAGAGAGCGAGTGAGGGAGAGAGAGAGAGCGCGCATGCTTGGGCTATAGCATAAAAATGTTACACTCTCTTTCGATTTGACGACTCTTCGGTGACTTCTCTTGGCGCTGACAAGCAACCAGTTCGTTAGACACACTCCACGGCAATACAACTTGGGGCTCGGAACGAGTTTGGCGTCAGTTCAAAATGCTGGCGGTGTAATAAAACGCTTAACGGAGATTAGCGGCTGGCTGGCATGCAAATATCTAACTGAATTCCATCAAATGACACACTCGCAGTTGTGCGCTTATCACACAGCAACGTGCAACGTTTCGCCCCAATGACAAACTCCAACTCCAACTCAAATCCAAATCCTCCAATGGACTTCGATGAGATATTGGCCAAGTGCGGCAATAGCCATCGCTATCAGTACTTGCTGTTGGGCCTTTACGGTTTTCTCATGGTCTTCGTATCGATGCATTATTTCTCACAGAACGTGATCAGTTTTGTGCCCGATCATTGGTGCTATCACGAGCAGCTGGAGAATCGCAGCTTCGACGAGATCGCAGCGATCTACAATCAGTTTGACAAACCTTCGTGCACGCGGCTGGCAACAATCGATATCGATGGAGGAAATGCCACTATCAGCAAAGATCGCTGCGATCGCTGGATTTACAAATATGATTTCGGCTTTCGTAGCATGAATATTGAGGTGAGTTTTTACTTAGTTTCCATTCTTTAACTTAAGTGAATTGTATATCTCTAGTTGAATTGGGTTTGTGATGATGCCTACAAAGCACGAGTTGGCCAATCTCTGTTCTTTATTGGCTCCATGTGTGGCACGCTTGTATTTGGCTTATTAGGCGATAATATTGGGCGTGTCAAGGCTTTGATATTGGCCAATTGCTGTGGCTTCCTGGGCGATTTTTCAACCATCTTCACGGGCAGTTTGACTGCGTTTTCGATAACCCGTTTCATTTCAGGTCTCGCTGCCGATGCAAACTCGTACCTGATGTACATTCTTCGTAAGTTTGTTGGCCAATTGCCAACTTGTACACATGCTGATTAAACAATTACTTTTCTTCTGTGGCAGTGCTCGAATATGTTTCGCCCTCGCTGCGCAATGTTGCTTTGAACACAGTCTTGGGTTCGTTCTACTCTTTGGGTCTGATTGGCGCCTCTTGGCTGGCTGTTTTGGTGGGCAACTGGCGCTTCTTTCTGGCCTGCTCTTCGCTGCCTTTGCTGCTCGTTACACTCTTCTACTTTCTGGTACAGGAGAGTGCTCAGTGGCTGGTCACACGCGACGATATCGATGGCGCCATTCGCCGACTACAGCGCGTGGCCAAGATTAACAGGCGTGTCGTGAGCGATGATGACTTCAAGGCATTTCGCAGCTACTGCCAGAATAACTATTGCAAGTCGGAAGCAACAGCTGAGGAGGAACAGGCCAAGTTAACGGACATGCTGAAGACGCCACGCATGCGTTGCATGGCCTTCAAAATACTGCTCATCTTGTGAGTAAAGCTTAAACCATCTTTAGATGAACCTAATTAAATTATACTTTCATTTATAGCATCATTGTTGTGCCTGCTTATAACACAATAGCTCGCAATGTCGAAGGACTCGGCATCTCACCGTTTATTATGTTCTCACTCAACGCTCTCATGCTGCCACCTTCGGGCTATCTGCAGGGCTTTCTGCAGGATGTCAGCGGACGCAAGTTGACTTCAGTTAGCTGGATGATGATAACGGGCATCTTTGCTGTGGCCGCTGGGCTGGTCATAGCACAGGGTCAGAATCGCAGTGTTTTCTTGCTAGTGGGCTTAACACTTGTGGCACGCTTTGGTGTCTCGATTGCCGATGGCGCAAGCTCTCAGCTCTGCACCGAATTAATTCCCACATCGGTGCGTGGGCGTGGCGTTGGCGTCGCCCATGTGGCGGGCTTTGCTGCCTCGTTCTTATCGCCGTTCATCATTCATTTGGGCACTTACTTTAAGCCCGCACCCTCGATTATACTTGGCCTGCTTTTCCTCGCCGGCGCTTACATATGTCTGCTAATGCCCGAGACACGCAACAAGAAGTTGCCCATGACCGTGGCCGAGGGCGAGAAGTTTGGCATTGGCGAACGCATGTTTGACTTTCTGCTGGAGTTTGGCAAGGACAAGGAGACGGAAGTGGAACTTGAGGCGGAATTGAAAGACAAGGAAAACGCTTAAACAGCAATATCCATTACAAACTAAATACTTTATTTCATATTTGTTATAATTTAAGCACACAATTTAATCCCAGTGGAAGAAATCATTCCAGTCCATAAGCACGAATTTATGTAATTCATTGTTAATGTATTAATTTAAATCAATTATTCTAAATAAAATATCTATTCTGAATTGAAGTAGACTTGAGTAAACTTCCTGTTAAAGCATTACATTTAACTAATTATTCGGAATAAAATATCAATCCTGAATTTATTTAATTGGTGTAAAATTTATTGTTAAACCATTAATTTAAATAAATCATTCAAATTCAAAAATATATATTCTAAAATGATCGCATATCAGCGAATAAATATGAAGAATACTTGACTTTTATATCACTAATTGGTTTTAGTTGCAATCAGTAAGCAATTATTAAAGCTTATCAGCATATTTACTAATATACTAGTATATTAATAAGTATTATTATTTACAATTTCTTTAATTTAATAATATCTAATAAATGCACTTGAAATTGTCTTTAAATAATTGAAGCATTTATGAGAATAAAATGTATCTTAAGCTTAAAGTTAATGTTTGCTTTTCAATGAATTAATCCAAATTCGCCGTCGAAATTCGCCGAATTCGCTTGGGCGCGAATTTCAAATAAAGCGTTCGCTTATGCAATTAAATCGAAGCAATTGAACTCAGTTCATTGTCGTATTTTCATATAAACAACTTGAGTGTGTTGCCTGCCAAAGTGTGAAATGTTTGTATGTACATATATTTATTGCAGATCATTTTGCTTATTGCTTCTTAGTGAGTCAGGCAAGTAAAAGAGTTTAAAAATAGCTGTAAATACTCGTTTTATTTATGCCATTTTGATTGTTTCCTATTGAGTAAAACTGGCAATGAAATAATAATTTACAATATTGGTACAAGAACACAAATCTCAGCAGAAGATTGCCAAATGTGTCAAGATATGCGTATACTTAATATTTCACAGAAATCTTTATGGCAGTAAGCATAAATCTATATGACTTGTTTCCTAGCGAAAAGTTAATCAAGAAATGAACAATTTAATCGCAACATTGTTGTTTGGCTTGGCGAGTGTTCAAATTACAAGCGTGTATTGTATTATGCGAGTACTTACAATATTAATGAAATCAATACGATTAAACGCTAATAAGATCGCGCCTTCGACTGTTGCGCTGATAAGCGAATGGCGCGAGTTGCTGCGAGTCGCTTTCAACGGTTATCAGCCCAGAGAGCCCATTATAAACTATTGTTGGAGCGCAATATTGTATACAATATCAGCTGGTTTGTCGAACAAACTCGCTCTTAACTATCGAGGGAAGAGGTCTCGAGCAGCGAATGCGCTCAGCTCAGCAGCTGGCAGTACTTGCGTGGCAGCGACTGCGAGCGGACGGAGACGCAGCTTATTTTCTATTTAGCCACTCAGTTAAGCGGATTCGGAATTGGATTCCGATTGAGACTCAATCGAGTATTACACACATCACAAAATCCAAACGAAAACGAAAACGACAACTATAAACTGAAAGCGCGGACTTTTCGTTATTGTTGTTGTTGTGATCGACTGACTGACTGAGTGTGTGTGCCATGGATTTCGATGAGATTCTGGCCAAATGCGGCAATAGCAATCGCTATCAATATCTGCTCTTGGCTCTGTACAGCGTATTGATGTTTGTCACAGCGATGCACAACTTCTCACAGAATGTGATTGGTTTTGTGCCCGATCATTGGTGCTACCACGAACAGCTGGAGGGTATTAGTTTTGCACAGATCAAGGCTATCTATAATCAGTTTGAGAAACCTTCATGCACTCGTCTGGCGACAATCGATTTGATTACTGGCAATGCGACTATCAGTCCGGATCGTTGCGATCGTTGGATTTATAACTATGATTTCGGTTTTAGGAGCATGAACACCGAGGCAAGTATTAGAGAACACTTCTCTCTCTCTATCTCTCTTTCTCTCTCTTTTGTTTAACACTATCTTATCTTCTGGCGTGTATAACACACAGCTTAATTGGGTCTGTGATGATGCATATAAAGCGCCAGTGGGACAATCGCTATTCTTTGTCGGCTCTATGTGTGGCACGCTCATCTTTGGCTTTTTGGGCGATAAAATCGGACGCATCAAGTCACTAATTTTGGCAAATTTCTGTGGCTTCGTCGGTGACTTTGCGACCATATTCGCCGACAATCTGACAACGTTCTCGATAACACGCTTCATCTCTGGTCTCGCTGTCGATGCCAACAGTTATCTGATGTTTATTCTAGGTGAGCTTTAGTTTTACTATTGCGCTATTTGTATTTGCAACAATGTTAATCTGTTTTATTATAGTGTTGGAGTATGTTTCTCCCAAGCTGCGGAATACTGGCCTAAATATGAGCATGGGTATCTTCTATAGTTTGGGCATGATTTGTTCCTCCTGGATAGCTGTTTGGGTTGGCCACTGGCGCAAATATTTGCTCTGCTCTTCGATACCGCTGCTGCTGACCATCTTGTTCTATTTCCTGGTACAGGAGAGTGCTCAGTGGCTGATCACCAGGAATGACCTCGATGGCGCTGTGCAACGCTTGCAGCATGTGGCACAGTTTAATAAGCAAAGAATCAGTGAGAGTGATTGGGATGCGTTTCGCAGCTATTGCGAGAAATCCAAGCAGCTCAAGCAGCAGGACGACAAGTTCACGGATCTACTAAAGACGCCGCATTTGCGCGGAATCTTCATTCAAATGATAATTGTGTTGTAAGTAGTATTGAAATTAATACTAAAATTTCCCAATCTAATTTTGTTAATATTCTTTAGCATGTCCATGACTGTTTGCTACAACATCATGTCCCGCAATGTTGAAGGACTCGGCATCTCAGCTTTCATCATGTTCTCGCTGACTGCTTTAACGCTGCCTCCCTCGGGCATTCTCCAGGCTAAGATACAGGACAGATTTGGGCGCAAGGGCTCCTCGATTAGCTCCATGCTGCTCACAGGCGTGTTCACAGCCGCAAGCGGCATTGCTCTGTCGTTGTCCCAACATCCCAGCGTTACGCTGCTCGTCACTTTAAACATCATCGCGCGTTTTGGCATCTCGGTGTGCTTTGGATCAACGCTGTTGTTCTCCACCGAGTTGGTGCCAACTTCGGTGCGTTCACGTGGCCTCTCGTTGGCTCATGTGGCCGGAGCTGCCTTCTCTCTGCTGTCGCCCTACATTATGCATTTGGGCACCTACTATAGAGCGGCGCCTTCGATTATACTATGTCTGATCTTCTTTGCGTGTGCCTATGTCTGTTTGCTGTTGCCCGAGACAGCGAACAGAAAGTTGCCCCTCACCGTGAAAGAGGGCGAACACTTTGGCGAAGAGGAGCGAATGTTTGATTTCCTCAGATCCACAAAGACAAAAGCTACTGTGGATGCCCAGCAAGAGGCGGACACAAGGCAGAAGTTGATGTCTTAATCGTTTAAACCATGCCAATTAATCAATTAAGCCGCGGCAAACTCATCTTAAGTACGTAAGTTCTCTAAACTAGACTAGACGAGTATGTTATGCACTTAGATATATCAAATAATGTCACGCACCACAAAACACGACAAGCGACAAGAAACGTGAGAATATTTCCTATTACAACGTTATGAAGGAACAACGATGCAGATATGTTATATATAAGTATATATGTACGATATGTATAGAATACTAGTATTAGGATTGACTATTCCAATTTCAATTCTCAATGTTGAACGGAATTTAGATGACGCGAATATGCAAAACACATCAGAGCTTACATATATTAACACACGAATTTGCTTAAACATTTTTTTAATGGATTCCGCAAACATTTTTGTTTATCGGTTCTCTATACTATGAATGTATACTATACTATCTTTGGCATATTTTAACATACGATTTTTTATACTTTTTGTTAGCTATATTTTTAATTTAAAAAAAACATTTTGTGCGCCAACTTTGTTAATAGATTGAAATAAGTATTAATAAACAAACAAACAGCTTGAAACGTTGTGCTGCGTACTTGACTATGAAATACCCTGTAGAAGGCGTTTAAGAAAAAGTTTTCAATCAGTTTTGTATAACTTTTAGGAGCTCCTAATGAGAATTCGTGCCATTCCGTTTTAAGCGAAACTGGTTTTCAAATAGGGTCATAAAAACTTGTCCAAGTCATAGATTATGTATTAGTTGTATACAACTAAATTTTCTTATAATGAAGTCTCATAATTTCGCAATTCCTATAAAATATGGAACTCAGTCAACTATTTATGTAGGGGATAATGTGTTAACAAAAATTATAATGGGCAAAATTGAATGTATATTTTCACACAGAAACAGAGCAAGAGTTTTCAAACATTTATTTTTAAAACGAAAAAAAAAACTTGCACATCATGCAGCGGCACTTGAAGAGAAGAAACTCTGGCCATAAATCCGAGTCGGCCACAATAAAGTGTACATAATCGTATTTACATTTTAGCGAAGTCTAACTATGCGAAATTTGATAAGAAAATATGTGTATATGTTGATATGAAGAGCAACTTTTTGGAAGATTCCTTGCCAAAGAGTCTAGACACGCAATCAATTGTTGATCTTTAGTCGCGATTTATATTTTTTTATTTCATTGTGTGTATATTTAAGAACACGAAATGTACGAAAAGATATTGCTAATGTAATTAGTTTAAAGTGCGAGACGTTTAGTTTAGTTCTGAGCACACCGCGCGACGCGTTTTACGGACTGTGTGTGTATATAGATTAAAGCGAATAAGCGAATTCACTTAAATAATAAAACATTTATTTCGTAATGCGAACTACACGCAAATGCGATAAGCTCTCCACCAAAACAATCTTATCGGACGCAACAACCAAGACTGAGCATACAACTATGAGCATGAGAATGAGAATGAAAATGATTGTCTGACTAGGGGAAATGAGAAATGCGACGATTAATAGACCGAAAGATAGCGACAGAGAGTAAGTGAGTGAGAGAGAGAGAGAGAGAGTAAACGAACAAATGCTTTAGTGTGTAGACGGATATTCGTATGCGAATCTGATTGTAAATGCCCTTGTTGCTCTTGCACTTCAGTCTTAATTGAATCTCAACCCGAGCAGTGGGAGAGCGCACCACAATACAATCCACACACACAATCCATTTTTTAAAGCAGTTCGTCCATGCCATGGATTTTGATAAAATACTGGTCAAGTGCGGCGATGCGGGACGCTATCAGTGCCTAATGCTGCTGCTGCTCGGCTATATTGCGTTCACCAGCACCGTGCATTATTATTCCCAGAATATCATTGGATTTGTGCCCAAACATTGGTGCTATCATGAGCAGTTGGCCAATCGGAGTCACGAGGAAATTGCCGCCATCTATGCTCGCTTTGGTAAGGCAGCTTCCTGCACACGGCTCGAAAAGATCGAGTTCCTGGACGAAGGCTACAATCTGACGCTGAGCAGTGAGCGATGCGATCGTTGGATCTACAAATACGATTACGGATTTCGCAGCATGAATGTGGAGGTAAGAAACACGAGTTACTTGATCAAAAGTATATATTTAAATTGAGGTTTTTGTGTAAAATCATATTCTTAAGGAATAAGGTATTTAAAGTTTTAAATTTAAATATTGTGTATACAAATATATTTACGGATTTTGCAGCATGAATGTGCAGATAAGAAACTTGAGTAACTTGAACAAAAATTTTACTGCAACTTATGTATTTTTTTATAATAAAATTTTTGTTAATGAAATTTCTTTAAGCATGACAAAATATCATATACTTAGGTAAATGAGTATTTCAAGTTTCGTTTAAAAATAATAGTTTTTATAGTCAAATTTCTCTATAAAGAACAATTTATATTATTTCCTCAAGTAAAATCTGCTTAAATTGTCGAAATAAAATAGTTTCTGAAATATAGATATATTATACATATAGTAAATTATTATTGACATTTTTAAAACATTTTCTATATATAATTTTATTAAATATTTATTTTCCTTCACAGCTCAATTGGGTCTGCGAAGATGCTTACAAAGCACGCATTGGGCAATCGCTTTTCTTTCTGGGCTCTCTGGTGGGCACCTTTTCCTTTGGCATGCTGGGCGATAAAGTTGGCCGAGTGCGCGCTGTTATTCTGGCCAATCAGTGCGGCTTTGTGGGTGACTTTTTGACTACTTACGCCACCAATTTGGCCCAGTTCAGTGCCTTTCGCTGCATCTCCGGCTTGGCTGCAACTGCCAACTACTATCTCATGTTTATTCTGGGTAAGCAAATGTCGCTCAGCTCGCTTATCTCGATCTCTGCTCTCATCATGCATCACGCATCATCATCTTTACACACACACAGTGCTTGAGTATCTGGCACCAAAGCTGCGGAATTTGGCTATCAGTGGAACGCTGGGATTTTGCTTTTGTCTCGGCGGTTTGGTGGCCCCTTGGCTATCGGTTTTAGCCGGCAACTGGCGCATTTATCTGACATTTTCGGCATTGCTGCAACTGGTCGTCGCACTCTTCTATTTTGTGGTGCAGGAGAGCGCCCAGTGGCTGATAACGCGCAACAATGTGGAGGGCGCCATTGCCCGATTGAAGCACATTGCACACTTCAACGGGCGTCAAGTGCCGGCCGCTGACTTTGAGGCCTTTCGTCAAAATTGCATCGCCAAGCAAAAGCTGGAGAATCATCAGCAGAAGGCCAGGCTCTTTGATCTGCTGCGCACTCCGCATCTACGCAAAACATCGCTCGTCGTCATATTTACTTTGTGAGTAAACAACGGAAGTATATTTCGAGTAATTCTTAATTATGTGGAATGCAATAACGGGGGAGATAGAATAATGTATGTCACAGGCAGCAAGAAAGTCTCAGAAATATTGCATTGAAGATCAACATCGATACTCGGCTATAAAGATAAGTGCTTCTGTCCTGCTGTATACAATTACTAAAAACTGAAGCTGTTATATCTTTTGAAATATTTCTTTGGAATTTGAGCAGCTTATCGCTCATTTCGAAGATTCAGCACGCTTACATTTTATCCAAGAATTAAAAAATTTAGTTGACAATGTTATTCGAAAGAATTTCTATACTAGGCACATTCTCAATAGGTTTCAAATTATGGTTTTAAGTCTTCTTACTTGGTTTTTTTCAAAATGGGAAGCTATATCTCAGAACT
Organism: Drosophila nasuta; assembly: GCF_023558535.2. Taxonomy (NCBI): domain Eukaryota; kingdom Metazoa; phylum Arthropoda; class Insecta; order Diptera; family Drosophilidae; genus Drosophila; species Drosophila nasuta. Next base: position 27,401,057 of record NC_083456.1, read on the forward strand.
AAGCAATACTTGAATGTAATTTCTTTATACAATTTATAGCTATTACTCATTTGTCCATCTGTCTGCTTATCTGCCTTGAACTCAGACACTATATGTTAAGAGCTTTAACTACATAATTTGCTGACAAAATTTCTTTATGTTGCGGCTTACATATTTTAGAGCATTTTCCAATGCCAAATTAAATTGATAGCACAATTTTACTGCATAGAACTTAAATAATAAGGCTCAAAGGTTGAGTTTAAAATGAAATTAGTAGCGTGTACCTTTCTTACATGCTTTCATTATTTATTTATTGTTTTGGCTTGCAGCATGCTGACTGCGCTGGGCTTCAACACCATCTCCCGCAACGTGGAGGGTTTGGGACTGTCGCCATTTGTGGTATTCTCGCTATTTGCGGTGGTTGTGCCACCATCTGGCATTCTGCAGGGTCTGCTGCAGAGTCGACTGGGACGCAAGGCCACCAACTTTCTGGCATTGCTATGCACCAGCCTCTTGTCCTGTGCTCTGGGCGTGGCCCTGTCCAATGAAGGTGCCCAGCACAATGCCACATTACTGCTGGCCTTTGCATTGCCCACACGCCTCGGCATCTCGATGTGCTACACGCTCACCTCGCAGTACACGTCGGAGTTGCTGCCCACCTGTGTGCGCTCACGTGGCATGGCCACCGCTCACTTGGCAGCTGCAGCGGCGTCCTTTACCTCCCCGTATCTTATCCACTTGGGCAGCATTATGGCGGCGGGTCCGCCATTGATACTGACAGTTGTGCTGTTGACTGCTGCTGGCTGCACATTGCTGCTACCGGAAACGAACAATAGGTGAGTGTGTCACGAATTAAAGGGCTAAAGCTGATATACTGACAAGTGTGTGTGTGTGTGTTTGTGTATGTTGCAGGCAGCTGCCCATTACCCTGGAGGATGGCGAGAGCTTTGGCAAGGGCGAATCCTTGTTCGCATTCGATTGTTGGCAGCGGCGACGCGACAACGACGACGATGTTCTCAAACAGCCTACGGAGGAGCTTAAGTTAAATGCCCTTAATGGCGTACGTGGAAATGCCGAAGCAGCGGAAACGGAAGCGGAAGTGTAGACGGAAGCCCCAAATCGCTCAATGTCCTGTGTTAAAAAATGTAAGAAGAGCATTAGAGGCCGACACAACAGACACACACCAGAAAGAAAATTGAGAACAACAGTTTTAATTCCGAAAGTTGTCAGTAGATGCGAAATTTGCTTTTATTTGATTGATTTTGGGTCACAGTATTCAACGTAACTATAATTAAGGTGTGTGTGTGTGTATGTGTGTGTTATTCCGTTTTACCACATTTTCATATGTATATGTAAGTAATGCATGTGTAAACTCTTTTGTTATCCTGTAGTAATTGCTTACATAGTACGTGTATGTATTTTGTATATAAGTAAAGTGTACATAGATATGTACGAGAGTATGTAACTTGATTTGTTGCTTATTTGCTTCATTACAATATGTATATATATAGAGAAAGTCTTATATAGTACAAAATAGAGGTTGCTTTTTGCCCTGTTTGAAACTCTCAATGGAAAAAACATTTGTATATGGTAGCTTAAGGACCAGAGCTTGAACTTACAATAAATCTAGTATGTGATTAGAGATTCGTGTGTGTGTGTTAGTGTTAAACCATTATCCATTCTATCAAAAACCCAACTACTATATCTTATTGTAGAACCCTCTAGAAGTGTTGTGGCTGTGTGTGTGTTTTGAGTATCAACTCAGGTCAACATTACATTTAAAAGTTTTTGTATTCATCACATCAGTTTTAGGAGAGGAACAGAAGGATGTTCAAATTCCACATACAACTATCCGTGTATGTATTTCAATTATAATTTCATAAATATGTATGTATGTATATTAATTTAATTGTTTAGATTGAACAGAAAGAACTCTAATTTAACCATGTGGCAACCATTGTTTTGTTTGTTTTGTAATCTTTCACAAAAATTCTTTGTATATTAACGCAACACATTTTCGGGCAATCTAAGGGCCCTTCAAATAACTCTTTATAATTTGAAGTTTTTTTTTTTTATTTTTTTGTATTTTCTAATTTATGTTTTTATCAATCTTAAATGCTACCTTTGAGCACTTTTTGCAATTGCTGTCAAATACAATAAGTACATAAATATTTGATGATTTCTAGAAGATTCATTCTTCTATATATCCTATGTAGATATTTTTGTTTTGTTGTCTAAGCAAACTTTCCATTTCTCCGATAGATCCATATAACAGTTTGGGTTCATCTTAGTGCTACGATTTCTCATTCTACTTATGCATTTATTGTATATCTGTGTATATAACTGACATTATGATATATACTATATATGTACTATATATATATATATATATATATATGTACGTAGGATTGTATTATCTGTATGTATGTAAATACCATGTGATTAACACTAGTTCACAATAGTTCAGTTTTTGAATTCAAAAAATGCGTAAACAGTAAACGGTAAACAGTAAAAAGGTAAAAAGATTTTTCTCATGATTTTGTTTTTCTCGGTACTCCAGAGTTTTATAGCACGAGGAGTTTTATAGCACCATGTGAGTGAGTTTTTTTTAGTTTTTGGTTTTGTCATCGATTGAGTGAGTACACACATTACAGGGTATCTATATCAATTGTTAAAACACAATTCACAATTCTGTCAAAAAGGGGACTAGAGGTTAATAAAGTAGTAGAGTTCGATATCAATATAGTTATTTGTTTTTAGCTAGCTTTAGTCGTAAGATTTAGATTTAGCCAAGGTTTAAAAAGTAAAAAAATAGATATGTATGTATATACATTACATCATAGTATGTATGTGCTACATTGAACATTAAAGATGGAAAATAAACTACTTAAGTACACATAGTTTACTATCGTATTTTTCTTATACTTTTTTATTCTTAATTTTTTATTCTGTTTTGTTTCAACAATTTATCAATTTGTCTGCATATAATTTGTAATTATATTTGATCATTATCTTCAACTTTTAGTGTAAGTGTGTGAGTGTAATTAAGTATTATTCCTTCAATAATGTTTGCTACTAAATACCATTTATTTTATTCAAATTTTTTTGTTGCAATATTTGCTGCTTATTGTTTGATAGAATCGTAATGCCCACATAATCATATCTTATCTCGTAATCATAATCATAATCTCATATCTGCAACCCGTTCAATCCCTGTGGGCACTTACATCGTCTTCATCCTAAACACTTCATCGTCATCTAGTGTGTGTGTTTGTGTTTACTGTGGTGTAGTTTGTGTGTGTTTCGAAAACATTGAGTATAAAAGACAAGCGGTATTTAGGCAACGAGTGATTCAGCAATTTTCATTTTATCAAAAAACATTTCCTATAAATCTTTTAAGTATCATTCAACGTTATTAATTTGTATGCGGGTTACATTATATTCCACAATGTAAACTTACACCAAAAGCATTCATAAGATTCGTTTTTTTCTCTATATTAAATTTTTTTGTTGTCTCTTATTTATTCTCATTTAAGTGGTATTATTATTCGAGCTGCCTCATACATCATACATAGTATTCAAGTAGTATTCCATATAAAAATTCCACAACAAATAGATTCTTCTTTTAGCAACAAGAGTTGGAGGGAAAGTGACATACATATATAGTACACATATATACGTAATAAGTATATTGATTGGATTGTTTTTGGCTATTATTTAGTTCTGGTGGGAAGTAGTAGTAGTAAGTAGTATAGTATGTTTATAACTATAGGTGTAATACCCATAATGAAGCCTAGCTGAGCTGATTCTTTCTTATTACTTGTACAGAGTGATTGCGATATGCTTGAAGTCTGGATTGCTATATAGTTTGCATATATGTATATCGTAATAGTATATCGTTTATAGTATGAGTATGTATAAAGTTTAGAATGGCGTTTGCTTAAGTGCTATGGGAGGAAGGTGAAAAATAAAAATATAGCGGATGGAAAAACAAAACGAAAAAGTTGCATTTACAAAATTGTTATTTGTATTTATCATCGATTATTATTATTGATAGTTAATAGTAGACATTATGTATCATATAGCTTAGTTTATGTCGGTTCTGTTATTATCGTAGTTTAATGCATACATTATGCAAAATTGCAAGTTCATCTTATGCTTGTTTGTTTTTGTTTCTTTTCAAAAAATACACACACAATGGATCTTAAGTGTCTAGATGTAGCCTATGCATGGGCTATATACTTTGTCGTCGTCATCGTCATCATTTGAGATGAGCAATCCACATTTTTTTTGTTTTGTTTATTTGCTTTACACTTGTTGCTGATATAGCTTCATCACTTATGAATAGTGCAATTAATTTGATAACGCTTCTGTTTTTCTTTTGTTTTGGTTTTTTTATCGTATTTTGAACATTGTGCTGCCTTAAACTACAATATGTATATAATATACTTATTATTTGCAGTGTCATCAATGCTATATCCATCCACATATTCGAGTATTGAAAATCTTCCTATATAAATCGTTCTAAATTGCGTGCGCGAATCGAAACTTGAGCCCGAGTACTCATCATACATGTGTGTGCAACAGCCCAGTAAACGAATCGCCAAACGAATCGAAGCGAATCGTTGCGAATCGCAACTGGTTTCCGATTTTGTATAGTGTGATCCATTCTTAAGTTTCTAGTAATGCTTGTCATCCAACAACTACATAGTTCATAATTAATACAGTATACAACACAATACAATACAAATACAATATGTGCCCGGGGGCAAACGCTAACTGCAACATTATATATGAATAAGTATGTACTATATATACATCTATATATATATATAACGATATATATATATATATATATTTATGCATATTTGTGTGGGTGTGTAGCTAGGCAATAAATTACTACAATGCAAATTGTGACGTTGCTGGCTGTGGCTCAGACACTGGCTGTGCCTATGGCAATGTGGCGCGAATGCCATCGAGACTGGAGCGCAACACGAGGCTGCCCTCCACCCAAAAGTTGGGACGATCCAGCATATTCTGCCACAGCGACAGTTCCTTGCCAGTGGCATCCATCCATTCCACCTGTCTGCCATAGCTGCGACCTGTTTAAAGAAAGCAATGTTATTAAAAAGCTGCAATTTCTGATTGACTTTCAAAACTTACCCGTGCCGAGGGAGAATCGTATGCCGCCCACAAATTCATTGCTGGCCAAACGATCGTGATCCCAAACGGTCAGCTCTAAAGCGCGCTCTGACAAATCCTCCAGCGAAACGTCTTCGTAGACAAACGTATAATTCCAGCTGGGATGCAAGGTCCGCTTGACCACAGGCGTCTTCTGCTTGGAGCTGCGCGTGCGATCCGGCAGCAGATAGCTAAGAAAAGATTTCAAGAATAAGTTTTAGGTAAAAGAGAGCTTTAAGTTACGACGCTTACCTCTTGCAGAAGGCATCACAGGTGCCGTTGGTCTTAATCGGACTCAAGTGCTTGGCCTCCTTGACCAGCACATGCAGCTGGCCGCCCTTGGTGCTTCGATCCGACTTGGAGGCAACCGATTTGATGCTGCCGCCGAACTTGCGCAGATTAGACGAGCTGCCCGTGAGGCTGGAGCCACGCGAGAAGATCGAAGATTTCAGATTCTCTGGAGGAATGTATTTTAAGCCAACCACAATATCGCCGCGATAAGTGGCCACCTCATCAAAAGGTTCGCTCTGCGAGTAGATAAATAAATTGATTAAAGAAAGGATCTTTTGAGAAATGCTATTTAAACTTACGCGTTCCTGAAGTAGATACCACTGTGATTGCGGATTGTCAAAGAGGCGACCCTGCAGATTGACGCTGACTTCGCCCAGGAAATCGTTGCGTCCAAACATATCAGAGTGCCACACAGTTAGCCACAATGTGCGTGTTTCCAGGCTGGAGATTGGCGTGTGGAAGCGCAGAGTTTCATCGAAGATCGGGTTGAGTGTGTGTTTCTTAACTTTGGTCTTGCGCTTGCCAGCCTTTGACTTGTCGGGCAGCAGATAGACCTGCAAAATGAAGTAAAGAAGGAGTTTTAGTAAGTTTGTTTTAGTTGGAGAAGTATGGGGAATAGTTACCTTCACGTAGGGATCGCTGCGATTGCGCTTGGCGTCCACAGCAGCTAGATCTTTGCAGCGCACCACGTGTATCTCCAATGCACCCAACTTGTAGTTATACTGCATGCCAAACTCCACCTGACCCTTGACCACAACGGTACCATAGCGACCTTCTCCGGCGCCTGAGTAAACGCTGGCCATGGACTCAGAGCGAACCTGCAAAAGAGAGAGATGGATTAGATGAGTTTGAAGATGTAAATTTACGATGGAGCGAGAATTAGTAGAATGCGAATTCATGGGTAGTAAATCGGATGAAAAGAGAAGCGTATCGAAATGAAATAAATCAAAGAGATGTTGAATTCAAAATGAAGAATAGATTTCTTGATGATTAAGTTTATAGAAAATAGAGAAATAAATTGAAAATTATCGAAAGAGCAAATAATAAAAGTTCCTCTATTCCCAACTTTCAGAAAGGGGTTGAATTACTACTACGAAAATGAGGAAGACGTCTATTAAAGTTTAACTCTTGTGTAGTTTATCGGAGAGGACTTAAATAAAGATGGTTACTTTTAAAGAAAGATTTTCAATTTGATGGCTAACAGAAGACTACTGAGTAGGAATAGAACCAACAATATTTTCGAATAGTAAGTACTTACGCCCAGGGAGCTGAGACTGCTGCGATTCTGATGCATCGCCACGAGACGATCGATGTCCTCGTCGGATTGCACTGGCCACGCTTCGCTGGAGGCACGCGACTGTATGGGACTGGAGGCAGCATCCGTATGTCGTTGACCAATTACCGGCGAGTGGCTTAACTCCTCGGCTGCTGCCTTGGCTTCCTCTGTAATCAGATTGAAGAGAAATAGAAATAAACACATCATTAAACGACTTTCTTCCGCAATTACGCACAACTAATGAGTACACTCAACAAAAACAAACACACACACATCAACACACACTCATCGAACATTTAAGAGTAATTTGCAATCAGTCGATCAAGCTGTGATTAAAGAAATGATTCAGTTGCAAAGTTTTGAGCGACATGCAACAGGCAGGCAATGGTAGGTGGCAGGTGGCTGGTGGCAAGTGGCTGGTGCTAGCTGTGCCGCCATACCTTGCACCTCCTGGAAGGTGACATGCAACGGCGTGCGGCGTTGCAATGTCAGCGACAGTCGTGCACCAGGTGCAACAGCAGCAGCAGCTGCCGCAGCGCCCGGCATCATCTCCTCCTCGAGCGTTTCCAGAAAGCGATCCGAATTGGAACGCAAACTGTCATCCCAGGTCCAGGCGCGCTGCTTCAGCTCCTGCTGCTGATGCTGCTGCTGTTGTGCCTCCGGTTGTGGCAGTGCTGGCGGCGTTGGTGTCGCCTCTTGCACCCTCATAAAAACCGTAGTTGTTTCTGCTTCTTCGACTTGCTCACTTTGCTGCCTGCTGCTGTTACCGCTGCTGCTTGTGGCAGCTTCGCGTTGCTTCATCTCCAGTATGTAGGCCGCCACTTTGGCATCGATATCATCATCCTCCTCATCGTAATCGTAATGATAGCTGCCACCCCTTCGGCCTCTGCAGTCGCCGGCGTTGCAACGCAGCAGCTGCCACAGCCAGTTCAACTTCGATTTGTGCCAATAGCTGTGGCGTTGTCGTTGCCGTTGTTGGTGTCGTCGTCGCCCACGACGGCGCCAGCAACCACAGCAGAGTTGCCGCAGCCAGCGGCGGCGTCGCGTACTTTTTGCAGTCAGTGTTGTGGCTGTTGTGCTGCTGCTGCTGCAGCAACTGTTGCTGTTGCGCAAACGATTGAGGGCAGCATATTGAATTTTGCCCGTTGTCGTTGGTCCGCCGCCCGCTGGCGTTGTCTTTATGCCCATCGACTTCTGGCCATAATTGTGCACAGCTGCTGGCTGTGTTGCAGTTGCACGCGCGGGACGCACAAACGCATTGTAACCGGTGGCATCTTTGGGCGACTCACGCTGCCCACTTCGTTGGCCCCGTTTGCCAATTAAACGCGTCACTTTTTTCATTATCACAATTAAATGCAGCTTTTTTTTTGTTCGTTTTCAGAAGTACTTCAAGACATTTCGTCGTTTGTTATTGTTAGTTGCGATTGTTGTTGTTGTGGTCGTCTGTTGCCAGCTGTTGCTTTTTATTTACACTTGGTGTGAGTTTTTGATAAGACACAGCGATAAGCAATCTAAAGGGGAAAACTATGACACGTAATTGGGTTTTGCATTTCGAACAACTTATCTTAACTCACACAACAGAACGCTTGGGGGAGGAAAGAAACAAAATCAAGGCTGGCAGAACGACGTCAATTTAATTGAAAAAAGTGTTCAAATTGCACTTGAACTTGCCTTGCAGCCTTGGCTACGAAATTCGGCAACCAAAAAAACTCGCAATTAGATACTACTTGGCATCGGGTGTCAGCATAACGCCCATAATTAAGCTGAAGGTTTGCCCCAAACAGCGTGTGTAAACACACAAATAATTGGGCCATATAACGCCCAAAGCGAATTGAATCATGCGAAAGCGAGTTCGAGTACTGCTCGTGTCTGTATTTATATCATTGTTCTGGGGAATAATAAATTTATGACGGAGTCTAGAGTGTAAATTTCACTAAGTATATTTTTGGTATGGTTAAAGAAAGCTCTGTCTATCAGTGTCTAAGTATAGTTTGATCTAAGATACTACATGAAATAAATTTAGCAAATTTTCAAACAAGTGTTGTAGACAGCTGAAATTTGCTTTGCGAATTTTTGACTCCACCTTTTGGCTGCTCGAATTAAAGCGAATTAAGAACACAGTATATTTAAAATACTACAAATGTCTATTTATAGTTTTAAGAACACAGTATATCCAAAATACTATCAATGCCCATTTATAAATTGTTATTAAAGCGAACTCAATTTAAGAACATAGTATGTATATCTAAAATGCTATAAACTATACATAGTATAACTTTTAACTGAGTTCAGGAAAGAATTGTAGGTAGTAAATTCCAACAATGGCTTTATCAGCCATTTTGTTATGACTTCAATCATTTTTCTTCATCTCACATCACTTTTGATTTTATTATGTGCTTATTGTACTATTATCCATTTATGGCTGCTGGATATTTTGCATTCAGCTGCGGTTTTCTTATTTCACTACATTTTATTTGGCATTACTGTGAAAATTCTCTCGAATGCAGTCACGATTTATTGACTCGCTTTTCATGCATACTTTATATGCTTTATGGCCCAGCCCCCGTTGGCCATAATTTCTGCTAGTTTGGCATACTTAAAGACCACAAAGTGAGACAGCCACAGAGAGAGAAAGAGAGAGAGAGACGAAGTTGGGGTGTTCAAGGCAAACCCTAAACCAAAACGAAAATCAACAAAAACCACGAGAGAGAAAAAAAAAACACTTTCACTTGACGTCGCACGAGTGTTGCGAGTGTGCGAGTTTTGAGAAATATTTATTTCGATGCGCTTCTCGATTTCGATTTCAATTTTAATTTCGATTTCAATGCGAGTTTCGAGTTTGAGTTTGTGTGTTTTCCAATGTGGCGTGCAAAGTGCCGTTGTGGCATGGAGCGTGTCGCGTTTGGCCAGAGCCACTGAACCACTGAACTAGTGAGAGACGAGAACTCTCGCCTCAACTCAAGCTCGAGATGTCCGCAAATCTAAGTTATATTCAATTATTGAAATATTGAACTTTCGCCTTCTGGGGTCGAGCGCCAATGAAAGTGCAATTAACGAAACGATTCGATAAATGTGGCAAGTGCAACAGAGATGGCAACAGCCACAGATCTGTCACAGATCTTTCCGTTCGTGCCGTAAAGGTTAATTTGATTACAAGCATTGACTGACATAATAATGGGTGTGTCGTTAGTTGTTCGAATAGAGAAAAATACAGAAACAGGGTGCTTCCGAATGTTTACATATTTAAATGTGCTTAAATCGGCATTTAAAAATGCCCGGATGGCCAACCACTTCCGTGCTGCATGTGGCGCATTGCACCATGTTGCACAGTGGTGCAGCCAAGCACGAAAATAATGCAAAATCCATTTGATGCAATTGTTGTTGTTGTTGTTGCTGGTGTTGTCACAACTGTTCGGGTTCAAAAACATTAATTACTTTATGCAAAAGCAAATAATACACAGCACCGAGTCGGCTCGTTCAGGAAATAAACAAGCAGCAAAACACTTTATCAACGTCAATGTGCTTAAATGATATTGTACGCAGACATTCGAGTGTACTCATTTTTCAGCCTCTGCTTCAGCTTCGGCTTCGGCTCAGATCCATTGAACCATTGGCCAACCGAATAATTGTGTTTTTTGGTAACAACAAACCAAAACAATCTCGTTACACAAAGCTGTTTAAATACAGCAGTCGAATTGGCTCGAAGAGAGATTTGCATTAGTGATGGCAGCGTGATCGATATTTAAATGAATATTCATGTAATGTGGAACTTATAAAGCTTGATTGATATATGATTGAATAAAGCGATTCAAACTTTTGAAGCGTGGAAGATTCTTAATTGAATAATCAGTATTTTAAATACATGTTTTGATGACGTAAAGAGAGACTTGAGATTATGACTCATCTGCTTGAATACAGCAAGTATTTTTAGCTTCTAAATGATTGAAAGATCACGACAGAACACTCCTTGAAGAATGCTTTGGAATTTAAAAAAAAGTATGAGCACAATTTTTAATAATCATAAATGCACAATACTATACATAAATAAAAGTCAGTTAGGCAAACATTATTATGCAATAGCTAAAAGCAGCTATACAGATACTACAAATTTAATCATGATTGATTATGGTGAAAGTGCAAAACTTTGTGTACTTAGTTTACTAATTTAAACCGTTGTACTTTGCACTCAAGAAATCGTATTCTAAATTTTATTTATTTGAGAATTAAACTTTATAAATAAAATAAAGAAAATGTATTTTATTTCAATCTTTAAACTGATTGATGCACAATAGAAATATCCCAGCTAATTACATTCAGTTCTCATTGAACTTCCCTTTATTATAAAGTGCCTTCTACCCCAACAAGCCACAACTTTGACACTTGTTTATGTTGGTTTAACAACTCGACCAAATTGAATTGTCTTTGCATTCAATTAAGTCGCATGTATTTTAATAAGCTCTCTGAATTTTGCAGAATTTAGTGGTTCCCACAATTTATGAACTTGATTTCAAATTGTTTCATTAACATGCGACGCACACTTCACATAATTATATGCAGTAAAGTATTGTCTTGCCACATTCCCCCCCCCACGCAGTTTTGCAACTCCACCCTTTACCTCCTTTTGAGTCACGCGCCCATCCCTAGTTTGACACAATGGAAACAAAGTTCAAAGCCCGCCTGCGTGTATCGCAAGGTTCGAGTGTATATATTATGAGCAAGAGTTTAAAGTCGAGTACCAGTTTCATTGACCAAGCTGCAAAACAGCTTTTTTTGGCCAACTAATAAATAGGCAACGACAGCAGCAGCAGCAGACGCAAAAACAACAACGAGATGATGAACAACTGACGCCCCCGTCAAGCGGAACTGGCATCAACATCCACATCCACATTCACATCCACATCAACAGTTGGCGCTTTGGCGAAAATCGCTTTAACTTGAACCGAGCGAAGCTGGCAACGAGCATAGCGCTTAATATGGATACAGTTAATTGACCTTGATTGAGTTTATTTTGGTCAGAATGCCCCACGGGCACAAACAGACAGTCCCAAAACATTCTTCACTACGACGATTTGGCTGTCTATAAGTAACATATTCGTTTTAGGGAGACGAACTCAAAAGGGAACATGTAAGACACAAAAAGAGGCCTAAAGAAAATAGTGTCATAATAGAAATAGTTTATAGGGTAGCAGACCTAAAAGTGGGGTATGTAAGACTTGTTAGTTCACAAATTAATACTTGACAAATTCAGGTTTAAATAGTAAACTTAATCAATTGCTTTTAGATTGCCAATTAAAATTTAAGTACATTAAATTTGCTCAAATTTGTTAAGCCCATGCTTGAAGGCGCTAAATAGAATGCCAAATCGATTAGCCTACTATAATCTTTACCTTGATCACGAGCATAAACTTAACAGTATTAATCAAGCAATAAACATATCAGGCAATGACATTGCAGCTAATCACAGTCAACAAAGGTGTTATATATTATTAGGTAGATCAACTGGTCCCAGTAATCGTTTTTTCCCCACATAATAATAATCACATTGAACATTTGATAAGCCACCACAAAGAACCCCAAGACTTCCTAAAGTCTTAATACAACTCAATCTAGTTTTTGATTCAAGTTTATGAATCATCTTGAGCTTAAAACATTTTAATCAAACTCAGGAAAAGCCAGAAATATTTTTGCAATGTTATTCGCAAACAACAGAATGTTAAGCACCTAGAACTCAATTGAGATGTCTTATTACTACTAATATGCTCATCAACAATAATTGCTAATTAGAGCGGATTAATCAGCATTAAGCTGCGCATACTTCATAAATCCTTTTAGCACGTTAGAGCCAAGCAACAATTGGCCTAAACAGCCGCCAAAAATGTGTGGCAACTATGCGAAGCATGCGTCAAATACAACGCCTAGGCACCACCTCGAGGTATGTGTGTGTGTGTGTCAATGTATCTTTGTATCTTGTATGTGTATCTTTGAGATAGTTTAAGCACTTTAATGAACTCACCCGCTGACATATTTAAACGTTTGCGCGCATCGCGTTTGGAGTAGAGGAACTGTTGCAGTCCACCTGTGATTTTCTTGTTTCCGCTGCCCGTGGAGCTGTTGCTTGACACACCAATGCTGCTCAGACTGATGCTGTTGCCACTGGCCGCAGCAGCAGCACGTGCCGCCAATCCTGGCGAGCGATAGCGTGCACTCTTTGCGCTGCCCGTCGATGAGGGCGTGTAATTGAGGGCACTCTGTGACTTGGTGATGGGTGTGCTAGTGAAAGCCGCGCCCACCGAAGCCACCGAGCTGGTGGGCAGACGTGGCAGCGAGTTGGTGCTTGCCACCTGCACGCCACCCGTTAAACTGCGTGGCAGAGTGGAGCGATTGACACTGAACTGTGCTGCTGCGCCTCCCTCGTCGCTGGAATCCGTTTCGTAGATGGCATCGGGCACACTTGAGCGTCGCACATCTTTTGAGGAGTCTGCACAGGAGCTGGCCGAGGAGAGCCAAGGTTTGGCGGGCGATGCCTCGAGCTGATGATGATGGACATCGCCGCCACCGATGCTGCCACAGGAGCGCACACGATCGAGTTGCTCGCGGCTGAGACTCTGCTGATGCTGGCTGAACAACAGATCGCCTGCCGATCGGCGCTTTGCCACAGCCAAAGCGGACGCAGACGATGAGTTGTCTCTGTCTAGCTGGCTCAGCTGGCTGAGCCTCGTTCTGCTGTCGCCATTAGCCAGTAATGCCGACTCAAAACTGCCGCGCCACGAGAAGCGCTCATAGTCGCTTGCCACGCCGCACTCCTCTCCCTGATTCTCTCCCGATGCTGTTCCTGTTGCAGCTCCCGCTCCTGCTGCTGTCAGATGATGTGCTGCTCCAGCTGTCAGTTGTCCATGTGCCTGACTCTGATGTGTTGAGTGTGGCGCCGAGTTGCCGGCGCCATCCAGCAGCAAATCATGCGAGCGACTGCGCAGCTTCAACTGCTTCAGTGGCAGCGTCTTTAGCTGCTCCACCTCATCCTCCTCGTCCTCCGTGGTGGTGGCCGATATCTTGGCCTGCACCCGACGACTGTGTCGCGTCGATGTCGGCGTCTCATTGCCGCTGCTCACCTCATGCATCAGAGCCACCAAACGGGTGCCAATGTGTTGCATCACCTTGGCAAACAGCTGCGGCGAACGCTGCTCTGTGCTGCCCATCGACACGCGATCCTCATCTGCTGGCACAGGCTGTGGCTGCTCCTCCGTAGCCACCTCACCCACTGCCACTTTGCTAAACGAAGCCACCAACTTCTGATAGACAAAAGCCGTGTCTCCGTTTAGAGCATGTGCCTCATCCAGCAAACCGCCATCGCCACGCACGCCTTCCTCATCCACCTCGAATTTGTTGATAATCTGCTGACAGCTGGCCGAGATCTGCGCCTTTAGCTGTCCCTTGTGCTCTGATCCCTCCAGATCCGAGCTTGTATAGTCCGAGGAGTCATAAGAGTCCGACCAAGTGTCCTCGCTGCTCAGATACTCGACTATCTCGCGCACCTGCTCATCGTTGATGCCCGGTACGGTTTTCATCAGACGCGTCAGCTCGTTCTCAAAGTAAGCCAACTGCGCTGGTCGCGATTTGTTGGCCGCCTTGCTGGCCAAGCGGCGCACTGAGCTAGGCGTACTGCCCGCACTTGGCGACTGTCCCGGGAGTTGATTTCCGCCTTGCACCTGACTCTGACTCTGTTGGGCATTCGCTGTGGCCACAATGAGTGTCTTGAAGAACTGCCGCATTTTGCTCATCATCAAATTGGTCTCCTCATCGGAACTCCAGTTGTTGAAGCTATCCTTGCGCACCAGATTCGAACTGGTCGTGACACTTGTGCTCCCTGTCACTGGCAGCGCTAAAGGATTTAGCGTAACTCGGCGTGGTGCGGCTGCTGCTCCTGAACTCGTGCTCGGCATATCCATTTTGGCCAGACTAATTGCGGCGCTGTCACTGCTAGCGAAAGGTTCGCGATCCTCGCTAATCTGTCCCAACGCAGGCGTCGGCGATTTGCTCGGCTCGCAATCCGGAGACTTTAACAGATCATCGTTGCTGCCCACAAATCCGCTGTCGCGACTGTGATGCTGTTGCTTCTTGGCCTGCGCTTGCGCCTGTGTGGCACAATCCGTGACCGACGTGGCGCCATCAGCCGCCTCGTGCAACTTCTTTTCGTCGAGGGAATCGTGACGCTTCCGAAGCTGCTTCTTCCGTTTGATTGTGTCCGACGAGCTGCCATCGGACGCACGATCTCCGGCATTAACCAGATGTATGACAGTGTCATCGCAACCAGCCTCTGATTCTGAAGTATCCTCAGCTGCTGCAGCTGCTGTGGCGGTGACATCCAAGGGATCCAAGGCATCGGGCAGCAACAGATTGTCTAGGGACGAGTTGTGGCTGCGTGGCGTGCCTCGAGCACGCACCAAACGCTTGCGACGCTGACTGGGACTTGGATGTCCTTCGCTATCGCTGCCCACACTGCCGCCACTCTCATCGCTATCCACCTGCTTCTCACCGCCACTGAAGCCCATGAAACCGGACAGGAAATATTTCTCCAGCCGCGAGGAAGCCAAATCCGCGGCACTATGTGCACCATCCAGCAACTGATCCTCGTGAGGCAGCGAGTCCACGCTCTCCGAGCACTCGGAACTCACCTCAGAGGCTGTATCGTCACCACGCGTATCTATGGAGCTCATCACCTTGCCATCGCCGAGGCCAAAGAAGAAGTATTTCTCCAACTCGGAGGCACTCAAACGATGATGATGCTGCAACGTGCGTTGCCGGCGTCGCTCGGCCATATCGTCCAGATCGTCCTGCTCTTCCAGTTCGTTGTCAGCACGCATCGAGGCCACCTCGCTCTCCTCGCAACTTTCTTCGACAATTGTGTGCAACGTAAAGTCAATTGCCGAACGATTATAGCCACGCAGCTCCTCTTCGCGGTCCAGGTACATAATGCGTCCACCCAGCTCGCCATCTCCCTCCGCATCTTCGGAATCTGTGGCTGTGGGTGTTGTGGTGGCATTGCTCAGATTGTCATCGTCCTCATCAAGATCACCGCGTTGACTCAGCTCCTCCACCCAGGAATCATCGTCAGCCAAGCCATCGTCGAGGCTGTTTTTGGCATTGGCTGCGGATGTTGTTGGCTCGTTAAGGGAATCCACGCTGTAGGAATCACGCGACAATTCCCGCTCGCTTGGCGTCGGTGTTGGAATCAGCTCATGGCCAAGTCCAACAGCGACTCCGATTCGCAAATCAATTGGCATTGTGTCTAGAGTGGGTGACTCACTGCCAAAGTTCTGGCCAAAAGTGTTGACGTTATTGTTGCTGTTGCTGTTGTTGTTGCTGCCAATCGTTGGCATTTCATAATCGTTGTCGTTACTCGCTATCGTTGTTGTTGGGCTTTCGTTGTCTTTTGTAATCATCACTAAACTGCGATATTTGGCCGAAAGTGAATTCTTCACTGCACTTGACGTTGTTGTTATTGTTGTTGGTGCTGCTGTTGCAGTTATTGTAGTTGTTGCTGTTTCGTTAGCTGTTGTTGCTTGACTGCTTTGCAGTTCTTGGTGACTGCCAAATATTTTGTCGTATTCGTTTTCACAACTTTCAAACACACGCGATTCATTCACATTCACATTAACATTCACTACGTCACAGTTGTTGCTGCTGCTGCTGTTACTTTGTTGGCCAACAACAAAAACGGCTCTGCTGCTGCTGTTGCTGCTATTGCTTTTTGTCTTTTGTGCTGCGAAATCGCCGTCATTATGGCCACCGTTGTTGCTGTTACTACTACTATTATTATTATTACTATTATTATTGTTGTTGTTGCTCGAGTACAACGTTAGGCGCGCGTTTGGCTCTTCAACCGCAACGTTTAACATTTCATTTTCGACTGACTCCGCTTCCCATACCAATGCCGAACGCGACTGCGACTGCGACTTCACTTCGGCTGCGCAATCGGCTTCGTGCTGAGCGATAGCAACAGGTAGCTCGCGAGAGTGAGAGAGCGCACGTTTATTACTCTCAGCAACACCACCACCATCTGTTGCTCTCGTTTGTTTTACAGCTACCTGCTGGCGCTCTTCTTGTTCTTGTTGTAGTAATAGTTCAGGTGCTTTACTCGCTGCTGTGAGAGAGTGAGAGTGCGACGAGTAATCGTCGTCGTAGTCAGGGTCCAACAAATCGTCGTTTATTTTGCATGCTTCGCTGCCCGTCATAACTTCCTCCTCACCCTTTGGCTTCTCTGTTGCCTGCGTTTGCACAGCTGTTCGCTCTTCTATGGCCATCGACGCTGTCGTTGCTGCTGCTGCTAGTGCTGTTGTTGTTGTTTGCATGACTGCCACTTTATTATCGGTGTTTGCTTTTACCTGCGGCCGCCGCCGCTGCTGTGAAAATCCAAGAGTTGCCGTTTCTTCTTCGTCTGCTTGTTCTTCCTCATTTTCGTTTACATGTTTACCCTGCTGAGCGTTGTTTGCGCTTTGTTTCGCTGCTTCGCTTTCGTCATTAGAATTTACATTTATGTTTTTCTCGGAATGGGTTTGGGTTTGCGTTTGCTTTAACAATACGAGGGTTGCCTCCTGTGCATTACCTGAACACCCTGGGCTATTATTATCGCCACTGCTGCAGCTGCTACTGCACTCTATGGGCTTCTCCGCTTGGGTGGCAGCCGCAGCAATGCCGGACACCAGATGATCCTCATTGATTTCGGCAACGCCGCGTCGCAGTCGCTGCAATTTCAGTTCCAACTGTGAGTTTTGCTTGTGTAGAGCCAGCAAACGATTTACATCATTTGAAATGCTATGAAGTTCATCGCAAGCCGCCAGGACTGAGCTCAATTCCAGTGAAGATGACGAAGAAGATTGTTGTTGTTGTTGCTCCTCTGCATTGCTGCTTTGCTCTAATTGCTCTTTATTTTCGAGATCTGGCAACGCACGCATGCCGTGCAATATAACGCCACCAGCATTGGCATCGTCGTCTGTGCGGCCGCCGACAACAACAATGCAGTTGGCAAGCTCATCGCTTGAGTTGGCAACGCGGCGTTCACTTTCATCATCATCATCATCGTCGTCGTCGTTGTCGTGGTTGTCGTCAACATCACGTGCAGCTGCCAATGGTTGCTGTTGCTGCTGCTGTTGTTCTTCTGGCTCTTCGCCCAACGCCTTCACATAGTTGAGCACAATGCCGCAATCGGTACGCTCGGTATCGGTATCGTTATCGGACGAATCATCCAGATTGGCATCCGACGATGACAATGAATCACCTTCAGTGGACGAACTGCGTCGCACACGTGCCGCCTGCTGATGATGATGATGTCCCGCTTGTCGATTCACCACAAACACTTTGTTGAAGCGCCGTCGCTTTGGACGCCGATCCGCCACAGTTCCCGTATCATCCGAGTCACAAGATTCGGAGCTAGAGCTGCTGTCATCACTGCTGCTACTGCTGCTGCTGCCATCGGTGGTGCTGTGATGCACCATTTGCATGGCTGCTGCTGGTGGAGCTGGTGGCAACATTTCTTCTTCAGCTTGCATGGCTTTGGCCACATCATAGCTGCGTTGCACCAACTTGCGTGGGCTACGCGCATCTTCAGCCTCCGCATCGCTGTTGTCGTTGTTGCTGTTGCAATTACTGTTGCTGTTGCTGCTGCTATTGCTGTTGCTGCTGCTGTTGGCCGCCGCATAGCTTTCGCTGTGCAAATGGGCAATCGCTTCGTTTGGCTCGCTCTCGGACATGGTTGGCGCTTTATTTATAAACCGCTTGGAGGACAACGTTAAGCAGCTGCTAAAATGCTGTGACTCTAGCTGGCAATGTTGCTGTTGTAGTTGCTGTAGTTGCTGCTCTCTAGGCGCAACATTTTCGACTGCAACTTGGCTGTTGCTGCTGAAACGAGTTATTACCGCAGGAGCAGCAGCAGCCGCACTCAATGTGGCTCCAGTTGTGGTTGCTGCTGCTGTTGCTGTTGTTGCTCTTGTTGCTGGTACTTGATTTTTATGTATATTTGTTTCGTTTGCTGTTTCCACTGCTTCGTCGTCGTCTCTACTCGCCAGGTAGGTTTGTCTTTCTGTTTCTGTTTCTGCTGCTGTTGCTGTTGCTATTGCTGTCTCTGTTGCTGTTGCTGTTTTTGTTGCTGCTGCCGCTGCCGCTGTCGTTGTTAGTTCTTTTATGTTTTGCACTGTTTCGCATAGTTTTTGGCATTTATTTGGCAGCATCGCTTCGCACTTATCAGCAGTCACAGCACTCACAACAGCAGCAACATCAACAACATGTGCGCTAAATTTAACGCCGTCGCCGTCGTCGTCGCTGTTGCTGTTACTGTTGCTTTTATCACTCGCATTACACAATCTATGTGTTGTTGTGGGCGTTGCGACGACGTCAGCAGAGACGTCAGCTTCAACGTCGTCGTCGCCGTCAGCGTTAATACGAACTAGCGAGAGACGCGTTTGCGTTTGTTGTTGCTCACACGACGGCGTGCGCGGCGCTACTAAACCAAAACTTGTTGGAGCTGGCTTGAAAGCCATTTGACTGGCAGCAAGTTGTTGTTGCTGCTGCTGCTGCTGTTGTTGTTGTTGGGCCATACACAGACAGCCGGCTAAAGTTTCCAGGCTGCGACCCGCCGCTGTGCCATAGCCGGACGTTGTGGATGAAGACGTCGAGTTGGAGGCAGTGGAGCACAACGACTGCGTCATCAACGAGCCCAGCGAGGCGCTCAACTCTGGTGCCGAGGACTTAAAACCACCGCCGCCCAATCGGTGTGTTGCTGCTGCCGCTGCCGCTGCTCGTGTTGTTGTTGGCAATTGCTGATAGCTTTTCGTTGTTGCCGGCGGCGTTGCGTCAAACATGTTGCTCGCCGCGGCGAATTGCTGCGAATAGGCAACCATTGCCGCTGCTGCTGCCGCCGCTGCAGCCGCCTGTTGTTGCTGCTGTGACGACGAATTCGGTGTGGCGCTCGCCGCTGCCGCTGCTTGCCACAATTGTTGCAGCGAAGCGGCCAAATGTTCGTCCTGCTCCAGCAACGCGGTGCTGGGATGCTGCTCCAGCTGCCAATTGTGATAGGCAGCGAGTGGCACAGGAATCGGTACGGGCACAGGAATTGGGACATACTGTGGTTGAGTTGCTGCTGCGGCGGTTGCTGAGATGGTGGCATTGCAACCACAGCGATGATAGTGCTGATGGTGATGGTGACTCTTGAGGAAACGCGTCTTGATGCGCGCCTTCATGCTCAACGGCAGCGTGGCAGTCGTAGCCGGAGTCTGATTCTGATCGGAGCTTGTCTGTGAGCTGCTCTCCGCCTGCATATGGAGTTCTTCGTCTGTGCCTGTGCCCGTGTCGCTTTCCCGTATCTTGCTGCAATAGCCACGCAGCAGTTGCTGGCGTCGTTGCAACAGCGGCGAATCGCTGTCGCTGGAACGACGACGAAAGCGAGGCGGAGGCGTGGGTGTTGAAGGTGTCACGGAACTGGCGTAGGCAATCATTGTTGTGGTTGTTGTTGTCGTGGTGCTGGCTGCTATCATCGAGGGCTCAAAGTAATCCCAATCACAATCCTCTACATTGCTCACAATGCTGTGGCATTGATGTGTCGAGCAAGAAGAACTCGATGCACTGTCCGTATCATCGTCTTCCTCTTCCTCTTCTTCTTTGCACGACGATGAGGAGTCCGAGTTTAGAAACACCAACTTGAACTCATCCGCTTCGACACTGTAGTGTGACTGACCGGGGCCAGAGGTTGTGCTGCACCTGAACTCCAGTTCCGATGACGATGACGTTTCCATGACATCGCTGCCGGAAATAGCAGCTGCCAGCTGCGAGGCTGCAATTTAATAGGGTGGATTTTTTTCGGTTGTAGTTTTTTCGTCGCAATTGGCTTAAAGTTGACCAACACCACAGCAGACACGTATTAATGAAAAATACTGGTTTAGCACAAGCGAAATAGTGGTTACACTTTTCTTTTTGGTTTTTACGTTTGGTTAATTTGTTAGAGGGTGGTTAATGCAACGAAGCCTGCACCACAAAAAAATACAATACAATTCAAGCTCTTGGCCATGTTTAGTGGTTGCAAAGTTGTGTTAGTTGTGAACTTATGGTTAGTTTCGTTTTAATGTTACCTCGAGGTTTTACAATGCCTTAAACTTAGATTAATGATACTAAAAAACAACCCATTTTCCATATGTATACGAAAATGATGAATTCCAAAGTTGAAATTACTTAAATTAATTAATTCTTTGGCATTCATGTTCATTAAAAATACTGCTACAGACAATTAATGGAAATAAATATGGTTTTAGGGTTAGAGTTTTACAAAGTTTTAAACACAGATTAATGATGATAATAACCCATTTACCTTATGAGTAAAAATATAATTAATTTGTATTATTTGAAATTAATGTTGATAAAAAATTCAACAATAGTTTTTTAAATGAGGGTTTCAAACAGGGAGAGTTAAAACTCATCCTAACTTTTTTTAGGTGAATGAAAAAGAATAGTCTGATAAACAACAAGTGAGAAGCCCACAGTTGAATGTGCTTAACTGCCTCCTTGATCCGCTACCCATTTTCAAAAAAAAGCAAACAATGTGGTATTATTCCTTAAATATACCAAATTATTATTTCGAAAAATACTAGCTTATACGGAAAGCCATATTTGGCATATTGATATACTATATACAACAAGAGAAGAAAATATACCAGATTGTCACTCGCACTAGTTTCGATAAGTAGATTATTTTCTACTAATGCTTGAAGTCATTAGCCAATTGTTTGTTTTTGCAAATCAATTTTGGCAATACAAGTTCATAAAATCATTATTTGCTTAATTTCAAATCCAAAAGTCTCTCATAACGCATCATTCTCATTGTTTGCGGAATATTACTGCAGTTGATGGCTCAAAAAGTTTATTATAATGTGAGTAGAATTTGAATTGAGGAAAGCATTTAAAGTTAATATCAATCAAACCAGATGCCGTTGTTTTTTTTTTTGAGATTTTCGAGTGTGGTCTGTGATAGTTTCAATACATCGTTGATTGTTGTTGAATAGTGTTGCCTGCTTTCTACTTTAATGCAACTTAACTTCAACCCGTCAAAAATGCCTTTATAAATAGCGCACTGTTCAAAAGAGCTAATGCCTATAAGCCTTGGCTCTATAATCAAAGCCATGACTTGTGTTTAAGATGTATAGCAAATTCTCCAATATGATACGGTCAAGTGTATGTAAGTTAACTTTATCTCGATTGGAAAATATTAGACTTGTTCTGGATCTTTGGCAAGCAGTCTCAGTTGAATACGAAAATCGGTTTTGCTTTCACAGAAGATTTGTGAACTCTGTTCGAACTGAAGCAAGCAAAAAAATTTCATTAAATTGTTAACCGAATATATTTGTGTTTGTAGTAATTTAGTTACTAAATTGATCGCATTATTCAATATTATTTTTTCCACCCAATTGTCTTTTACAATATACCCTCAAATTTGAAACATTTCTTTGCCAAATTCAATTCTTCCTTAAAAGGCTTGTAGGCGTACTCAACGCATTATTACTTTAGCAGGAGCAAAATCGAAGAAGGATCTGATAGGAGATGCTCATCATGTGTGAGCTCAACGCTGAATTCATTGTGTTTGCACAAACAACAATGCATGTTGCACAAACCGCTGCTGGCATCCGCCTCCGCAAAGCAAACATTTTGGCAACGCTCGCATTTCGGCTCGTTTCCCAAAATTGCTCTTTCAGGCAGCAGCAGCACGTTAAGGTGCACAAACACCCACACTAACACACACACACACACATGCGAAAAGATTAACGGCAGAGTTCTGACAGTCAGCCAGAGTTAGCTTAATGCGTGGGAGAAAACGAGCTTGCAGTTTTGAATGGATTTCACTGTGGGAGGCCAGGACAATGACAAACAAACAGCAGGACACAAAATTGAAGCACAACAAAGCACGGCCCGAGGAAAAATGCTAACATTTGTTCCAAAGACATCTGCGTGGTCGTATTCTCTTTGTGCGAATAAATATTTTGAACTTTGAACAAATTGCGCTTCTCGAATATCCAAAAAGCAGAGCTAGTTTAGTTTACATACTTTTTCAATTGACAAACTCCCAATTAAATGGGGCACCATTTATTGAATGGTTGCGGTCCATCAAATATCATTTGACAATAATAGATTTATGTATTGTTTTTTTATGATGTGTTCATATTTTCAGCTCAGTTCACGCAATGCACATCATCTTCCGAATTCTACTGCCTTTGCTGGCTTGTGTATTATACAATGTGAGTACTTTTTAGTAAAGAAATAGACAAAAACTTATTATTTCTACCTTTCAGGATGCTGTTACTTTTAAATTCACCAAATTTGTGTGCATAAATAATGCTAAGTCTGTTCTTACTGTCGAGGAATGTCGTGTACGAGCTGTAAATCGCAACAGAAATACTTTCAACTTGAACATAACTCTGCTGCATCCAGTTAACTGGGCTCGTATTGATGGACAAATCTTTAAGAAGGGTGAAAGTCTTAAGTATCAGCCTTGGCTATACTCAGCATCAATTGATGGCTGTCGTTTTGTTAAGAAAGCTTATCATCCCGTAGCCAATATTGTCTATAAGTTGTTTAAGCCGTTTTCTAATCTCAACCACACTTGTCCCTTTGAGGTTAGTATACAATTATTTTCTTTCACTTCTTAAAGTACATCACAATTTTTATTCATATTTTAGGGTACGATTCTGTTAAGAGGATTTTATTTGAGGTGGGACATACTACCAAATGCGATACCAACTGGCGAATATATGTTAAACATGAACTGGGTATTTTCTAATACTTCATCATTGACAACAAATTCATATTATGAATTCAAAGAGGATTTCTAAGATTCTAAAACTGTCTTAAAATTAACAATTATGTACATATATTGTGGCAAAGACATCTATGTCGTATTCTCTTTGTGTGAATAAATTTTTGAGCTATTCAAATTTCCATACTCGAATATCCCAATAGCATAGTTAGTTTAGTTTACACACTTTCAAAATTGACAAACTCCAATTAAATAGAGCATCATTAATTGATCGTTTAAAGCTCATCAATTGTCAATTGTCAATTGGTCATTTGTAATGTCTTATTTTTATTATGTTTTCATACGTTAAGCTCAACGTGACGCAATGCGCATCAACTTTAGTATTCTTTTGCCTTTGGTGGCTTGTGTATTATATAATGTGAGTAAAATTTAGTATAGAGGTAGTCAACTACTTATTATTTCTATCTTTCAGGAAGCTGTTCTTTTCAAGTTCACCAATTTTGTATGTGAAAATAATGCTAAAGCTGTTCTTACTGTCGAGGAATGTCGCTTACGAGCTGTTAGTCGCGATAGAAATACTTTCAACTTGAACGTAACACTGCTGCATCCAGTCAACTGGGCTCGAATTGATGGACAAATCTTTAAGAAGGGCGGAAGCCTTAGCTATCAGCCTTGGCTATACTCTGCATCAATTGATGGCTGTCGTTTTGTTAAGCGACCTTATCATCCCATTGCTCTTATTGTCTATAGGTTGTTTAAGCCGTTCTCCAATATCAACCACACTTGTCCCTATGAGGTTAGTAAACCATTATTTTCTTTCACTTGTTAAAGTACATCACAATTCTTATTCATATTTTAGGGTTCGATTCTTTTAAAAGGATTTTATTTGAGGTGGAACATATTACCAAATGCAATACCAACCGGCGAATATATGTTAAGCATGAACTGGATCTTTTCTAATACTTCAACACTGATAACAAATGCATATTTTGTTTTCAAAGAGGATGCCTAAGATTCTAAAGTACTTTTAATGTGAATATAATATAAGAATACTGTTTAAAAATGAATGTGCTAATATTGGGACAAGTACATTTGCGTGTTCATATTCTCTTTGTGCGAATAAATGTGTTTAGCATTTGAAATTGTTTTAAATATCCAAAAGCAGAGTTAGTCAAAATTGACAAACTCCAATTAAATGGTGCATCATTTATTGATCGCTTGAAATTCATAAACTTTTGATTGGCCATTTATAAAATATTAATTTCCATTCTGTGGTCATACGTTGAGCCCAACGTGACGCGATGCGCATAAGTTACAGTATTCTACTGCCTTTGCTGGCTGTGCTGGTATTATATAATGTGAGTAATGTTTATTTCATAGAAAAATGGCGTTTTATTTTTTTGTACTTTTCAGGAAGCTGTTGTGTTCAAGTTCACCAATTTCGTTTGCGAAAATCACGCAGAAACTCTTCTTGTTGTCGAGGAGTGTCGGCTTCGAGCAGTCAGTCGCGAAAAGAATGTTTTCAACTTTAATGTAACACTACTGCATTCAATTAACTCTGGTCGCATAGATTGGCAGATCTTTAAAAAGAGCGAAAGCCTTAGCTACCAACCTTGGCTCTACCATTCGTCAGTTGATGGCTGTCGTTTTGTAAAGCGGCCTTATAACCCTATTGCTATTATCGTCTATAGATTATTTAAACAGTTCTCCAACCTCAACCACTCTTGCCCCTATGAGGAAAGTCTTTATTTTATTTTTTTTCATTTGTTAAACAACAATATTCACAACTCTTATTCATTCCACAGGGCTCGGTTTATTTAAAAGGATTTTATTTAAGATTCAACATGTTGCCACATGCCATACCGACTGGCGAGTATTTGTTAGGCCTGACTTGGGTCTTTTCCAATACTTCAAAGTTGATAACCAATGCATATTTTGCATTTCAAGAGGATTCCTAGTGTTTTAATATACTTTTATTGTGGTCAATGGTTTATTATAATATCATAATTGAGCACGGTGAGGAATAATTCTGACATTAATATAATGTACCAAAGACATGTGCGACTGCCAATTCATTTGTGGGAATAAATATTTTGAGCCTTTTAAATTGTGGTTTTCGAATTTCGATTACAGAATGAAAATTGACTAACTCCAATTAAGTGTGACTTCATTAACTCAATCAAAATGCATATTTTGCATTTCAAGAGGATACCTAGAGTTCTTATGTGCTGTCATTGTGGACAATAGTTTATTATAATATATTGATAAAAATTGTGATGATGAAATGAATGAAAATGATGAAAATTGTGCCAAAAACGTGTTCGAATAAATTATTTGAGCTAATAAACCTAAGGGTTTAAAATACTTATTCAAAGAGTAGAGTATTTCGATTACATGGTGAAAATTGACAAACTTTAATCAAATGCGGCATCATTAGCTAATAAAAATTACCGCACATTCGAATGACAGAGTGCCAATAGTTTATAATGGACTATCTTCATTATTTGTTCAGATTTTAAGCCCAAAGCATCGTTATGTACATCGGCCTAAATATTTTACTGGCATCGCTGGCCTTTCTATTTTATAATGTGAGTATTGTATGCTATTTACTATAAATACATTAAATAACTAGAATACTATTTAGATAAAAATAACTAGTTATTTCTCCTTCACAGGAAGCTGTTATGTTCAAGTTTACCAATTTCGTTTGCGTAAATCACGCAGAAACTGATCTTGTGGTCGAGGAGTGTCGGCTTCGAGCAGTTAGTCGCGAAAAGAATACTTTCAACTTAAATTTAACTCTACTGCATTCAATGAACTATGGCCGCATAGATTGGCAGATCCTTAAAAAGGGCGAAAGCCTTAGCTACCAACCTTGGCTCTACTCTTCATCAATTGATGGCTGTCGTTTTGTTAAGCGGCCTTATAACCCTATTGCTATTATCGTCTATAGGTTATTTAAACAGTTCTCAAACCTAAACCATTCTTGTCCCTATGAGGTAAGTACTTAATTATTTTCTTTTATTTGGTACTCAACAATATTCACAACTCTTATTAATCCCACAGGGCTCGATTATTTTAAAAGGATTTTATTTAAGATTCAACATGTTGCCACATGCCATACCGACTGGCGATTATTTGTTAAGCATGACTTGGGTCTTTTCCAATACTTCAAAGTTGATAACCAATGCATATTTTGCATTTCAAGAGGATTCCTAGTGTTCTAATGTGCTTTAATTATGTTCAATGGTTTATTATATTATCATAATTGACTACGGTCCGAGGAAAATTTTAATATTGTGACAAAGACGTGTGCGGCTGCCAATTCATTTGTGGGAATAAATATTTTGAGCTTATCAAATTGAAGATTTCGATTACGGGGTCAAAATTGACTAACTCCAATTAAGAGCGACATCATTAGCTCAATCAAAATTAAAGCCCATGCAAATGTCATATGATCAATAATACGTTTATAATGTCTTCTTTTCATTAAGCGTTCATATTTTACGTGATGCATATCGGTTTCAGTATTCTATTGCCAACGTTGGCTTTTCTATTTTATAATGTAAGTATTATATTTTAAAATAGTTTTGATATTTAACTACTTATCATTTCTGCCTCACAGGAAGCTGTTGTTTTCAAGTTCACGAATTTTGTTTGCGAAAATCACGCGGAAACCTTTCTTATTGTTGAGGAGTGTCGCCTACGCGCTGTTAGCCGCAACAAAAATACTTTTAATTTAAATCTAACTCTATTGCAACCACTTAACTATGGGATTATTGAAGGGCAGATCTTTAAAAAAGGCGAAAGCCTTGGATACAAGCCCTGGCTCTACACTGCAACAATTGATGGATGTCGTTTTGCAAAGCGTCCATATCATCCTGTTGCTATTATCGTCTATAAGTTATTTAAGCCTTTCTCAAACCTCAACCACACTTGTCCCTATGAGGTGAGTATTGAATGGTTTTTATATTTGTTCTACTAATTTTTTTTTTGAATTCGTAGGGTTCGATTATTATAAAGGGTTTTTACTTGAAATGGACTATATTACCACAAGCGATACCAACAGGCGAATATTTGTTATCTTTGAGCTGGAATTTTTCAAATACTTCAAAGCTAATAACAAATGCATATTTTGCATTTCAAGAGGATACCTAGAGTTCTTATGTGCTGTTATTGTGGACAATAGATTATTATAATATAATGAAATTCATACCTAATTGCGAGGACACGAGGAAAAAAGCAAAAATGGTACCAACGTGTGCGAATAAATTATTTGAGCTATTAAAATTACGGGTTAAAAATACTTATTCAAATAGTAGAGTATTTCAATTACATGGTCAAAATTAACAAACTTCACTCAAATACGACATCATTAGCGCAGGTAAAATTGCCGAACATCCAAATGACATAGGGCCAATAGTTTATAATGGATTTTCTTCATTATTTGTTCAGATTTTAAGCCCAACACTACGTAATGCACATCGGCCTAAATATTTTACTGCCATCGCTGGCTTTTCTATTTTATAATGTGAGTGCTGTATGCTATTTAGATACATTAAATAACTATAATGTTGTTTAGATAAATATAATTAAGAGTTATTTCTGCCCCATAGGAAGCTGTTGTATTCAAGTTCACCAATTTCGTTTGCGAAAATCAAGCTAAATCCGATCTAACTGTCGAAGAATGTCGGCTACGAGCAGTTAGCCGTTCTAAAAATACTTTTAATTTAAATTTAACTCTACTGCATCCAGTTAACTATGTTATTATTGAAGGGCAGATCTTTCAAAAAGGCGAAAGCCTTGGATACAAGCCCTGGCTCTACAGTGCATCAATTGATGGATGTCGTTTTGCAAAGCGACCTTATAATCCTGTTGCTATTATCGTCTATAGGTTATTTAAGCCGTTTTCCAATCTCAACCACACTTGCCCGTTTGTGGTGAGTATATGTACAATTATTTATTTTTTTATAACACTTGCTTATTTTTTGATTTCTTATTCTCATCGTAGAATTCGATTATTATAAAGGGATTTTACTTAAAATGGACTACTTTACCACATACTATACCAACTGGGCAATATTTGTTAACCATGAGTTGGATCCTTTCCAATACTTCAAAATTAATGACAAATGCCTATTTTGAATTCCAAGAGGATGCCTAATGTTCGAACGTAACACAAATACATATTTTATGATGGAGTGTTATTCACTAATAATATTTACTAATGCTTTTTTAATTTTGATTGAAGGTTAATGGTTTATAGAGTGAAACAATTTGAATTCACTTGCATCATTCAAAGTTATCTCAACACAATGCGCATTAAGACATTAATTGTACCGCACTTCTTTCTGATATAAGCAATGTAAATATATAAGAAACTATACTATAAATTTAATTATAATGCGATTCTCACTTCTAGGAAGATATCTTCTTTAAATTCACGAAGTTGGTGTGAGAAAATCAATCAATCAAGGATATTAACTAACGAATGTCGCTTGCAAGCAGTAAGTTGTAAGCATGCAGTAAAAGTAATCAAACAATAAATTCTCGTATTCAGAACATTCAAGAACCACACAAATATTAATAACCGTTCCCCCTAAATGGTAAATACAAATAACTATATGCATTTTTAATATAATATTTATAAATATGTTCTAAATCAGGGTATTGTTTATGCTAAATATGTTATCCTTGATTTTAGTGTGATGCCACACGCGATTCCAACGGGAGAATATATTTTGTATTTCACATGGCTTGAGCCATGAGCAGAGGAAGAATGTTATAACCAAAGTATATTTTATGTTTACAGAGTATTTGTAATTCTTCGAAGAAGTCATTATCGATTATCAGTAATTAATCCCGTAATAAAGATCGTGTATTAATGTTCCATAATTAACTTCATATGTTTTGTAACAATCAAAATCGTTTATTATTTAGTTTATGTTGATTGGCCTTTTTGCTGGTTCGATTATAGTAAGTATAGGGATTCTCAGACAAAGTAAATAAAATACATCAAAAAAGCTTTATAAAGTACTTGAAATAATGTAAATATTCTTATTCTTCTTTAAAACAATTTATTATTCTTCGTTCTTCATAGCAAGGAATTGTCTCCAAGCATTTCGTTTCTGTGTATTTAAAGGTGAAAACCTGGCATATTTTGCATTCTCAGAAGCAAATGAAGTACAATGAATTTTATTGTGGACACCTAATTATCATAACAAAATGATATTTATTGGTATTACATTATTATATATTATTAAGTATTCTAGTAAACGAGTAATGATTTTTTAATTTTGATTGAAAATTAATGGCTTTTATTTGTATAGAGTAAAATAATTTTAATGCATTTTCATCACTCATCGCAATGCGAATCAACATATTATTTGTACTCCAACTTCTTTCGGAAATAGCCAACAATGTAAATATATATTATAATTTAAGGGATCAAAACGAAATAAATTTAACATATCTGTGATTCCCATTTCTAGGAAGCTATCGTCTTTAAATTCACAAATTTTGTGTGCGAAAACTTTAATAAATCACGGATTTTAATTAACGAATGTCGTTTGCGTGCTGTAAGTCGTAACAAAACTGATTTAAATTTCAACGCAACGATTTTGCATCCTGCTAATGATGTTATTGTTGAAGGACAATTCTTTAAAAAGGCAAATGGTTACAAGCCATGGCTCTACAAGGATCGCATTGATTGCTGCAAATTTATGAGTAAGGCCTACAATCCTCTGGCAATTCTCGTATTCAGAACGTTCCAGAATTATACGAATATTAATCATCGTTGTCCCTATATGGTAACTATTTCAATTATTTATTTTTCTAATATCATAAAGAACATTTGTTCTATTTTAGGGCATGGTTTATGCTAAAGGAGTTAATCTTGATTTTAGCATGCTACCACACGCTATCCCAACGGGAGATTATCTATTGTATATCACGTGGCTTTATGAAAAGCGAAAGACTGTAATTACAAAAATATACTTTATGTTCGTAGAAGACTTGTAAATCTCGTTAGGTCACGAATTTATTTCTTTGTAATTAACTTTTTATGTTGTTAACTGAAAATGTTTAAATACCTGTAACAATCAACATCGCTCAAAAATTGATTAATTTCGATAGGCTGATCGACTTTTCAGTATACTATGTAGTATAAATATAACAATTTTGTACTGTTTCTTATTGTATTATATTTATACCCGCTACCCATAGGGTAGAAGGGTATTATAACTTTGTGCCGACAGGAAATGTATGTAACAGATAGAACGAGGCATCTCCGACCCTATAAAGTATATATATTCTTGATCAGCGTCAACAGCCGAGACGATCTAGCCATGTCCGTCTGTCCGTCCGTCCGTATGAAACACTGGATCTCAGAGAATATAAGAGATAGAGCTATAATTTTTTTTCGACAGCATTTGTTATGTTGGCACGCAGATCAAGTTTGTTTCAAATTTTTGCCACGCCCACTTCCGCCCCCGCAAATCAAAAAAAATCGAAAAACAAGCGTAATTTTAAAGCTAGAGTTGCGAATTTTGGCACATTCAATAATTACTATAGTAGTTATGATAGAAAATTTGATTGCGATCAGATAAAAATTGTCGAAGTTATTAAAGAAATACTTTTATATCGGCAAAATCGTCTATTTTCAATGCGATATATTTTCAATATCAATATACCAATACTATACTACTATATACTATTTGGTATATATTTAGTATTTTTGCAGTATATTTGGTATATTTTGAGAAAAATACCGCAAAATATATTTCTTTTATTCAAAATGGGTAGTGGGTATCTCACAGTCGAGTACACTCGACTGTAGCTTTCTTACTTGTTTTAAGCTAATATAGGTTATATATGTTTATATATCTAAAATAATAGTGGACAATTTTCTTAATGAATGCATCATAATTAGTAAATGTTTTGAACCAAATCGATTGTTATAAAGTCATTAATAATAGCGCTTCATTTTATTAAAAGTTGACACTTAAAGTCAAACGTTACGCGATGCGGATCAACTATAAAATTATACTGGCATCGTTGGCCTTATTTTACTTTAGTGTATGTATAGAATAATTTTTTTGTTAATGCAAAACACTTCGCAATCCTTAATTATTTCTACTTCGCAGGAAGCAGTACTATTCAAATTTTCAAATTTCGTGTGTCAAAATTACGCAAAAACACATCTTTCTATAGAAGAGTGTCGTTTAAGTGCAATTAGTCGTGAAAGAAATACTATGAATTTGAATATTACGCTGCTCCAAACGATTTATCATTGTCGTGTTGAAGGACAGGTATTCCAAAAAGGCGACAACCTGATCTATAAGCCCTGGCTCTATAATTTCAAAGTGGATTTGTGTCGCTTCTTAAAGCGACCTAATTCACCGGTACTTATTCCTATATTTAATTTATTTAAAGAGTTCTCCAATTTTAATCATACTTGCCCATACAGCGTGAGTATTGCACATATTTGAGCATACCATTTATGAAAATTCTATTCCGTTTCGTAGGATTCAGTGATTTTAAAAGGATTTTATTTGAGATGGAAAAAATTACCATTAAATGTCATTCCAACAGGCGATTATTTGTTGAACATGTCTTGGTTGTTTACAGACAGTTCTTTACTTGTAACAAGAGTGTATTTTACATTTAAAGAAGATTGATAATGATCTGAAATACCATATTATTCATCATCATTAAATATCTAGACTTTATAAAACATGTGCATAAATGTAATTTGATTGGAAAATAAATTTATTTTAAAGATTTCAGCAATATTTTTCTTTTTTCAGCCTGATTGGCCTTTTGATTTATTTCTTTAACAGAGAATAAATATTAAAAATTGCCACGCTATTGTTATATTTCATAAACGAAAACAAAAACTCATTGAAACGTAGCAAAAATTTATCAATTCGCGGTTATTGTTTTATTGAAATTCATATCTATAGCGATATCGTCTATAATTATTTGAAGGATATTCAAGATAAATTTAGATCTGCCTATTATATTATTATAAATAGTATAACTGGACACGAGCGCGATAAATACAGTATCATTACTTCATATTTTGAACCAAATCGAACATTATTATAAATTTCAATAAATGGTAATTTTGTTTACTGTTCATATTTGGAAACAACGCGATGGTTCACATTCAAAAAGTTCTACTCTCGTCGCTGGCATTTTTGTGCTTTAATGTAAGAGGTAGTTGATCATTTTTTATATAAAAAGTTGAGCACTTTTTTTTGCAGGAAGCGGTTATTTTCAAGTTCACAAATTTGGTGTGTGAGAATCAAGCAAAAACTTGGATTATTATAGAAGAGTGTCGCATACGTGCAATTAATCGCGAAGTAAATATGAATATGAATTTTACGCTGCTTCGTCCGATTTCTTATTGTCGCATTGAAGGCCAAATCTTTAACAAGATAACAAGTCTTGCCTATCATCCGTGGCTCGTGCCTACTACAATTGATGCGTGCCGCTTTATGAAACATCCATATAATCCAATTGCATTAATCATCTTTAAGTTATTCAAGGAATTCACTAATCTCAACCATACTTGTCCATATACGGTGAGTACTATTTAAATTCATTAGAACGCCCTATCATAATTTAACTCTTTTTCATAGGGATCGATTATATTCAAGGAATTTTATTTAAGATGGAATAAATTACCGCATGCAATTCCAACAGGCGATTATTTATTAAACATGTCTTGGTATCTTACAAACACTTCAAGAATATTAACAAGATCATATTTTTCATTTAAAGAGGATTTTTAACTTATAATTTGTATATATTTCAAACCAAATAAATGTTAACTTATATGATTAAGTAGTTTCGGAGCAAACTTATTAATAGAGTGTTCGACGAAGCTAATTGACCTTTCAACTGAAAGGATAAACATTTAAAAAGAGGCAATGTTTTTTTATTGGTCAACGCCAAAAATAGCTCATTGAACCGCATCAACGATTTGTTGATTTGCTATTCTAGTTTTATTCATAGTAGTTGGGTTAAGTTTAAGATAAAATAAGCTTCATTTATCTACAAAAAGCTTCCGCTCGGTGCTTTGATTTATTTTAAAATAAATATGAATGTGAATAAACACTCACTAAATACAGAATCATTTCGTATTTATTTGAATATCTAAAACATCAGCATCGAATTCACATTTTATTACGCTTAATTGCACTTTTGACTCAATCATCTAAACAGCTGGTACAAATACACAAAAGTTTTACAAAATTGGTGAACTTTCCTAATAAAAACAGCTTCATTAGTTCATATTTTGAAGCACAACGATTGCTACAGTGCCAATAATTTGTCCACTTTATTAACTCTCTAATTTTTGAAGCACACCGTTATGTTTAAAATTCTGTATTGTATTGTTTCATTTCTCATTTACTAACATTTTAACAAATAATATATTGTGCCTTAGGAAGCCACTATTTTCAAGTTTTCGAATTTTGTGTGTGAAAATTATGCAACAAGTGTTCTTGTTCTGCAAGAATGTCAAATACGAGCAATTAGTCGCGAAAAGAATATTATGAATTTGAACCTGACTGTTATTAAACCGATTACATATTGTCGTGTTGATGGACAGATCTTTAAAAAAAAGCGACAGTCTTAGTTACCAGCCGTGGCTCTTCTCTTTCACAATTGAGACGTGTCGCTTTTTAGAGCGACCTTATAACCCATTTGCTATTATTATATACAGGCTATTGAAAGATTTCTCCAATCTTAATCATACATGTCCATATAAGGTGAGAACCATTTTTATTTTTTCTTTTTATATTGTAATTTATTTTCCTCGCTATAGGATTCCATTATATTAAAAGGATTCCATTTGAGATCGTCCATATTACCAAATCCCTTTCCAACAGGCGAATATTTGTTGAACATGACTTGGAACTTTCCAAACAGTTCATATCTACTAACAAAAGCATATTTTACATTTAGAGAGGGTTAAAATTATAAAGTATCTAATAGAAATTAATGTTTATAGCTATATTTGTATGCAATCAATATTTGCTATAAAATTTTCAATATATTTCTTCTGATAAAAGATGTTGTATACTTTTAGGCATCTCTCAAAATTGTAGCAACACGTATAAAGTGCTTCGCTTTGTGAAAGCTATGACCCTTACTAATAATGCAAATTACATTAGCAAATAAGCGAATAATGATTTTCTCTCAATTAACTAAAGGATCGCTAATGAACTTTAGGCTTTGCTGCCCAAAAACAAATTTTCAAGAATCATAACTACTATAGTAATTATTGTATATACCAAAATTAACAGGGTAAAAATATTAAATATTGTTGTTTTCATAAACGACAAAAAAACTCATTGAAACTTAGCAAAGATTTATAAATTCGAGATTATTGTTTTATTGAAATTCATATCTATTGCGATATCGTCTATAATTATTTGAAGGATATTTAAGATAAATTTAGATTTACCTATCATTTTATTATAAATAGTATAACTGGACACGACCTCGATAAACACAGTATCATTACTTCATATTTTGAACCAAATCGAACATTATTTCAATTTTCAATAAATGGCATTTTTTGACTGTTCATATTTGGAAACAACGCGATGGATCGCATCGTAAAAGTTCTACTCTCGTCGCTGGCATTTTTGTGCTTTAATGTAAGAGGTAGTTGATCATTTTTTATATAAAAAGTTGAGCAATTTTTTTTGCAGGAAGCGGTTATTTTCAAGTTCACAAATTTGGTGTGTGAGAATCAAGCAAAAACTTGGATTATTATAGAAGAGTGTCGCATACGTGCAATTAATCGCGAAGTAAATACAATGAATATGAATTTTACGCTGCTTCGTCCGATTTCTTATTGTCGCATTGAAGGCCAAATCTTTAACAAGATAACAAGTCTTGCCTATCATCCGTGGCTCGTGCCTACTACAATTGATGCGTGCAGCTTTATGAAACATCCATATAATCCAATTGCATTAATCACCTTTAAGTTATTCAAGGAATTCACTAATCTCAACCATACTTGTCCATATACGGTGAGTACCATTTAAATTCATTAGAACGCCCTTCCATAATTTAACTCCTTTTCACAGGGATCGATTATATTCAAGTAATTTTATTTAAGATGAAATAAATTACCGCATGCCATTCCAACAGGCGATTATTTATTAAACATGTCTTGGTATCTTACAAACACTTCAAGAATATTAACAAGATCATATTTTTCATTTAAGGAGGATTTTTAATTTGTAATTTGTATATATAGTATTTCAAACCAAATACATTTTAGCTTATATGATTAATAAGCAAACTTATTAATAGAGTGTTCGACGAAGCTAATTGACCTTTCAACTGAAAGGATAAACATTTAAAAAGAGGCATTGTTTTTTTATTGGTCAAACGCCAAAAATAGCTCATTGAACCGCATCAACGATTTGTTGATTTGCTATTCTAATTTTATTCATAGTAGTTGGGTTAAGTTTAAGATAAAATAAGCTTCATTTATCTACAAAAAGCTTCCGCTCGGTGCATTGATTTATTTTAAAATAAATATGAATGTGAATTAACACTCACTAAATACAGAATCATTTCGTATTTATTTGAATATCTAAAACATCAGCATCGAATTCACATTTCATTACGCTTAATTGCACTTTTGACTCAATCATCTAAACAGCTGGTACAAATACACAAAAGTATTACAAAACTTTGCTAATAAAAACAGCTCCATTAGTTCATATTTTGAAGCACAACGATTGCTACAGTGCCAATAATTTGTCCACTTTATTAACTCTCTAATTTTTGAAGCACAAAGTTATGTTTAAAATTCTGTTCCCGCTGTTAGCATTTTTATGCTTTAATGTAAGTATTGTTATATCTTATATCATATCTCTTTTACTAACATTTTAATAAATAAAATATTGTGCCTTAGGAAGCCACTATTTTCAAGTTTACGAATTTTGTGTGTGAAAATTATGCAACAAGTGTTCTTGTTCTGCAAGAATGTCACATACGAGCAATTAGTCGCGAAAAGAATACTATGAATTTGAATCTGACTGTGATTAAACCGATTACATATTGTCGTGTTGATGCACAAGTTTTGAAAAAAAGCGACAGTCTTAGTTACCAGCCGTGGCTCTATACTTTCGGAATTGAGACGTGTCGCTTTTTGAAGCGACCTTATCACCCAGTTGCTATTATTATCTACAGGCTATTGAAAGAGTTCTCCAATCTTAATCATACATGTCCCTATAAGGTGAGTACGACTTTTCATTTTTCTTTATATATCATAATTTATTTTCCCCGCTATAGGATTCGATTATATTAAAAGGATTCCACTTGAGATCGTCCATATTACCACATGCCATTCCAACAGGCGATTATTTGTTGAACTTGACTTGGAACTTTCCAAACAGTTCATATCTACTAACAAAAGCATATTTTACATTTAGAGAGGGTTAAAGTTATAAAGTATCTAATAAAAATTTGTATGCAATCAATATTTGCTATAAAATGTTCAATATATTTCTTATGATAAAAAATGTTGCATACTTTTAAGCATCTCTCAAAATTGTAGCAGCACGTATAAAGTGCTTCGCTTTGTGAAAGCTGTGAACAATACTAATTATGCAAATTACATTAGCAAATAAGCGAATAATGATTTTCTCTCAATTAACTAAAGGATCGCTAATGTATTTTAGGCTTTGCTGCCCACAAACAAAAGAAAAAAGGCTGTGCAACTTGATTTTTTAAGCCTTCAAAGAACTTGGCTCTAACTAAATGGAATGTACTTGGGGCCAATGGCCGGTGAATGTAAAAGGGGGAAGCCAATGATGACCCACTTCAACTGGAAGTTGTGGACCCCTAGCTACACAACAACCTGAGGTCTAATTAATTTTTGTGCGAAATTAGAGAAAAAGCGAAACCCTTGCGGAAAGGGCCAGGTTAGATACACAGGTACAGGTCACCGTCACCACAAGTAATTATGCCCCAGCCACCACATTACATACACACAAATTCGTACAAACTACATAACGACAGTTAGATAGAGAAGATACAAGCCAAGAGATGGCAATTAGCACTCACCTTCTTCGGCTGCCTTTTCCTTCTCTTTGCGCCGCTGTAGCACAACCTTCTTGAAGACAACGGCCGCAGCTTCCACTGCATTCTGTAGCTCCTGCTCACCCAATGTGCTGGTGTGCTGCTAAAGAGAAACGGGGCAACAACAATTGTGACATGAACTTATTGTGTGTGTCTAACAGATGAGCGGGGGAAACGTGGAACAAACGCTTACCGTTGCGGCGCCTCCAATGTCATTGGCTTCATTGTTGTCAGAGGACTTGGGGGATTTGTCGCCGGTTGTTGCTGCTCCTTGTTGCTGTTGTTGCTCTGATCCCGCCTCCGGCTGTTCGTTGCCTGCGGGGACTGTGGTGGTAACAGGAATGGGCGTTTTTTTCAAGCGATTGGATAAATCAGAGTTCTGGTGCTTAAGCAGTTCATGGAAGGAGTAGTGATGCTGTGGTACTCTACCTGCATATCAACGTTAATGCATTTGGCGGTTGGTTGGTTGGTGGGGGCGTAGGAATTTTGTTTTTTCGGTGGGGGGGGCGGAGTGGAAATGGTGCGATATTTTAATAAATCGGGTGATAGCAAACTCTAAACTACAAACTAAGCATATTATTTCGCTACGGGTTTCTAACGCTGCTGCGTGGGTGCAAAAAGCAACTACAGCTACGAGAAAATCGCAAGCTACTCTTGGCGCTAAGCACTTACCTTCCTCGCCGCGACTGTTGCGACGACGTGCCTGCGGCAATTTGGAGGCGCCACCGCGCGTCTTATCCAGTATATCGGCCAGAGGACGTGGACTGGGTATCTTTGAGGTCTCCGTTTTCTTAGGCGGCTGCATAAAGAATACGAATTTAACAAGTAAATTAGGTTATATAAACCGTTACATGAGATATGTAGTACTCATTTTTAGAGGAAGCAAAGATAAAGGCATTAGTAGTTTGAAAGGAACTCAACTATAGCTTAAAAGATTCAGTTTACATTTTAATAACTTTCAAGTTGAAGACCTTATCATTTAACATGCATTTATGTGAGTTGAAATTCCAATACTCAGCTCTAAATTTAGAACTCTAGTTCTGATTTGCAAATATATGAAAATAACGAACTCAAATTAAAAAACTAAACAAGAACTGCGTTGAACTCAAAAGTGTGTTGACAACAAATTTAACTGCTCCAACTATTCTAATCTCAAAAATACACATAAAAATGTTTGCGGACAGACAGAAAGACAGACAAAAATTTTCTATAACAACTAGCTCTTAATGCTTTTTAAGACTACGATTACTAATTATAAAACGCTTTCAATTCCCAACTACATACCGTTGATTCTTTTTCTGGGTGCGAAAAGGAGCGTCTTGTGACAGGTTTAGGCGCTGTTTTAGCACCCGAGTCCTCGGACACCGAACGCATCTGCTCGGGCTTGCGTCGATCCGCATTGCTCTCCGTTGGAACATTGGCCGCGTTGCTTGCCGCGGTTGTAACAGGAGCTGCAGCTGTCTCTGCACTCGCTTGCTGTGCGTACTCCTCCTGTGGCATGGGCAGCTCTCGGGACTGACGACGTCGTATGCGATTGTGCATCAGAGGTGTACGTGGCAACGCTGCGCCACTGTGCATGCCATGACCCGCCAGGTTGCCCATGTCTCCGTAGTAACTCGGCTGTGTGGGTGCCATGTAGCTACTGTCGACGCCTTGCAACATGTTCTCGGCACTGTAGATGGGTCGCTGATGGGTTTGCTTGTAGCTGGGATCGTCGGAGCCATCGTTGTAGATGATACGCGGTTCACTGCTGAAGCCCGCATTATAATTCTTCTCATACTGCACTTCGTCCGATTCGAGGAAGCTCGTGACGCTGTTGCCAAAGTAATCGACATACTCGGGTTGATTCTCCAGCTCTTCACTGACATCGGGAAACTGATTGAACTGCTGTTTGGCCTCGCCAAATGTGCGCGAGCCATGCTCCTGCTCCTTGAGGCAATCCTGACGCACCAGACGACTGGGCGAGCGACTTGACGAACGCTGCGTTGTGGGAATCTCTGGCAATAGACGTCGACTCTCCACATGTGTTTTATTCGAATTCGAATACTCCTCATTGCTGTGGCTGCGCACCTTGATCATCTTCGAGTGTGGATCACGTGAGTGATGAATATTCACACTCTGACTGCTCGAATACTGTTCTCCAGCACCGCTGGCAACGCTGCCGCCGCTGCCCAAATCGGTGGCGCCCACAGTCGGCACATTCTGTTGCGAGAGAAACTGTCGCGGATTCTGCACGCTGGGAAACAAAAAGTTTTGTTTGGTACGCGGCGAAATGGGCATAAATTTGCCCGGCGGCGTTTGATGCACAGTCAATGTGTTGCCGCTGTTGAATGCCTCCGGGTTGGGCAACGTTTGTTGGCGCGTAAATTCCGGCGAACGTCGAAACTGTGGCGATGTCTGACGTTTTGGCGGCGATGTGGGCAACAGCTTGACATGCTGATCAGGATTGGGCAACGTGGCCTGACGCATCATGCGCGGCTTCCCAAACGTTTGTGTGTAGTCCATCTCATCGCTAGCCATGCTCGATTGCTGCGAATCATAGTTAAGCGGCGGCGCTGGCTGTGGCTGTGTGGCAGCCGCTACTGTGGCAATGGCCGAGGCGGATTGTGTGGTCGGCACGGGTAAATTGACGGTGCTGGGCAGCAGTTTAGTACGATGATAGTTGCTCGGCGGCTCGGGGAATGAGGTTTGCCGTGTGAACGGCGGATAGCGTTGCTGCTCGCCGGGCGAACGTTCCGGCGAGCGGCTATAGACGCGATTCGGTGAGGTGGACATATAAATGCTAGGCGGTGGCTGGCATGGATTTGCCGGCAGCGTCGATTGTCGTCGCACCTGCAGCCGATGACTGTGCGTGGGCGGCGTCACCGGTACCTCTTGTATTTGGATCTGTGTGTAATTGTCACAGTCGGGCGCTGTGTTCATGTGTATAATGTCGTCGCTGTTATAGGCGCTCGGATACAGCGGACTCTTCTGCAGCTGATGCGGCGAAGTGGGCGCTGTCAGATTAGCTGAATTATAATTGGCCAAATTGGCACCACTGCCGCTGATATTCGGATCGTTATTCAATGTGCTGGGCAACGTCGATTGACGCAACACACGACGACCAAGGTGCCACTTGCTGCCGCTAACGGGCGTGGCACTGCCGCTGTTGTAGTTGATGATGTGCGTTTGTCGCGGCTGTGGCGGCTGCGCCTGATGTTGCAGCTGCTGTTGTTGCAGCTGCGAGTGTAACGGATATTGATGCAATGTGGGATAACTGCCTGCTGATTGTGCTTCTATCAAATGCTGTTGCTGTGGATACAAATTATCAGCAACTGGTTGCTGCGCATTCGGATTATTCGGATCGTCCTCGGGATCTGCAAGCAAACACGAATATTACATAGTCTTTAAAGGTAATTGGTTTGCAGCCACTCACTTGATATGGTCCAGGAGCGTCGTATACTTTTGCGCAGCACGTCGCTGGTGCTCAGATGATCCACTGCCTCGCAGGACGCATAGGCCTCCTTGAGCCATTCACCGCTGGCTGCTTGTAGTTCCCTGCAAGAGCAACAACAAGACCATTGCCATTTGAGAAACCATAAAACATCGGTTAACATTGTTCGCAGTGAACATAAATAATTGTACGTCTGCCCATGACAGCAACAGCCAGCAGACTGAATGTCTTCGCTGACTTGACTGAGTGTGTTGTTGTGCACAACAATGGCACAACAACAAATTGGCTGAAAAAACAAACAGCAAACAAGCAAGAAAAGCCAACGCACAGAGAGCTCGCTGAAGTAATGACTATAACTG
This sequence comes from Drosophila nasuta, assembly GCF_023558535.2. Lineage (NCBI taxonomy): Eukaryota > Metazoa > Arthropoda > Insecta > Diptera > Drosophilidae > Drosophila > Drosophila nasuta. The sequence goes on from NC_083456.1 coordinate 27,442,480, forward strand.
ACTGAATGGAGGCGTCGAATGTTGTTGCTGCTGCTGCTGCTATCGTTGCTGTTGCTGTTGAGGGGTGCAGCAGACTGTCAGGCTGCTGAGTTTATGAACAAAATTCCAATCAAGCAAACAGCAGCAGCAGCAGCAGCAAACAGGCAACAGCTATCAATATATTCTCTTGTATTTGGCAACAAACACGCCTTCAACTTTGAGCATTGAGCATGGGAAGTCTCTCATCAAGCAGCTGCAAGCGTTTGGCCTGCGTTGACAGCTGGCTGCCAATTGGGAGGCGTCACATCTGCTGACACCTGTGGGCGACACGACACTTTTTCCCACCCTTCTACCCTCTCTCCATCTCTGTTTTGCACTGCGTCTTGGCAAATTCTCAGCACGCAATATGGGCCACCCACCCGACTCGGAAGATTCCAAAATTAACATACTAGTTACCCTGCAGCTGCTGTTGCCGGTGCTTCGGCTGCTTCAGCTTCAGCTTCAGCTGCTGTTGCGTTGGCCAACATTTAATTAGTCCAGAGTCTGTGTCTGGCCTTGCTCATTTTACTTTTTTTTTACGACTAATTTCGGGGCTTGGCAATTAACACTGAACTCTCGGAGCGTGTGGGTCGCCAGACACAGCAGCATCATCACCAAACAGCTTCAGCTTCGGCTTCAACACTTCAGCACAACAAATTTCTACATTACTTGTACTTTTGCCAGTTGCCAAATGCTGATCTCATGCAACAGGGCGTATGTGTAATCACTATTTGCTCACCTAACTAGTTGCAAATGGAGTTAAATAACAAAACTATTCAATCAGAGAGCAACTTGAGTTTGTTTTTCGGAATGTAGCACAAATTGATTTTTCTGGCAAACTGGGCGTATGAGGTATAAGTGCTTTGCTTACTTAAACCATTTTTAAATTAAGTTAATTATATAATGGTAAACACATAAACTAGTAGCTGTTCTCAAATTCTTTTACAAATTCGATTTTAGTGAAATTATAAAAAGTAATCATAATCAGTAAGTGACAGACTTGAAATTTGTATTGGTAGTTGACGGTTCGTATACTTAATATTTTTTATATTGTGTAAAAAAGAATTTTTGTCAAAGAGTTTAAGCAATAAAGAACGTTCGTCCATAAACATAATCTAAATTCGCGTATCATGAACTTATTGGAAGAACAACATGACGTATGCGTAATTTTAGTTAATCACTTAAAGATATTAAAATCTTTTAACTTTAATTGTAGCATAAATTCTTTAATGTATTTAAATATATTTTAAAAAATATCTTCCTTTAAACAGCAAATTTTACTTTACTAATTTTATTTTATTTTCTTTGCTGCGCTTTAATTAGAAAACCCTATCTTGATTAAACCAAAACGCAATTGCTGAAATACTCGAATTTTTACTTTGAGCTTTCACTTCGCTCTTTGCTTAAAGGGCAAACTTCATGAACATGAGCTTATTTTATTTAAATATTCCCCGCAGCCAGACAGTTGTGACATTGTCCTTGAACTGGAGAATTTTTTAATCTCTGCTTGCAAGCGCTGTGCTTTAACTCTGAATCCGAGCTCATATTCCAAACACTGTGTGACAAAGAGATAGAAAAGCCAGCTAGCTACCGAGTGTAGGGTTGCCAAGTGCGTGCGTTGATAAAATAACGTGAAATATGAAAATGTTAATGCGCAGTTTTGCTCTTAGAGCAAAAATAAAGAAGCTGAATTTCAATTTCATGTAACACAGCACAAAGCAAAATATTCCGCACAAAATGTAATTTATTTGCAACGGTTGCAAATTGCAAATTGCATTTTAAATGTTATTTAGCTTTTCAATATTTGTGTGTGTCTGTGTGTGGGTGCGGCATGCAACAAAAGCCGGAACAATTACAAAACTGTCCGAAAACTGTCAGTTATTTGCGCACAAAATGAAAGTGAATAACTCTTGAAATATTCAAAACATTTGACGGCTACATTTGCGACATTCGTCCACAGCAAAAATGGCACTCAAAATGCTGCTCATCAAATATGCAACACTTCTGTTGGCAGTCAACGTTAAGGTCATCGGATGCCTGCTGCACTTTTTGTGATCTGATCCCAAATGCAATACGTCGCAAATTTCCACTCAGGTGACAGTTTTTGGAGGTTTGCACACAGTACGCAAAACACAAAACCCAAATTAGATTGCAACAAAGAAAAATTTGCTGTGTTTGCATTGTAAAGTAGTAATCGTAGTTCTAAAAAAAAAAAGCGCTTCAATATGTTCAACAGACAAAGTTTGCATAGCACACATTTTATTCAACACCCTTCTGCTACTTACAATATAACACTATATCCATCAACAGTGCAAATGAAAAACGTTTTTCGATCAGACTGCATTGAGTTTGCAACTTGATTAAGGACAAATTTGCAACACAAAACAAAAAATGAGGGGAGAAAAACAATTGAATTTGTTTGAATTTGTATGCTGCTTGTTAACTTTGTCAGCTCCCTGCGCAGTGAAAGCCAGCGTACCCCAAGGGGTTGTCTATTATCATTACTATTATTATTCAGTTCTGCTCTGAGTTTCACTTTCGATTCAATTATACAAACATGTGTAAAAACATTCAATTGCTAATTATAATTGCAAATATATTTAATAATATGTGTGTATACTACATAACATACGCTGCTGTTTTAATAGTATATATTATTACATTTATTTGCATTCACTGTTTTGCTAGTAAATTAGCTTCGCCATTTGGGTAATTGAACTGACATTCGTAGTCATTAATGACTGTATTATTTTAAGACACATACGTATATCATGACTTTTAAAATCAATTGTTATTTTTTCGCCGAACTTCACACATTTAAAACTTCAGCATTAAATTCTTGAATTGTGTTTAATAAAGTTTATATTTCAAAACTTGTGAAATAAGTAGTATAACAATATTTATTATTTGGAGTTGTCCAAATAAGATCGTTAACTAAGTTTGGTGCTAAAAAGAAGAGTGTTTTAGTTTTAAGTAGACCTCAAAAAATTTACTGTAATTATTATCCGGACGTCTGTCAGAAAGTTTCTAGAATTGAATAACCACATTTATCACAAAAAGCAAGCTTTCCTTTTTTTGTACTCACAATAACTACTAGAGTCTATATGAGTACCGAAAATTTGCACTCACTAAGAAAATTAAAAAGTTATTAAAAAAAAAATGTATAGGTCGAAAATCTGGTATATTTTTAGACTTTGGTATATTTCGAAAGCTGTAGTATGTTGGTATACTACGTATATATTCAGTATATATTCTGTATTTGTATGGTATATTCATTTTGTATATCTTTACAACAATGTCGTCTATGGTATATTTTGAATCCTGTAGTATGCTGGTATTTTTCAGCCCTCGAACTATTTTGCAATATCTTGTTAATATATATTTAAGAAAGTATGTAAGGTATTGGGATTAAGTATTATCACAATATTCAACAAAGCTATCCCACAAACAATAGAGACACATCTACAAATGCACAAATACCAGGCAATAATTAGTAATAGTTAGTTAGTTGTGTGCGTGTGGACAATGAGAAACAGACAGAATTGAAAGAGAATGTGCGATAGTGACAGACAATGACAGTGACAGAGAGAGATATAGAGATAGTCAGAGTGATAGTGATAGAGAGAAGAGAGAGAGACTTACAGTTGCTTGTGACACACCACGCACACCCAGTCCAATGCGTGATGGACTCGACAGGCTTTACACACGCGCAGTTTGCACACGCGGCAGGGGGCGCCGCGATTGGTGATGCGGCCCAGTTCGGTGGTGCAACGAGCGCAGTGGCGACTCGAGTCGTTGTGTAGATTATTGTGGTTTTTGTGTTCGAGCTGTTGTTGTTGTTGTTCTTGTTTCTGTTGTTGTTGTTGGAGTAGTTGTTGTTGTTGTTGTTGTTGTTGCTGTTTTGATTGTAGTAGTTGTTGTTGTTGTTGTTCTGGTTGTTGTTGTTGTGTGGCATCGTCTAGCTGTTGCTGCGCTCCAGCTCCACCAACGACGACCTTACGCCGCAGCGCATACAATTCCGCACGTAAGAGCCTGTTATTATCGTTATCGTTGTTGTTGTTGTTGTTTTGTTTTTAATGGTGTCGATGTCGTTGATGTTGTTCATGTATTTTTGTAGTTGTTGTTGTTGTTATGGGGATGGTTATTGGGTTGGTTTTCGGTTTTTATGGTGGACGTATGAATAATATTTTTCATTTCAAAATTGTTAGTTAAAGGATTCCAAAAAAGAGAGAGAGAGAGCGACACGTTACACAAAGAATAAAGGGTTAAACAACATTATTGTGTGTGTATGTGTGTAAGAGCGAGCGAGATAGCAATAGCAAATAGGTATAAGCATGTTAGGTGTGTATAATGCGTAGGTGTGTGTGTGAGTGTGTGTGTGAGTGTGCGTTTGAGTGTGAGTGTGTTAGCATAAAGACAACAGCACAAAAGTGGTTATTGATGAAAAGAGACAAAGAAAATAAGAATACACAAATTGTTGTTATTAGTCGATTTTGTTTATTAGCAAAAAATTTTGGTTAATTAATTTTGGGTTTTTGAAATAAGATGCGCGCATTAATGATTTATTTGTTATTTATGCAAAAATTATTGTTTTTGTTTTGATCATCATTTTTGATCGCAATGATTTATTTGTGTGCAAGGTTAGTAAGCCAAAAATAAGAAAGATAAAGAGAGACCGAATGCTTAATTTATATTTAGTTTTAATGCGCGTTTAAGTGTAGCATGACGAGCTGAATAATCAAATGAATTGCTAATGCTCTGACTTTACATGACTGTCTTCAGTGTAGCATGATTGAAAGGGACCTCAGACAGAATGCAATGACTTCTTTTACTTCATTTCCAAAATAAGCAATAAATACTTTATTTATCACTACCAACTTAATGTTCTAACCCTGCCCGAAAAGTAATAAAACCAACTTCAATACTTTAACACATTTTTTATGTTTACTTAAATTACCGCAACAACTTTTAACGTGCAACCAGCAAAAACTACTTTTGCTGACAACCTGCTGCACTCCCTCAAATGTAATTAAAACAAAGATTAATCCAGTGCTGCAGTGGCACTGTAAGCTGCTGTCAATTTATGCCAAAAATCCAGTTAAAAAGGCAACCGGCCAAAACTTAAATTTGTATTAACTTAACAGCAGAGTCATAAAACAAGCAGTCAAACACAGAGACACAACACAACAGCAAAACACACACACACACATAGAGAGAAAGTGAGAGTGATGTGGTAGATTTATAAGGCATGTATCAGTGAAAGAGTCACGCAGCACGCATAAAAAAGTCAAACAGGATTTTCAGTTGTTGCTGTGCGAATTATGCAAGGACAACAGCAACCAGCAACGAGCAACATATACAGCAGTTTTTAATTATATTTTTATCTGCATTTGCGCGTATGTTGCGCGTGTATTTTATTAGTGCCACAATATCAACACACACACACAAAAACGAGACGAGTGTGTGTGCTAGGAAACGAGGCTGTCAAATGCGACCCACGAAAGAACCTCAAAAACAATTCCCCCGTGTTGCTGAGTGAGTGAGTGGCAAGTAGACGTATGTGTGGCATGTGTGTTGCATGCTTCTAGGCGCTGTGGAGTTTGGGGTCAGCCACAACGCACACACACACACCTGACACACACTCACACACATAGAATAGTTGTAGTTGTAGTCGAGTCATGACTGCATGAGTTTAACCACAACTTCAGCATTCTGTGGTGCTTTTGGCATGTTTTATTGGACTGGATAACGTGTGGGACTCAAGGCATAGAGAGAGGCCTACGTCATGCCACATGCCTCACAGCTGCTGCCTGGTGCCTGCCATGTTGCTTGACTACTTATTTAAGTGCCATTGTTGCGGAGCACTACAATGAATTAATATCATAATAACTCATTAAGGCCCAGAAGCAACCTCAAACTGACCAGCTAAAAAGTGCTAAACTAAATGGCCATAAATTTTGCCGTTGACGAGGTCAAAAACTAGCTTGACAGCAGCTTATGGACTTTTCATACAAATTTGCCACGCTTTTCCCGAAAGTTTTTCATTAAAAAAATCCTCAAACTGTTTTTGGGGGGCAGGCCTAAATAAATAGCTGAACGCAGGTTTTTGATTGTGAGCGTACAACAGAACACAGCACGGGTCATGTAAATAAGCCTACTAATTAAGCTGATGTTAATCAGCTGCTCGACTCGCTTTCCCCCTTCACTCACTCTTCTCTCACCTGAGCCACACAGCCACAACAGCAACAATAAGAAGGGCAAATCTGTGTTGGGCCAAAAACCAGAAAATTTCGTTGCCCTCTTCTGCTCTTTGATGTTTTTGCCAGCTGGCGGCTTAGTTTTCAGGCTTAGTTCAACTTCAATTTCAACGTGCTTCTTAAAGCATCAAATGTTTAACATTTTATTCAACGCATTCATTGCTTTTTGCGGCGTTTGCTTTAAATGTTATTTACACAAAAAAATAAAATCTTTTATACATTTCATATGCCACAACGACAACTTCTAAGCTGTATTTGAGAGCTGCAAGCAGTAGGACTTCAATTCTAATCCTGCGCTCTGCTGTATTCAGTTGACCAGCAGCAGTTAAGAATGTGAAAATGGGAGAATAAAAGTAGAGCTGTGAAAATATTGAAGTCAGTATTTAAATAAAAATATTACGGTGTGATTTTAATAAAATTTAATATAAAATGTTCAACCTAAGTTTGAATTTATATAAATATTATAATGTTTCGTTTAAATTCTTTTAATTTTGACGATGCCAAATCGTTAATCTACTTGTAGAGTATCTGCTATTCACAAATTTTTAATAAATTTCAAAGTAATTTAGAGCTTAAGCTGTCTTAGGTCAGATTAAGAATAAAAGTGCTCTCTCAATATAACGCTTAAAAGCAGGCTCTCATTTTTTTAACAGCTAACAATAAGTACACTGCAAAGAAGACGCTAAATTTACTGTATATTCTGGAAAAAATAAAATTTTAATTGTTCTTCCTTACTTAGATCATCTGCAATTAGTTCAATCCCTAACAAATTTTGCAGTTTTACCTTGTAACAGATAATTTAAAGCTTAAGTAGCAGTACTTTCAGTTTTTGCCACTGCTCTTGCTTAGAATTTGTTTGTGAAAAATGGCATTTTTTTGTTTCACTGTTTCACAGTTTTCTTTTTATTTTTTGAGAGCATATTTCTTTGCTGTGTTCTAAATGTTGGCCACCAGAGAAAAGTGTCGTGGTAATAAAGTCTAGGGAAGAATGGCCATAATGCCAAGGCGATGTCGCCAGCTGGTCGTCCATTAGATTTATGATTTTAATGATGCCTCCGCTGGGGTGTTGAAGTATAACAGAGCTGGGCCAAACGGAATATAAATAATTACCATGCTAAATATGATTTGTTGTTGTTGATGTCGGAGGGGAGATGACAGGAGATGCTACGCAAAAACCTTCCGGAAGCTGTGGCAAGAACAGTTCACCGGTTTGGCCATTGTTTTGAAAAGTGAGAGAGAGATACTTAACTAAAAATGGATATTTTCGGTTTATGGGGTTTTTGCTGTCGCAACAAACTTTTTTGTTGGCCAGTGTGTGCATTGGTTTTCGGTTTGTTTTGCATTTCCGTTACAAATGAAAAACTTTTTGTTGCCAAACACCGCGGGGAAATTTCCATGCTAATATTATCGTGCTGTTACGGCTTTAACATTAAAGTTGGCTGACCGAATGGCTAACTGACTGACAGCCTGACAAATTGTGTGTGTATAGTTTTGTACGGCGGATATGGAGCGCATTTTAATTATGCACCACTTCGGAGTTAAACACGTTGTGTGGTCGGCATTGCGAGCACTTCAAATACACATAAAAAAAAAAAAAAAAAACGTATACTCGGTATTATTAGTATTAATTAATTTAAAATGTGCACGCGATCCTTTGAGGTGCGTTGCATGTTTACACAGTTAACAAAAACACATACTTCTTGTGCAATATTTTAAACGGCATTTTCCCCCCATCACGTTGAATGCTTTTCCGTGTTGATTTCGTATCCCAAAAATCGAGTTTAAATCAAATTAAATATGAATTTTGTGTTCAGCCTAAATCAACATTTACGCCTCTCGTTTTTCCCCCGAGCAGCGCTTTTGTTTGGCCACAATCAAGTTTCGATTTGACAATGATAACCAGAGCGTGAGTGAGAGAGAAGCAGAAGAAGGGTGACGGGCGGCTGATGAGGGTTCCATTGGGGATTGCATGGACATTTGCATAATTACGATAGGACCATTTGGTGGTCCTGCGGCGCATATGCAAAATTTCACATGCCACGACGCTTACTGAGAGAAAATTAATGGTTGTGGCATTTACTTTATGCTGTCCTGAAACTATTAGCTTAGCTTATGGCTCATAAGGCGTTGTCCTTTGTAAGCTTACACATGGCCATCTGCACATTGGCAAATGGCCACAGCTATACAGCTATGGCTATAGCTTTGCTTGATAATAAGCTTGTGGGGGCTCGCTTGAGCGAGCTTAGCATTATGTTAATAATAAATATTAATGCGAAGCAGACGCACAATACACAAAGTTATAAGCGAAATGATTTTCATATTTTAACTGGCTCTTGTTTTTTTTATTGAATTCATTAATAACGCACATGGCGTATGCGTAATATGCATGAGCTGAAATCACGCATACGCCAGGTGTGTCCAAGTCAACTGCATTTCAATTTAACAGCATAATTGAACTGCGACCCACACAGAAACAACACAAATCCACCAACTGCTGCATAATTTAAGCGTTAAATTGTAAAATTTGTAAATTTATTCGCTGGCGCATAAAACAAAAATTGACTCTCAACGGGCGAGCATAAATTTCTGTTCAACAAGAGAGGGAGAAAGAGAATGTTGATCAGTGCGCATTTGCACGCCGTTTCACGTGCCGTTTCAGTCGAAAGTGGGCAATAAAAAAACACGGATGATAAAGCGCGGTCGCAGCCAAACAATGCCAAAAGACACAATGTGGCACAACAAGCGGCACAATTGCTGCCGTTGCCTGTTTGTCTGCCACAAGGTCGTCAGAAACTCAAGTAACATTTGTGACAGCTACCAAAAACGATTGCAAAATGGCAACTAGAAAATTGTGTCATTTGTTGCGTTGGCAACACAACACGAAAAGAAAAACAAGTAAGAAAGCTACAATCGAGTGTACTCGACTGTGAGATACCCGCTACCCATTTTAAATAAAAGCAATAAATTTTGCGGTATTATTCTCAAAATATACCGAATATACTGCATAAATGTGTAGTACCGCATTCAAAATATACCATAGACGGCACAATATACCAGATTGTCAGCCAAAGCAACTAAGAGCCCTAGTAAGTTGGTGTTTTTGCCCATACAAAAGTATTTCTTTAATAACTTCCAAACTTATTATCTGATCGCAACCAAATTCTCAGGAATCATAACTACTATAGTTATTATTGTATATACCAAAATTCGCAACTCTAGCTTTTAAATTACGATTGTTATTCGATTTTTTTGATTTGCGGGGGCGTGTGGGCGTGGCAAAAATTTGAAACAAACTTGATCTGCGTGCAAACATAACAAATACTGTCGAAAAAAAATTATAGCTCTATCTCTTATAGTCTCTGAGATCTAGGTGTTCATACGGACGGACGGACAGACACACAGACGGACAGACACACAGACGGACAGACACACAGACGGACAGACGGACATGGCTAGATCGTCTCGGCTGTTGACGCTGATCAAGAATATATATACTTTATAGGGTCGGAGATGCCTCCTTCTACCTGTTACATACATTTCCTGCCGGCACAAAGTTATAATACCCTTCTACCCTATGGGTAGCGGGTATAATAAAGCGACACCTGATGTTACAGATAATTTATGAGGCCAAACACAAAATCTTCATCGCTAGCCTAGTCCAAAGCGAAAAGCTCTAAGAAAATTGCTGAGCATTTACGAGCATTACTTAATAAATGTTGACGCTTCCTGGGGACATGGACCAGGCTAAGTAAATTGAATAAGTCTGAGCGCAAGAGCGCAGCCGAGAAAAAAGAAGCGTGTAGAAAAACTTTGTGTTAAGGGCTTATAAGGGTTGCCATTTATTTCGCTGGTGTTTTGGGGCTACTTTTGTTGTTGTTATGTCTTCTTCTTCTTATTTTTTTTACAGCGCTTAGTTAAACCATTCGTGCGTTAAATTATAGCCCAAAAGTCTGGGTCAGCGAGACTTAAACTGAGACTGAGATTTTCCTTAGCGCCCAAATCAAACAAATCGTCAATTTGTACTTTCATTTACTTTACTTTACTGTGCGCTCAACGGTAAACAACAAGAGCACAAGAAAACGAGGGTTTTAGTAAGTGGGAAGAGCAAAAAGCTTCGTTTTTCTTTTTTCGGCGGAAATGGTTTGGCAGCCATTTTAAGCATCAGCTAAATAACAGTTAATCGACATTGCACTGCTTGTCAGCATTGTCATTGCCGCCGCAATTGTTGTTGTTGTTGCCGTTTTGTTGTGATTCAGTTGATTCAGTTGTTAGCCATTGTTTTGTTGAGTCAATTCAACAGTTTGTCTGTCTGTTTCTGTTTCACTGCTTGTTTATTTTCGTCTGACTTTGCGCGCCCTTTTTCGCAAAAATAATAATAATAAACGTTGCCGTTGTTGCCACTTGTTTTTCTTTTGATTTGAATGCCTTAATTGGCCAAGCGTTTACAGTTGACTTTAAGTTGTTTGGAAAGCGCCAATTGGCACTTGACCAACATTTGGCAAAAGCAGGAAAATTCAATCATAAAAATAATATAAAAATGTTCAGAGATCCAAAGGTGGTCAGTCTGACATCTTCATCGACTGGCTTATAAGCATTCATTCATACATATGTGTTGACAGCCACATAATTGGGCTCTCAAAATGAGGCCATCAATCACAAAATGGTTTAGTTACCGGCCCCTCACTGGCAATTAATCATGATTGTCACCGCCCATAGAAAATTGCTGTATTTCAATTTGATTGAAATATCAATTTTTGTGTTTTCCGTTTTTCATTTGGTTGCATGCAGCTGTAGCAAAAGTATTAGATGTAGTTGCTGTAGCAAGTCTATTAAATCAGCAGCCCCCCAATGGAAATTACTGTATTTTATTATATGCCTTCGGGTGTTGGGCTTTTCCGGCTTGACATTTTGGAGTTGGGGTGCGCATGTATATGTGTGTGAGAAAAGCACATGTTACTAGCCATATTTTGTTATTAATATTTCATAAATCCCACATGCAAACTAAAACAAAATCAATACCAGGTGAGCAACGCACTCACACGCACAACAACGACAACGAATGTCACTCTGAATATTTAAAAGGAAAAATGTCCCAGCAGCGTTTCTCTACGATATACACACCATATACATATACACACACAGCTTGGACAAAGATACCTCAGGCTAGAAACAACAGAAGAAGAAGCAAAGCGGCAAATGAAACAAAAAACTAAACTTCAAGTTGAAAATTTGTTCACTTTTGGCAAACAAAATATCTCAGCCCTCGGGGTCGACACTTTAACGTTGTCGTCTCTCTATAATAGAGATACAACATATATATGTATATCGAGTATACGACGTGTATCTCGCCATCTCGCTCTCTGTGTGTTAATATTCAAATCGAAAGCACTGAAAATCAAATGACCAAAGGGCAGAGACCAGAAAAGGACTCCACATCTCCGAACATCGTCGAAGTAGTCTAAGGGAAGCTGCAAAGTGAAGTGTCATTGGGATGAAAGTCACGTAACGTTGCCTTTTGGCATACAGAGCGAAACAACCCATTGACACAGACGCCCAAAAGCAAAAAAAAAAAGCAAAAAACAGAAAAGTTATGGAAACATTTAAAGGGCTTAGCCAAAATGCCGTTGACTTTACCGATGCCATCTTCTAACGCATAAAGCACAAGTCAAACACTCAAAAAAGAAAAAAAAAACTGACTGAAAGTAAAAGAAAATAAAATTACAAAACACTCAGTTCGCATAGTTACGTTTTGTTCGCCATTTTTCCAGCTGAGAGCGTTGGAAAATGTTTGAAAAATTATAAATTAATGCATGGCGTGTGCAAAAATCGCCAAGGCGTGGCTTTAAATGCTTGACTGATTGAAAAGAGTGGGCACAAAAGGTGCCAAAAAAAATGAAAAAATGAAAAGAGAGCGAAAAATACTTGTACTTAAAAGTAGCAACTTTAGAGCTGACTCGTGCTGACCTCTGGGCCACAAATCAAACAACGTTCACGCATGCGAACGTGTGTGTGTGTGTGAGTGTATGTGTGTTTGTATCCTTCTCTCTTTGGTACCTCGTCTTTGCCAATCAATCTGTAGCTGTAAAGTGTTGTCGCCCACACAACGATGCCAGCAACAACAACAATTTGTACGTGCGTAAATTGGCGGCCTGCCAAAAAAGGTTGTTGACTTATGGCCGGCACTGTCGCGCGCCGAACAACCATAAGCGACTGGCTGACTGACTGACCACTCAGCATACAAACAAATTTTACTCGTTTTTTATTTATTTTTATGCTTTTTTTTCTTTTTGGGCAGTCCAGCAAGTGCCGTTGCTTGGCCCATAGTTAAACCATTCCCGTTTGCCACTTCCTCTGGCAAAAAAGCGTGACAATGTTCAATTACAGCTGCACTTCAGAATTTTAAGTAATTGAAGTCGGCGGCCGCACACGCTAACTGGCTAACTGGCCAACTCACAAACTTATTTTACTGACGGATTGGATGGAGAGACGAATGGAGAGACGGACCACAGCAATCCATTCAATTATGTAATGTCCAGACGACGATTTATGACGCAGTCTACTTTCAGCAATTGCGCGCACATTTTCACGCTTTTCACGCTAACCCAAACTGTCAAATAACCAAATTGAAATTCGCCGCTTCGATAAGGCTTCCAGCTACAGCTACACTTTTGTCCAATTTGTAACAAAAATACAAGAAGACCGTGACGTTTTGACTGGCATTAATAGATTAATCAGACGCGCGGTCTTTGTGCGGGTTGATTGAAAACTTTTTGAAGAGCTTTGACACATAAATAACTTGTGTGAATTACTTTTCTTCGTACTAGTTTTTAAATAGAACATTTCTGTTCAATTTAGGTAATGAAATATTAAAAATGTTTGATGAAGATTTTATTTATCTCTGCAGTAGTTTCATTTCAAGAAATGAATGCTTCATGTATTGAAATAACTATTAACAAATTCAAGAATGGCATAAACTAACATTAAATAAATAGAACACATTCTTTGTGATGGCTTTTAAAGTGCTTGACTTTAAAGTGCTTGAAAATATAGATAATATAGTAACTGACGTTTTTAATTAAACAACTCTGTTCAATTTAATGAATACAATAAAATAAATGTTTTATTGATTGAAACCTTTAATATTCTAGTTTGATATTCAAATATAGGAATATATTTCAATTCATATAATTAACTATTTTTAAATTCTTAGAACCACATAGACTAGCATTTATTGACAAATAAGAAAGCAGTTTTTGTGGTCACTGATTTAAAACATGAGCATTTAATCTTCGTTTTTTTTCTCAAAGTAAACATTTATTTTAATTAATTTGAAACCCTTACTATTAATAAATTGCAATCTGCTTTTGAAAATGCATTAAATATGCATTAAAATATGTCAGTAGTTGAGCCCAACCCATTGGAATATTTAAATAGTCTTAAAACTTTACATCAATTTATGACAATACAAAAATAATTGAAATAAATATTAATAAAATTGATTGGCTCAAACGGAACTATTTTAATAATCTCATTTAAATGCCAGCCAATTGTTGGGCTTTCAATCGCGGCTATTACACAAAAACCTCCATCAATCAGTTGCCGCTTATCTAGGCACCAATTTGCCACAAATATGCGATAAAGAGAGCTTAGCACACTATGAGCTTAATCTCCACTAATGTCAGAGCCAAAATAAAGTTCATGCCAACTGTGTGCGTACCGCTGACAAATGGCCAATGACATTTGCCCAAAATCAATAGATTAATCTCTTGATAACAACGTTTGACACTAAGCTTTCATGTAAAAAGCTCGCAACGCAATTCAAGCACATTAATCTCACTCACAGCAAAAAGCTGAATGCTAAACTATCTATTCGGTGATGGGAAATCTTTCTGCTATGATTTATATACTCCAGCTTTGCTTTCCCAATCAACTAATGTCAGGCTGGAAGAAGAGCACGTAATTGAATTGCAACTGAGCTGAGGAAAAGATCAATGTTTATTGGAGCAGCTTAAAGCTATACATAGAGAGAGAGACGACATGACAACAAGAATAAACTTGACGTATTGCAGGCTGCAAAAGAACGACGGCAAAAATTGTGATGTGTGATGCGGAATTCAAGTTTTTTTTTCAAGTTGTGTGTGGGTGGGCCAGCTGTTGGTTGTTTGCGGCGGCTGTTGGTTGTTGCTGCGGCACAACCATATATTGACATTTGCTGTTAATTCAGCACACATGTGCCACACTTCGTTGTGGCAATCAGCAGCGACAGCAGCAACGAACTAGAGCTAGAGCTAAAGCTAGAGGAGAGAGAGATACGACTTGCTGCCATATTCGTTTTATGTCTCCAGTTTGGCTGGCCATAAAATTTATAGCAAAAACTTAATTCAATTTCAGCCATGTGTCAATCAACAGCTGCATTTAAGTGGAAAATTATGTGCAGCCGACCGCAGTCCCTACTTCTCCACTCCTTACTGTTTGGTATCTCTCCCTCCTCTTCACCGGCTGCACAACAATGTTTGTCCAAAGTGTCGGTTTATGAAATATTTTGTAAACTTTTATTACACGACTGAAATTAATTTTTCATATTTCAAACAGTAAATGTGCTGTCAGAAGCACACATACAAAAAAATAAAATGTAATTACAATAATCGTGAATAATTAAAATTGAACGTATGTAACTTTTAACGTTGTAGTAGGTCAGTGCTGTGCAGCTTTAATGATTGGCATGCCAAGCTGAAAGCAATGCTCGTCTCAATGCAATCATCTCTGGGGGCTGTGCTATCAACTTCTAACGGTCTCCAAGTACGCTTGGCTGCCTGCCACACAGGCATCAGAAGAGGCACAACAGGCACAATCAACTTGCCACTGTCGGCTTATGTGGTTAGTTGCAAAAACAAGAGACCGCCGCCGCCCCCTGTGCAGAGATGAGTGTACTCGTATTCATACTTCTATTCGTGCTCGTAACAGTGCTTTTATTTCATTTTTTGTACCGTTTTGCCAGCACTTTAAAAACTTGCGGCCATGCCATTAAAAATTGATGCTGCAGGGCAAAAAGAAGACGTAAGAGAGTAGACCACAATCATGCATATATGTAGGTATATATGGTAAACACCCACCCACACACACACACACACTCGCATTCAGTCACTCGAATATAATGGAAAGTGTAACCATTTTGAATGCCAAAACGCTGCTTAGCAGCATCTCTTTGCAAACAATGACAACGGAGAAAGCGGGCAATTTGTCAAAACCACAAGAAAATCCCTGGCAATCATCGTCAATTTGCATTTTCTGTGTGTGTGTGTCACACAAATACACACACGCAAACACACACAGCGACACACGCGTCGTATGACGAATGTGCGTGCGATTGGCTTGACATTACGCATACGCCCCCTTAGCCCTTCGCTCTTTGCGTTGAAGGGCTTTTTTTGACGAAACAGTGGCAGGCCGGTAATTGGAAAATCATCCATTACCAGCGGCTAATGGAAATCGAGTGAAACTGTTGCTAAATTCGATTAAGCATGTAAGCTCTTTGATATCGACCAAAAATGTTTATATACATACATATACAACGGACTGTGATTTGAAGTTTGTTTTGCCGTCGCTTCGAGCTATGTAGAAATCTTTGGGTCTAAGTTCGCTCGCACACACACACAAGCCTAATTATGTAATTCAATTTGGTCTGACTCTCATTATTTATAAGCGCAATTTAATTAAATCCAAATGCTGGCAACAAGAACGAGCGAGCGAACGAGGCAAACAAACACAGCTGTGACAGGCAGTCAGCCAGGACAACGACTCGAACGTGATGCGTCTGCGTATTGTATTTCACATTTTATACTAGCTATGAAGTTTAAAAACTATTTATAGCTACTGTGAACTTGCCCCCGTCTGACTTTTTGGTTATAAATATAAATAAAAAACTTACACTGCAACTTGCACCTTGCACTTTGCACTTTGACCTCCACTTGGTTTTTGTTTCCTTGTCACTTGCAGTTAAAACTTTTGCATGTCTGCCCAAGTTGCTTTTGCCTGCGGCTGCCAAAGTGTATCAATTCTGATGATATTTTTATGTATATATTATATACTGATTGATATTCCATTTTATCGAGTCTAATGGGAAATGCAATCTGTGTGTTGCACTTTGCAAGCAAAGTAGTTGAATATTTGTTTAGAAATAATCGAAGTATGATGAAGTTTATTAAAAATTCACAATGTGCTTAAGGGAATCAAATGCGGAAAACGTGAAAATATAAAATACTATATTCAGCTGTTTGATGACCTTTGCGAAGGCAACTTTAAGCTTTACTTATAAAATTCTGAAGAAAAAAGTTAAGAAAGTTGTAGTCGAGAATACTTGACTATAAAATACCTGCTACCCATTTTTAAATAAATAGTATTGATTTATACTATACTACTATTAAAACACACCGAAATAATATACAGCAAAATACTAAAATATACCGAAGTCTGTTTTTGGTATATCGATATATTAGTACAGTTAAAATATATCATAGAGTAAAATGTATTGCAGATTGTGCCGACTTAATAAACAGAAAAATACCAAAATATATTCAAGGCTATATTTGGTATATCGATATATTCATACACTTAAAATATACCATAGAGTAAAACATATTCCATATTGCCGACCAAAGCAACGGGTATACAAATAAACAAGTTAATTATCTCGATATCAGCTGCTTGTCGCACTTTTTATTTCTTTCCGTTTTTTTTTTTTTTTTTGTTTGCTACTAAACACAACTTAAATGTTAAATGCTTTGCCAGCTTGTAATGAATGACTGTAAACGTAGTTGCTGCTGAGTTCAATTATTTAACCAAGTGACGATGACTTGGAGAATGTTTAATGCTAAGCTGCCGTGGCAAGTAAGTAGCTGGGATATTATAACAATTAATGAAATCAACGAGGGTTTTCTCGTAGAGTTCCCAATGCGTTTTCTGCTGTCTCATCTGTCTGCCAACAAACTTTCCTTCTCGCTATCTCTGCTATGTGTGTGTACACAATGTTTAACAAAATGTGCAATAATGAGTATCATGTAATGCTATGTGTAGTTGTGCGACACGCTGGCAGCTGCAACAAAAATGTTTGCAGCGAAATAACAAAATGAAATGGAAAACAACAATAACAAAGTGAATGCAACGCTGACCACAAATTAACATTTTGTTTCTTTTTTTTTTTTTTTGGCTTTTGTGTACAACTATTGTAGCTTGACATGCGTTGACACTTTTGGGAAATTGCGTACAATTTTCAATGCAATCGAGTTGAAAAAAAATAACAAAAATGTTGCGTGCAATTATGTGCAACAAAAAGGAGAAAAACTGACAGTTATAAAATGGAAAGGTTATATCAACCGCAGACCAAACAACAACAGCGACTAGCATTATAAGTGATGTGGTTACTCCTCTGCTTTGCAGCTACTGTGTCTTGGACATTGACTGATGGTCAAGCGAGAGAGTAAGAGAGTGAGAAGCCTGTGTGCAGACACAAAAGGCGAAGACGCCGATGATAATGATGATGATGACAGGGCAGCTCTTGAAAACGTTTAGCAATCAGATAACTAAATATATAATTGACGTCTAAAGCAAACTATAAATTTGATGCTATCAAGCAGCAAAGCAGCAATGAAAAAATCTATCTAAAATTGTAGTGCAATTTCCTCAAAGTGAGTGAGTGGAATAGTCATTTCCTATCAATGGTTATGCACGAATAATTCTTGCTCGGCAATCAATCATTTAAATCGTTTTGCCGCAGTCACTGAGAGTGTGCTAGAATTTATTGCCCAGCAATTCAACAAGTCGCACACATGCCACAAGCAGCCGTAGCATCGATCGACATTCCACAGCCACAGAGAAGCCACATTTGGCCCAAAAGTGGGGAAGCGAAGCTTTAAAAGCCCTCTGCGAAGACATTGTCACAGAGTGAAGTCCATCAGCAGCTCTTTAAAAATGCTAATCTAGAGTCGACAACGTTCCACGTTGCACGCTCCATGTGGCATGTGGCAGGCAACGACTTGTTTTTTGACCCTGTTTTTTCGGTCCTGCCCAGCTGACTTGACTTTTACTTGAAAAGGAGCGGAGAGACAGCAAGAGTGACAGCCAAAAACCGGTTGCAACAGCAGCTGGAAAATGTGTTTATAATCATATTGTTTGGCTCTTTGGAAGTTTAAGTGCAGCAAGGAGTGTGTGCGTGTGTCTGTTTGCCAACTTTTACTTTCAACAAATTTGCGAGCTTCTTGCCTGCTTGCCTTCTCTTTTTTTGTTGTTGCGCACTCATTAGTCTCTCGTCGTCCCTTGATAATTTCATAATATCTCAACAGACAGAGAGAAACAGAGAGAAAAACCCGCATACGCACTTGGACCCGAAAAAAAAGAATTTCAGAATGTTTCTCTGTCTTTTGTGCGGCCAGCTTCTTTTGCATTTGTGGCAACTATGCTTTTGATGGGCTTGTTGCTGAACTTTCTCTGCACATAACTTTGTCTAGAGCAAGTTATGTTGCTTTTTTTTTTGGGCGGCTAAGGCTTTTGGCCAACTTTATTGTTTCAACTTCTTGGAGCGCCCCAAAAGTGGCCTCAACTACATACTACACAAAAGTATGCCTCTTGAGAAATAGAGACATACAGTAAGCTGATGAAGTTGTTGCACCTTTCGCCAGGTGTGCTTCAGTGTGTGTGTATGTGTGTGCGACTTATAAATATAAGATTTTGCCATGACACGAAGTGTGCTCGATTGCAAATGAAGCTACCAACTTGAGTGATTGGGCTAATTTTACATCTGCTCTGGACAGAAACTGAACAACTGAACTCAACTCAACTGAACAGAGCAACAATTGCATTTGCACACACACACAAACACACACACACACGCAGAGAGACAGAGAAAACGTGTCTCAGCAATCATTGGGGCATCAAACCAAGCCCCAACTAAGCCAAGTCAATGGAACCTTAGTACAGGCCCCAAAAAGGGCAACAACAAGCAAGCAACAAGCAACGGCATTGACAGCGTCGAAAGACAAAGCAATAAAAGGCACGAGAAGTGGGTTGTTGTTGCTGTTGTTGTTTGTGTGTGGAAAAACGCATGGGAAATGGACTGAGGAAATGCCTTGTCCGCATATGCTTGACACGGAAAATGCAATGACGTTGAATACTAATGCCCAAAGCCCAAAGACGTAGAAAGGAAATAAATGTTAATAATATCACAAGAGAGGGAGAGCAAAAAACGAAAAAAAAACTTTACTTACTTTCTTGGCCAGCTGAGTGGCTTTTAGCTTGGCCAACAAAACTCAAGATCAGCCTACACACAATCGAACTCACATTCACTCACTCACACACTCTCAGTGGCACTCACATTCAGTATGCATAAGCCATATAAAGTCAGGCTACCAATGCTCAGCCGCAAGTCAATTCAAGTTAATTTTTAGTGCCTCATTTTCTGACTGAGAGGCATTGTTTGTTGCTGCTTTTTTTATTGTGTGGGCGCCGCGTGAAAATTGCGTGCAATTATCGAAAGATGAAATCAGACGCCAACAGACGAAACACTCAACGGGGCCAAAAGCCAACTATTAACTACTACTACCAACAACTGCATATGGCCAACAACAATTGTGTTGCTACCGTGCATATTACTTGACTCTTCAAGCTTCTCTCTCTCTCTCTCTCTCTCGAGTTGCAGTTGTTATTGTTTGCGTTTGTTGACGTCGGGCAGCTTGAAAGAGCAAGCAAACCAGTTTGGTAATAGCTATAAATAAAATTAAGTTTGCTAGCAAAGAGTGTAACATGATGACTATCGAAATACGCTTCACAAAAGCGCTGACAGAACTGTCTAAGAATGCAATCGGATTTCAATTCGTTTCAATCCGTAGTTAGTGTAGTTTGTGTATTTGAGCTGCATGTTTATGACTTGAGAGTCGGCAAATTGGTCTTTAATTATTATGCATTCGTATCGAATTGATATTCAACTAAGGCTACATATCGTTTATTTCTTTTTTTTTTTTGCTGCTGTCGTCGTGCTCAACAAATATTAAACGTTGACAATCTAAAAGTCCAAAAGACAAACAATAAATTGAATCGTACGCCATCACGCACAAACAACAAAAAACAAACATTAATAACACACACAATAACAACTTTGTTATATGAAGTTTTAGTTCGAAATCTGTTACAATTTTTCTTGTCTTGCGGCAAAGTAATAAGAAATGAGCAACAACAACAGCAAAAACATATCGGACACAATCCAAACAATATTCGCAAAAATTCTCAAAGCGGTTCCAGCTGCGTTTCCGTTGACCGCCTTCTGAATCATCGTTTTGCCCAATCTACCTCAAAATGATTTTTCTCTAGTCGCGTTTTTATTTGCTGTCCAAAACCAAAAACAAAACAAAAAAAAAATAACAAAATAAAAGTCAACTTCTGATTAAAATCAGCCTCGTTTTCTCGCCGAGTTTGTTTACAGATTTTTTCCGTCACATTCTCAGCGTTGAGTTTCCCAACGCTTTTGGCCATTGAATTTGTCAGCTAAAAAACAACAAAAACAACAACAAGAACACAGCACAACAACAGAAAAAAAGGCCAAAAAGCGTTTCCATCTAATGACGGTCTATTGACAGCATCCAGCAACCAAGTTTGGGGCCCAGGTTTTTGTTTGCTTGCCGCTCAATTGCGATTTTTAATACGATTTGACCAATTTTGGGTCCGCTTTTGTTTTTGTTGTCTAACGCAGCGCGTTAATTTGTCTATAATTACAGCTGCATGTGTACGAGATAATTACACGATCAAACAGATTTCAGATACGGATACAGGCGATAGATAACTACGGATAAAATTAATGAAATGCCGCCGCTTTTGTTCTTCTATCAGCTAATAGAAAGTTTTAAGCGCTCTCAATTTGTTATTCTTCTTTGTAAACGATTTTTTATTGTGTGCAACCTTTTAACAAGGTGGCAAACAAATGACTTTGAAATCTAGTTAGAAATTGAAAGTCACGAGCTTTTGAATGAGACAATTAATTGAAAAAGCGAAAAGGATTAAAAGTATTTGAATATTTGCTTTTGTTTGCAATCTGGTATATCTTGTACTCAATGGTATCTTTTGAATGTAATAGTCAATTTACCAAATACAGCCTTCGGTATATTTCAGTATTTTTCTGTATATCGATTCGGTATATTTTAAAACTATGTATTTAGCGTAATAGTATATCGATATACCAAAACTAGCGTTCGCTATATTTCGGTAGTTACTTAGTATATTAATTTCATACACTATAAGAATAATACTGCATTTTTCTATTATTAAAAATTGCTAGCAAGTATTTCACAGCCGAGCATACTCGTCTATTCTTAATATCCAAACTTAGAATAATAATAATTTTATAATAGAAAAATCTTTAGAAGAAGTGCGGAACAATTATTTCTTCATTCAAGTATTTTTTAACAATGATTTAATAGCGGAAATAAACAGTAAATATAATCGGGGAAATTAAAGATAATTCGCTATAAATCATAAGTTAAATGTTGTTCAAAATTTATGATAATTTGTGGATGCTTATCAAAAAAGGAAATCCGTTTTAAAGTGTTGTTTTACACCACTTTCGACACGAATTTTTAATTTAATAACGCCATCAATGTATCTAAAATTTTTAACAAATTTATGCGCATTGAAATGGTGTATTTATTTTTGTATTTTTTGTTTATCCAAAGTTTCACTTTTATTATTAAATTGTGCAGAATTAAATTTGTAAGCAAGTAATCAAAGCTTGATATTTTTTCTTGCTAATAATCGTTTTATAATTTCCTAATTAATCAAAACAGATGTTGACTGTGCACATTTTATGAAGCTAATGAGCAATACACGCAAATGCAGCTAACGTTTTGTAATCTGCATTAAAGCCACTTCCTTTTTTTTTGTACGATTTTCACAGAGTATAGCTAATGCAATCTAATCGTAGGAAAGCCCAGAAGAGGCGGAGGAGAAGTCAAAATTGATGGCCCACCCACCAGTTAAGACAAGTGTGAAGACAAGTTGCTGAGTTGAGACGTGCTCATCATTATCATTAACACTTCCTACACTGTCCATCACTAATGTCGTTTAACGCTCACGACAACTTCATTAGTGTGTGTTGGACTTTTGCTTTATTACCTTTCACACTCGCTTACTGCTATTCTACTTGCCCTCTGTTGGGGCTTTCATCAGCTCATCGTATCTCATCGCAGCTCATCACATCTCGTGTCATCTAAGTCGAGAGTGACTTTTTGATGTCTGTCTCGTTAAACTACAGTTAACCTAATTTGCATTTGGCTTGATTAGAGTTTTTGCAGACCATCTTTATCACTGGCCACACATCTGGCCAAAATGCCCAGTCAGCCAGTCAGCCAACCAGGTTCATCTCCATTTCCTTCATTGGAGAAGTATCTTTAACCAATGCGGCAGATTTATTTCGTATCTTTTTGTTGTGGTGTCGCACAGCTGCTTTCTTTTGTTTTATTAAAATGCAAATAAAGCGCAAAAACAACAACAACAACAGCAACAGAAAGAGAAAAAATATTAAACTCAATAACTGTCACTATTCCATGCATTAATTAGAATACATTACGCATACGCACATTTGGCCGGACGGGCAGCTGAATCCGTATTTACTTAACGGAAATAGCAAAAACGACAGCAAAAAATAACTCTGAACTCTGGTGAAATGCTAATGATAAATGTGCAAGTCAAGCGAACAATAACAACAACAAGAACATGGCAGTTGAGAGGGAGTTGGGTGTAGTTGTGACCCGGAGGCGTGGTCCATTTGCTCACGTCTATGCTCTGCCTTGGAGAATATTGTACGTATGTATTTATGAATGATTAATGTACTCTGCGTCCAATCAAAAAAGTTAGTTTTTTTTTTAAAGCAACCTGGAACTTCTACTGCGGCTTATGAATACATATTTCGAACAACGTCTGACGACGACGACGTGCTGGGCAGTGATCCCAAATAAAAATACAATCAAATAGACTGCGACTTATCTAAGTGCTTATATGAGCAAGTCATGACATAGTGGCCAAATATTTGGATCTTGTGTCCATAAATATGTAGACAACAAAACAGTTTGTGCATCTGATAAGCTAAAGGTTCAGTCTTATCGCTACCAGCAACCGACAACCAGCGTATGCCGGCTATTAATTTGAAAGCCAAAAGTGGAAAAGTTGTGAACTGATGACACTTGTCTAAAGTGCCAGCATAAAGATTATTTCCAGAAGCGTTTAACAATGACAATTAGAATTAGTTGCTGGTTGAACATGAAGTTGCTGCTTTTAAGTGAGTGGAATGAATGAGTTGAAGTACGATTTCAATTGTGTGAGTCACTAAGAAAATTATTGTGAAAAACCAAAGCTATTAATTTGTATAGCTAAGCAAAGCTTCAAGCTACAGCGTTTTAGTTCCTATTTCTGCATCATTGGGTCTTAAATTTATTTAATTTGAGATTAATTCTTAAGCGATAATTGAAGTTTGATTTAATGTTTGTAAATCGGTTTGTTGTGAGCAATCTTAAACTATTAATTGCTATCGATAAGCAGAATTATTTTACTGCTGTTTCTATTTCACGTCATTGGTTTTGCAATTAATTTAATTCAATTTCAATTTTGAAATGACTTACATTGAAAGAAGCACTGTCTCTTAGCCTTGGCTAGAGTCAAGGTTTCTAGAGTTGTGAGTGCTAATTAAATTTGAGCCACAGCAATCACTACTTAACATATAGTATGTTATGTATGTATCTATACCACTTTGAACTACTTATTTCTGCAGCTAGCATTGACAACAATTGTGCGAAAGCGAAACATATCTACAAGTATTTCACACCTACAACATACGTTGTAAAGCTGCTGCAAATGTTGTTGTTGTTGTTGTTGTTGTTTTGTTGTTGACGCAGCGCTCCATTAGTCATTGAAAATGCTGCGCCCAATACGCGTACCTGGGAAAAATAAAATCGAGTAACAATCTTCTCAATTGGCAAACTGCAAATTCATTCAATTTGATGGCACAAACTAAGAGTATCAAATGCTTTCGTTCGTTGCATATGGCTAACGACTGCAATTTGGCACTGACAATGAAAGGTTTTTGTTTTTCGATACATTTTTTGTTTTTTTTTGCGCAGGCACAACAAGACTAACAAAACATATTTCAAGACGTGCGACGATGTGCGGCATAAGAATTAAGCTGAACTTATGGCATGCCAAGTTCGACAAGAAAAAGCAAACACAGACGAGCGTTAAAAGCAAATCGAGACAACAACAATAACAACAACGACCACAAGCCCAATCTCAATCCCAAAGTAAATGTATATATGTATGTATACTTGGTACCTATGCATATGTATCTACATGCGAGCCAACTCGTATATGTATAATAAAAACAAGAGGTATTCGAATTCAGATACACAACGCAAAGAAATGAATGCGACGAAGAGAGGTTCTCCAAAGGAGGAGGAGGAGCTGGAGCGGAGTGGAGTGGGTGCATTCGGTGAATGCGTGAGCTGTGTGTGTAATGCGCTTTTAACGAGCCAACGAACAGATACAGATACAGATACATTCAGCAGATAGCAAGATACAACAGCCCAGATACAGATGCAAAAGGTTGTTCTTGTTGTCCCAGCCAATGTCGCGCCTTTGTTTGCAACTGGAAATTACCACTCTACTTTCCCCCCTTTCCCACTTCCCACTTCCCCCGCCCGTGCCTTTTGCACCTTAATTAAATTTACAGCAGAACCGTTAAAATAACCCGGCAGCGAAATTCTTTATCCATACTCCCGTTGCAGTTAAATAGTATATATTTTATTTGCCAAAGTATGAGTGTGGCAAATAAGGTGGAAACTATTATAATTGCGCAATTGTGCACGTAAAGCAAATGGCATGCGTTCTTGCCTCTTCTTCATTTTACCTTTTTGTTGTTGAGATACTTTCGTATCTGGCGGCTCACGGCTCTCTCGGCTGGCGGCAGTTAAAAGTTGAGTATGTGTTTTTGGCTTTTCCCAAAAATTCGCTAAGCGTTTTTATTTGCTTTCGTTGTGGATTTAGAACTTTAGTATTATTATTTTTACTTTTTTTTTTTGTGGCAACTTTTCTGCATAAACTTTTATCTTTTGTTTTGCACAATGAAATTCTTTCGTTCTTTTATGTCGTTTTGTTTGTTGGCTCTTTATAAATTTCCAATTCGTTTTGTTTGTGTTCGTTGCTTAGAGGTTAATATCGCGTCGTTTGCATGTCTTAGATTACGCGGCGCGTCGTCGCATCGCATTTGTTCTGTGTGTGTGGTATCTGTCAGATACACTTTTTTTTCCTTTTTGATTTTGCTGAGGTGTCTTCGCCCGTACCTTTAATATCAATCGAAACGAGCATATAATATCAACAACTGAAATTCTATATATACAGAGACAGATACACAGGTAGAAATGATACACAAAAAAATCTCAAACCGGCAATCTCATCTCTCACACACACACACACACGTTCACACTCCGACACTTAAAGATATAAGAGCGAGACAGCGTCGACAGCGTAGCGACGTCCGCTTAACTCGAGACGCGTTCGTTGACTGAGCTCTGAGTCAATCGCCGAGATTTAACGGCGCCACTCGATTGAAACAGCGCTCGATTGAAAGCAACAGGTTGAACGTCAACCACAAGAGAGTGAGAAAACGTAACGATCGCTCTCTCTCTCTCTCTTCGCTCTCCACACTCTCTCTTTGCTTTGAGTGTTGTCTGTGGTCTGACTTCGCTTTGACTTCGCTCAGCTGAGCTGCTTGCTACCTGTTACCTGAGGCGCCCTTCTCACATTATCATTAAACAGAACGCGAACGATGAACGCGACGTCGCCCGGTTTGCTATCATTTTAATTATGCACTCATGAGAAAGTCGAGTCGCATCGCATTGTTGTAAATACACTTTGCCACTGCTGCGCCTGCTGCTTCAGTCCCTGCTGCCTGCTGCTTCTTCTTGTCGTCTTTGAGTCTAAGGTTCTTTTCGCGTGAAAAGCAAAAAATGATGTTTCCCAAAGTGAATTATTTTTCACATTTTTCAATACACTACAGAGTTCTTTAGGTATTTCTACGGAATGAGTGTTTTGACCACAAAGGGGAGTTTTAAATAAAAATCATGGCATTGAGTTAATGCATGTTAATAACAATAAATGCTCATATATAAAAAGTTACTATATCGTGAAAAAATACAACAACCGCAAATTGCTTAATTCCAACCAACGAAATTAAATACTGAAATAACTCAAGGCCAGTAATCGAATTATTTCATTGAGATATATACGCTAAATTAAATTATTGTTTTGCTATTTTTATTTCTTAATATAAACCTTAAATAATTTAAAGCATTAATAGAAAACTTACAGCAAATCCAATTCAAATTGATATTAATACTTTTCAACAGCAAAAAAATCATCATTTCTATTTCTTTAGGATCTATTCTCTTAAGATTGTTACTTTAGTATTAATATTTCTTATATACTTTAAGCCATTCACTAAGCTAGATATTAAAAAAGGAAGAAAAATAAAAGATAAAATAAAAAAAAGTTATTTCGCTTAATGCAATTATTCATTGCAGTACTATATATCTTGCTTCATTGAAATACACAAACTTTATTAAATTCTGACCTCATCTTCATCGCAGAGCATTTCAAAGTCTAAGAACTTCTTTCAATTGAAAAACAGTATTTTATCGTGTGAATTTTCACAAAGTACTCTGGTTTTATGTTGTTTTTGCGGTATTTAAAGTGTGGCTATTAAATGGCAGATGACATATCATCAAGCGTCAGCAAATAACATAATTGTTGAACAATATTTGAAAAGCGCATTAAATAATTGGTTAGATTGCAGCCAACAAAAACAACAATAACAACGTGCAATGTGACAATAACAATGCGGTATTTACGAGTATCACTCACAACGTAGTCAAACAAGCCTTTGGCAAATCAATTCATGAGGTTTGCCTTCAATCGCTGTCGGCATGCGTGGGTGAACACACACACACAGAAATGTTTTTGTGTGGTCTTAATTAACAGCAGATATTCTCGCATAATAATTTAAAATTTTATTGCATGCTTTCAGGCGCTGCGTGTTAAAGTCATTAAGCTTGTTATGCCTGCTGCTGATGCTGCTGTGTAGTAGATTGTGTGAGTGGCAGCCAAAGGGACACATTCAAAAAAGGAAATCAAAGCAAACAGTGTCAAGAGGGCATTTGTGTGCAGGTGTTTTTCGGGCGACTTGTGTAGACCGCACAGTCAGCTAATGAGCTGGCGTGGGTGTTAAGCGACCAATTAAGCTGGATGATGGCCGAAAAAGCAAAAAGAATAAAAAAAAAGTTCTCAGTACAAAACAAGGCATTGCGACGCGTTTTTAAGACCCGGCTTAAATAACAGCTGACTGCACAAAAACTCTGTTGATGAACTCACACACACACACACACACACACTTCACGAAAAATATAAATGAAACGTGTATCAAGGAGAAGGAAACGGGGGAGAAGGGAGAGCAACCTACCGACCGTTGGGCAGCGTAGCCTAGCAGCCAAATTGTAATTAAAAGTAATCAAAAGCATTAGCAAGTGAAATTTGCAAAGCAGAAAAGCAAAAGCCGCAGTCGACTAAAGCAAAGTAGAAGCAAAAACTACACTAAATGAAACCTTCACCTTGTTTTTGTTGCTCCTCGTGCTTGTGGCAGGTCTCTTTCTCTCTCTATCTCTCTCTCTATCTCTATCTCTCTGTGCAGTTACAACAAAGTGGCACATCATCAAACACAGCACAGACAGTGTTGCAGTAGACGCTGAAGATGATAGACTCAGACACTTAATGAAGTTCTTTGGCATAGAAAGAATAAAACGACGGAAAGAAAGACGAACGTGGCACGCCATTAAATTTAATTTAGTCAAGAGCTTTGATAAACATTGCGACGGTCGAGGGGAGGGAAATATCCATAGGTACGCACTGTATATGCATCCGGAAATGAGTTAAGTTTGTTACAAGCTCATTAAGAGTCTGCAACCGAGTTTGTGACCATCAAAAGTCACTTGCATTTCGACTTTTTGTTTGTGCGCATTGCACAAACAGAAAATATGAATCGAAGGATCTCAGATTTCCCGTTGCCAGCTCAACTCAACGTACCACACACACACACACTGCCTCACTCACTCACTGAGATACAATGTTCGTTATGTGCCTGCCACATGCTTCAGATTAGCACGTTAATTGCGTTGCCAGGTTACATTGCGACATTTAATAAAGTGTCGCGTGTGCGCGTTGGCATCACATCTCAAGTGCCTTGGCTCCACTTTAATTTGGCTACCGAAATTAAAGCACTGTCGAATTAGGCTTGTCTTTAGGCAGACTTTGCATTAAGTAATGAATTCAGATCTCCGTGATAGGGATCTAGGTAGAATCTGTACTCCAACTGCCTTGAAAGCAAACTACCTTCTCATTTATGCAAGGTTGTCAATCCAATTTGGCAGAGCCGTATATTATTGTTCTAACCTTCACATAAAACGAAATGAATGAGATCAGACTATAGTATTATTGAGGAGCAAAATCATCTTAAATTATTGCTACTTTATATATGATAGTGATCGTACTTGAATGTAGTTTTTGTCTTTCAGTTTGTCCCTGCTTATAACAAAACAACTCCTTCATTTGTAACAGCTTTCTTAGTGAAACTTGGCACAGCTTTAACTTCTATATAGCCCCTTGGCATATATTTAAATGGTTGATATCAGACCACAATATCAATGAAAAATTAATTAAAACTAAACTTACCACATTTGCCCATTACATTTAGTCATAATACAGTACTTATCATATTCAATTTTGATAATGATCGTGTTTGATATTAACTTCTGTCTTTCTATCAATCCGGCAATTAAAAGTCAAATTAATCTCTCATTTTGACAACTTTATCAAAGCAACTTAAGTCAGATACTACTTGGTAATATGGCCTTAACATATTTTAAATTAGACAAGATTCTATTTCAAAAACTATTAAATATTTAGTCAAAAAGGTTAAGTAAAAGCATTGTAGTATTTTAAAAGAACTCTTAATGCTTGAAATTCGCATGCATTGCCTTAAATATTTAATTTCGTTATAAGGAAACTTGTTAGCTAACATTATCACCCACATACACTACTAGTAGTTAGTTATTTATGTGTCCTCAAAGCGATCATAAACATAGTGCAAGTTTATATGCCATACATATGCTGTTATTTGGCTGTTAATGTTTCTACACACTATAAATTTAACTACCGAACTGCTTGAAGCTGAGCATTTGATGACGCTGTTGTTGTTGTTGCTATTTTCCCGGTTAGATTGCAGAGGAAAAAAATCAGTGGGCACAACAGCTTGCTTACAAGTCGAAAGGACATTAAACCGGCTGCAAAATTAATTACTTTTACTTAACGACAGCTTTATGTTAATGGCGAGAGAAGGGCAATGATTGCCAATGACGATAATGAAATGGCAAAGTATTTTAATGATTCGCTCACTAGCTAGCTCTGGCAACAGACATCCATACGAATTACGCTCAGAATTGTGGAATGAATCTAAGTAGGAGTTGGCGTCATAATCAACGTTGTTCATTGCGCGTTTTCATCCATCATCTTCAGCATGTTTGTAATGTGTTTTTTGTGGGCGGGCGTCATTATTGCCGCTTTACTCAATACACCAGTCAATATATATATCTCTCTCCATATATATATATATATATATAATGCTCGCTCCTGGCAACTCGCCCAATCAGTGTGGCCAGTGTCATTATGAAAGCATCATTTGTTGTCGAGTGGTTTGGGTGAAACGAAGAGAGAGGAAGAGAGAGATTGGAAAGTGAAGCTAGAGACGACATCGTCGTCGTTGTAGTCATGGCTACATGTGACCCAACGGCGACTCGTTGATGAAGGCAATCATTTCCTGCCCACAGTTTGGCACCTCTCACAGCTGGTCACCAGCGCTCCAGTGGCGTTTTTCAATATCGCCATTTCCGTCACACAACATGATTAAGCAATCAGCGAGAGTGGGAAGGAAATACTCGCCCAAAAGGCGGCCACATTTTAACTAACTAAATCAGCGTCCCGTAGGCGAACGGAAAGGATTTATGTGCACATTATTTGAACAGTGTTTGTGTGTGTGTGTGTGAGAGAGCTGTAATAGAAATCTTTATGAGTTGGCACTAAAAAACCAGTCGACCTTTGTGCCACGCAACGCATTAACTTGCATTAAATGTTTGTATTATATCCTATTTCTCAATACAATGTTCAACACACAAATACCCATAGAAATACGACCCCGAAGTCTTTCAATTTAATGCTCGAAAAATACATTTTAAGTGAATTTTCAATGAGTCGCAGCAATAGCTTTGCAATGGCTGCCAATAAATTATTGACCGAAACGAATAATAATAGCAAGGAAGAACTTTGTCACAGCTGTCTTTATTGTAAACGGAAAACTTTAAGAGAAAGAGTTTCAATTGTCGTTTCAGTTAAGCTCTAATGTATTTTCCACTTAATAAATGTGTTAAAGATAAAGAACAATTATATAAAGAAACTGTATAACTTTTCTTTTATCATAAAAACGTATTCGTATGGACTGATAAAGAAGATACACAAAAAGTGTTAAGCTTTAGCAAAACTTTTTATAAAGCAGTCTAGCCTAGATAATTCTTTTTATACCCGCTACCCATAGGGTAGAAGGGTATTATAACTTTGTGCCGGTAGGAAATGTATGTAACAGGTAGAAGGAGGCATCTCCGACCCTATAAAGTATATATATTCTTGATCAGCGTCAACAGCCGAGACGATATAGCCATGTCCGTCTGTCCGTCTGTCCGTCCGTCCGTCTGTCCGTCTGTCCGTATGAACACCTAGATCTCAGAGCCTATAAGAGATAGAGCTATAATTTTTTTCGACAGCATTTGTTATGTTTGCACGCAGATCAAGTTTGTTTCAAATTTTTGCCACGCCCACTTCCGCCCCCGCAAATCAAAAAAATCGAATAACAAGCGTAAATTTAAAGCTAGAGCTGCGAATTTTGGTATATACTATAATTACTATAGTAGTCATGATTCCTGAAAATTTGGTTGCGATCAGATAAAAATTGTGGAAGTTATTAAAGAAATACTTTTGTATGGGCAAAAACGCCTACTTACTAGGGGTCCGATTTGCTTTGGCTGACAATCTGGTACATTGTGCCGTCTATGGTATATTTTAAATGGTGTGCTGTATCGATATACCAAACATACCATTTGGTATATTTTTAGTATTTTTTAGTATTTTCGGTATATTTTGAAAATAATACCGCAATATTTTGCCCTTATTAAAAATGGGTAGCGGGTATCTCACAGTCGAGCACACTCGACTTTAACTTTCTTACTTGTTTATCATATAAATGGTTTCACACATAATTGTGACCTAAACTTTTTGTGATTTATCAGCAAATGACTTGCAAAAAACGCTTATATTTTCCAGTTAAGAATTGTGTTTAATAAAGTTGAAGAATATTTGCATTTGTTTTAAGAAAATAAAGCAGATACACAATGTACACAAAAAAGTCTGCAGCTTTAGAAAAACTTTTTTATAAGCTAATCTTAAGCACAGATCTCCATTTTATTATCACAAAAAGTCTTTCTTAGAAGCTAGTAAATTGTATTTTCCACATAATAAATGCGTTAAAGAACAATTAAATATGTTTTCAATTGTTTCGAGCAGATACAACAGCTACACAAAGCGTTGAGCTGTAGAAAAACATTTCATAAAACAGTTTTAAGCAAAAGTTATTTGTATTTATCACAAAAACTCATCTAACACATTCACCTGCGATTTCCACACCAATTTCTTGCATTTATTTGTCTAACATTTCATCATGAATTCTAAGAAAGAAAATAAATGCTTTCATGAAATTCTAAGAATGTTTCAAATGACAGCCGATAAATTTGTCTGCTCTCTTGGCACAATTTCTAATGCAATTAATTGAATATTGCAGAACATTTTGTAGTTGTCAGACAATCAAAGACACAGATAGTAATCAAATAAACCGACAAGCACAAGCACAAATCGGTTGTAACGTGTAAAGCGTTGCTAACTGTCTAAATCAACTAATTGTGAATCCAATTAACCGCACCGAAGTAATAAACAATGTTATTAGTCGAATATTATGACACTGACTGAAATCAAATTCGAATTTTCGAACCCTCCCAACCAAAAACGAAATCAATAACGCATTACGCGTTACATATGTCTCTCTTTATATCGATTGGCGTAATCATTATCCAGAAATCCGAAACCCCGAAAAAAGTTGAGTGCAGTCATTCAACCCTAAAAGAAAAATAATGTGTGTGGTGGGCTAAAAGCCAAAACACGTAAGGCCATAATTGTCACGCAATGGAGAAAGTACAGAGCAATAAAAACTAAACACAAAGAAAGACAATAAAATTGATTTCAATTTACGTCCAAAAAAAAAAAAGCCAACCAAATGCAACTCCAGCACTTTAAAGTTGTCAAGGACACACACACGCACACACACACAAAAGAAAAGCTCAGCATAAAATGGCGAGCATTCGAGGGAGGCAGCTGAGATGGCGAACTAAGTCGCAAGTGGCATAAGTACAGTATTGAACAAAAGCCGCTTAAACGAAGTGAAAACAATTTTTTTCCTGTTGTTCGCGCGCATATCAATTTAATGCGACTGCCAAACTAAGCACTCCTGACTGCCTGGCTGCCTGCCTGGCTGCAAGAAGATTGCAGATTGGAATTGGGATTGAGTCTGGGATTGGGATTGTGCGCCATGTGCGTGATTTGTCGCCGAAAATGCCGCGAGCAGCGCGCTCTCGCTATTCACCTGGGTCTGTTCTCGTCTATTCGACCGCATGAAAATTTTGTGGCCATAAATTCTGCGGTTTTTTACGTTTACGTTCTGTGTGAGCGAAATGCACAAAACGTGCAACGCCAACTCACTTGGACTTGGCTAACTTCTAACCAGCAACAACAACAAACAACGTGTGGTAAGTGCAACAGCATTTTCTATTTGCTACAAAAGTTACAATTCCCCGCCAGCCAGAAAATAAAAGTAAGGAACACAAAAAGCGAAATCAAAGAAAAGCAAGCAAGAAAAAGTTTTGCTTGGCTCGGAAATAGCGCGAGTTTTAATTGAGTTTGCACAAAGTCAGCAGCGTAAATGTGACAATATGCTTGCCACAATGCTTGCTGGCTTGCTTGCTTGCCACACATACAGGTAGGTAAGTCAATAATTAGAGCTAGTTACATTGTAGTTGAAAGAAGTGTGCACTCTACTCACATTATCCTGGTGGCATCACGCTGCCGCACCGACTCATCACGATTCAGCACCTCAATTATCATCTTGCGCTCATTCTCCGACAAATTCTCAAGCACCTGCGACGTGGCCACCGCCAATTCGGGTCCCAACACATCGATAGTCTCACCCGGTATACTCTCCGTGGCCGCATCGCTGGTGGAAATACTGACGCCGCCCGATGACAGTGTGCCAAGGCCGTAGTTAGAGATGCCAGCTGAGGACGCTGCTGTCATGTTGCCAATGTTTCCAATGCTTGCCATGCTCAGGTTCATGCCCATGCCGGCATGCATTTGCAGTCCGCCAACTTGTGATGTGGCATTTGATGCTGCGCTACCATTGGCCGTTGTACCAGTTGTTGCACTACTATTATTGCTGCTGCTATATTGCATCATGTTGTTGCTGTTGGGTTCTCCTGCTGCTGCTGCCACACGATGATGCTGCTGCTGCTTGTTGTTGGCGTTCTGCGTGGGCGTCGGCGTGGGCGGTAGGCGTGCACTGCGTCCACTTGACATACTACACGGCTGCTTGCTTTCTGCTCTCGTTGCCGCTCTTTATCACTGTGTCTCTGTGTGTACTGTGTGCTGTGTACGCTTTGCTGCTGCCAAATGCAAGTTCACAAAAATGAAAGCGATTTCATGCAGTCGAATGGTTTGATTTCGGTTGCGCTTTTGTATCCAGCTTTTGCCTGCCTCGCCTGCTCACTGCTCGCTGCTCGTTATTTTTATACTTTGCTCTTCATTAATCAGTTTTTGCCAGTTATTTTCTGTGGAAAAATGTAGCAAGCGGGAAAGCATGTTTGTTAGTTATTTGCGCAAAAGTCAAGGTTCAATAAGCACAAGTGAGAAAGCTACAGACAAGTGTGCTCCACTTCACCTCTTGCCCTCTCTACTCATTTACAATAAAAGTAACACAGTGTGTTACTATTCTTAAATTCATAAATAAACCAATATAAATGTAGATACTCGGTATATTTTAGAGTTAATATAGGTATACCGAAATACTACTACTTTCAAAATATACCATAGATAACGATTTTGTATATTTTAACGATATTACCACACTGTTTTTGTTGATTTAGTATATCGATATACTACTACTTTCAAAATATACCCGGAATATAAAATATACGAGATTGTCAACCAAAGAAATTACCAAATAAACAAATAAACACAGTTATAAGGTATATTTTAGCCATAATTCAAAATTTTTATCAATTCGGTGTATTTACATATAATATAATATTAGACTGTTTTGCTTTATTTGGTATACCGACATATTACAACATACTAAATATACCATAGAGTACAATCTATATACCAGATTGCCGTTGTTTGTAATATAAAATTATTTCTTGAATAACTTCTAATACGATTATCAATCAGATCGAAACCAAATTATTAGGAATCATAAATCATAGATCGTAGATGACTTATTCTGCTTATTATAATGGCGGGTATAAATAACTCATATATTTATATATTATAATTGTAGCTTAGAATTAAATTCTCTGCAGAACTGAATTATGAATTTTTTCTAGCTTAACCTTGCTAACACACTCAGACAAAGGATCAGTGCATTTTACACTTGCTTGGCTTAATGCACAAGTAAGTAGTATAAGTCATAATCGCAATCTGTTGCACAGCTTACACCTTTAAGAATATAAAAAGAACACCTAAAGAGCGCAACAGCAGCAGCCATAAATAGTTCGTTGAGTGCGGGGAATTTGGTTCGATATTGGACACGTCGTCACGCTTGCCACAAGCACACACACACACAAGCACGTTAGAGGGAATCAGTCACACATACATAAAGTACACCCGCAGCATGTGGCGCAACCATACAAATATTGATGTGGTACCCTGACGGTGGTTAGAAATCCTCTTCGTCGCCGTCGTCCTCGTCCCCATCGTCGACGTCAGCAAACATGGCATTTAGTTAGTTAGTTTCGGTGTTACTCAGCTACCCATACAATGCAAATACACAATATAAGAATGTGTATGTGTGATGTGCGATAACGCACAGATGTGGCACACGTTAATGTTTGAGTTTCCATTAAAAGTGAATTACAATGCCAAAACACCAGTCGAACTGCGACAACTGTTTGGTCAACATTTGAATTATCGTAAAATACTTTTAATTGTAACCCAAAAAGCCGCTGTCGATACAACAGTTAATAAATAAATACAGCGTACTAATTTCAATGTTTCTGAATGTATTTGAATCCTCTAAATGTAAACTGTAAATGTAAACTGATTTAAGCAGTATGACAATAAATTGTGGTAAAAACAAAGTGCTAAACAAAAACAAATTAAAGTTGCAAATTGCACAAAACCAACCAAATTTTATTAGCTAAATAAATGCATGAGATAGTCAATTAAATAAGTAAATAAAAACTAAACAGTTTATCAAAGCAAAATAAATGTTCAGCACAAGGATTGAGCATTCCAACTATTTATGCAATTCGAGAAAAATGAAAGTGAATTAAAATAATTCATAAACTACAAAAGAAAATATATAAAAAGGCATTTTCTTACGATTAAAGTCAATCTTCATAAAAGTCAATAAAATAAGTAAATGCAAAATAAACAGATTAAAGAAACAAATTTGACATTCTAAGGATAAGCATTTAATAAAATTTTAAAAATGCATACAACTAAAGAAGAAAATCATAAAAAGAGCTAAAAATTTAATTAAATTCAAACATAACAAACAACAAATTATTTATTGGCACATAACGTATACGACATGCATGCCGCATTTCAATTAATGACAATAAAATGCCGAATATTTATTACATTTTTGTGTTGTACATAGTTGGCCAACAAATTTGACGAATGCATTAATTAAAACTGGTATGTAATAACAAATAATGCGATAATAATAACAAATAATTGATTGTTTCGATGCTGTCAATAAACCTGACAAATAATAATGAAGCACAAAAAGATGTATTAAATGATTTATTAAAGTCAAACTCAAATAAAAACCAAAAACTTTTCATTGAAGTTTGCATTACTGTTGAAAGCATATCAAGTATACGCCGCATGGGGCGACAGCCCATGGAATTATCAATTTTGTGTAAATACAGGTTGGGAAATGCTGTTACAAAATTAGAATGCCAGTTCTAAACAGTTCTCTGGCTCTCGCTCTGTGTTTCATAGTTCCACAGAATTAATTAAAAAGTCATAAATAATCAGTAAACTATGAAGGCGTAGAGAAGAGTTGTTCTACCTACGTAACATTCCCTTTAGCAGACCACTATGACTGAAAATATTTTTCAATTTAATGCTCTCAATATGTGTGTGTGTGTGTGTATACAAAGTTGCGGCAACAATAATAACTGAAGGGAAGAGAGTGGAAAAAAAGCAGCACGCTGACAGCAGCAACAGTCAAAAGACATTTAAATGACAATGACAGTTTAACTGTGGCGAGCACACACACACAC
Source organism: Drosophila nasuta (assembly GCF_023558535.2). Lineage (NCBI taxonomy): Eukaryota > Metazoa > Arthropoda > Insecta > Diptera > Drosophilidae > Drosophila > Drosophila nasuta. The sequence goes on from NC_083456.1 coordinate 27,479,546, forward strand.
ACACAGACAAAAGAAAGCTTACACAATGAGTGTGCAAAGGCGTCGAAGGCGTAGAAGGGAGAAGGAAATAACACACACACATGCATGGAAAGTCCAACACAGTTTTATCGAGACACAAGCACGCACACGTTTAAAGCGGAAGTGCTGTCGGTGTTCCTTCTCACGTTGTCTAACACTGGCTTGTGCCTACGACAACGACAACAACGACGACGACGACGACAAAAAGGTGCCTGAAAATTGAAAACCCCCGTACACAGAGTTACGCGCAGGAAATGCTCCTTTGTGTGTGCGCCTCCCTCCGCCCTCCGCCCTCCCACACAGCAGACTGATGACGACGGCAACGACATGCGATATCAATTGAAAAGGCAACCGAACGCGCCACACACGCGTCACTGGATGCTTAGGCTGACTGACATCCTGACTGCCAGCCGGCCCGCGTCTTTTCTTCTTCTGCTCTGTCCCTCACGACTATTATACTGGCTCAACACGATGATGGATGCGCATCGCATGTGCACAAAAAAGACTCGCTGCGTGTGGTGCAAATGTAATTAAGCATTTGAAGGCAGTCATCTTTTACTCGTCTGTGTGTGTGTGTGTGTGTGTGTGTGTGTGTGTGTGTGTGTGTGTGTGTGTGTGTGTGTGTGTGTGTGTGTGTGTGTGTGAGTGTTCATCTCCTGCTTCGTGCAAAACTTATTGAAAATATGAAAAATGCACACGCATGCAACGCGTGATAAGCACTGAGCAAGAGACTGCGGGAGCTGCTTACATGGCATCTTTTTAATTTACACTTGCTGAATTTTTAATGACGTGTGAGCGCAGACGTTACGTATACGCCACATGTGACGACGACGACAACGATTGACGTCAAATAAATGCACTCAATTTTCTATGTTACGAGCTAGAGTTTTTAGTTTTTCTTTTTTCAAGTTATGCCCGTCCAGCTCTTAATTGCCTTGTCAATGGTTATTTTGAGCGCCAGCTTACACAATGCTTCACTGGCAGTGGACAGAAGATGACACCCAGAGAATGTTCTCTGCTGCTCGTAATTGAATTTGACTCGAAACACACAAATCAATTTTCGTTAGCAGAGGAACACGGAAAGCGCTAACCTCTAACATCATCCGGCTTAGCGGGATATCAGATTAAAAACGTTTTTTTTTTTTATGGGAATATTAAAATTGCACATTGCACATACGTCATGTTGGACAAGGAAAAAGCGTTTGTCCACCTCTCCCGACATGCCACACCACACAAATGGCAAATGCCGCCACATGCCGCATGCCACCAATGCGAATTGCCAGCGGCCGTCATGAATAAACAAACGTATGGAAAAAAAGCAGAGCTTACATTTCAGTGTCATTGTCAGATATGTATGCAAGAATCAACATAGTAAAATCTGTGCAAATACAAAAATAGCAAGAGAATGAGGAGGATGTAAAAAGCAGTAACAGGAGGAGAAAGAAGAAAAGGAACCCTAGACGTATGTTGCCATTAGACGTAGGGTCAATGCTAAAGCTCCGGAAGCAAGCGTTGACAGTGTTGACAAGCAATGCCAAAGTGCACAGCAAACTTAACAACAACAACAACAACTACTACTACTAAAAAGAAAAACACAACGTGTCGCCAAAGCACTTGACAAGCACATGAAATAAAGACATCGATACACAACAAACACACACAAAACAGTTCGAAACGACGAAGTGAAAAGGAAACACAACAGTTTTCCTTGTGCAACACCAGCTCAATTGCAATCGAATCGAATGATAAGCATAACGTTGAAGCAAAACCATTCGAGTTGACGTAACCAACTAATCATAGTTGAACTTACTTGCTTTTCTTCGAAAGCTCAGTTCATCACTTTTTCAATCGTTTATTTGCTTCAAGTTATCCAAATGAAATTGACAAGAAAATTTTATTTTCATAAGTAAATCGATTTTATATGACACAAAACTTGTTCATTCGCAAACATAAATGTTTTACAAGTGCTGCAAAAATATCATGCACAATAAAATGTAGTTAAATTTGAAATTAAGATGTTTTTTGAATTTGTTTTCAATTTTGCTGTAGGCAATCGAACAAAATGAGTATTATATTTGCAAAGGTTTAAACTATACTTTTCAAAATTTAATTAGAAAAGAAGGAAACATTGAAGTTTACTTTAAATTGCTCGGTTTAAAAGCCTTTTAATATTTAAAATAGCAAAGTTCTTTTTTCTATTTTATATTTTATAAATACGAATAAACTGTTCATCTGAAAAGTTAAATAAAAAACAATCAAAGCAAAATCAAAAGTGTTCTTTAATGTACACTTTTAAATGCCTTTTAATATTTTAAATAGAAGTTAATTGTTTTTCTTATTTCATATTTCATAAAAAAGAATATTCTTTGGAAAGCTTTAAACTATTCTTATGAAAAGTTAAATTAAAAAAGTAGCAATCATTGAAGTGTACTTTAAGTTGCTCTTCTTGAATCCCTTTTTAATATTTTAAATAGAGAACTTCCTTTTTTTCCTAAGTTGATACTCGTTTGCAACCCTCAGCATATTAAGTTCTATGCCAATATTTTCAACTTGTTCGGAAACCCTTTTTTCCCCTACTTAACATATTCAGTTCTTTAACTGCCCTTGCAAACCATTTTTTTGCCATCATCTTAAGTAGCTCAAATGCGACTCAAACTCTGTGCCGTAAACCAGTTTGTTGTTAAGGTCTCGCTGGAAATATTATATGTCGCAAAAAGAGTATTAAGCATGGCACAATCAATACGAAAGTGTTGCTTAAAAGCATACACTAAAAAGCCACACAAATATAGACACACACCTCGAGTACCTATGTGACCGCTTGGTCCTTCTTCCTGTGTGTGTGTCTTGTCAACATTTGTGTGCAGTTCCGTTGCGCTTGTCTGCCCTATAATGCCTTAAGCTCTGCTCAAAAGGACGCATATATTACTTACTATAAAATAAGCGTTAAGCATGACTACAAATGCACACACACACACACACACAAACACACTCACACACTCACACACTCAGACATATATGAACATTAAGTATCTACGAGTAACTTGTTGGTGTCAAGTGCTTGTCGACATCATTCTATGTGGCACTGTACAATATGACGACTGACTCACTCACTTCAAGAGCGCTCGCTGCCTTTTTGGGTATTGGCCACCCCCTCCCAAGGGGGGAACACCAAACATATGCGACAAGTGGCTTCATGCTGAAGAACTGCTCAAATAGAGAAACAAGGCACAAAATATGAACAAAAAAAAAAAAAAACGCACAACTTACAACTCGAAGTGAAAATGCGATAAAAATGAATGCGTGTGTTCGTCTGAGGGGAAAGATTATTTGAGTTAGTGCCAACTTATTATTATTTATACAGGTTGCTATACTCGAAAGCACTTTGCAGTAAATTGCTCTTAATACCCAAGTAAATATACATTTTTTAAAAGAGAACATTTTAATTATGGTTTACTGCATTTCAAAAATCTAATTCAAATTTATTATCATCATAATATAGAGGAGAGTACGCATTATTACTTTGTTTGAAATTGCAAATTCAATGCGCATCAACTAAGCTCTTCTAAGTGCGCTAATTGAATTTTCGTCAGCACATGTTGTTAAATAATTAATGAAAATAAATATTAGCAGAATATTTGCAACACAAGTGCTTTTTGGGTAAATGTCATTGCAATAATATATCTTCGTCAAATATTTATAATGTAATTTGTATTTTAACTGATGACATGAATTAGCCTTCTATGAACGTGGCACGTTTAATTTGCTAAACATCGATTTTGTGTCAATGCATCAAGGCAAATCGGAAGCAAGCAACTCGATGTAATCAATTGGGCATTTGCTTTGGTTTTTCGTGTCTCTCCCCAAAATGAATTTGTAACTCTGTTGCACGTGATTCGCCTGTCAAACCCTATGGCTATGTCCAAGTCCAGGTCTTCGGGGCACTTAAGTGCTTAAATATGCACTCACATGCACACTTGAATAATTTATTTGCTCGCTACAAAAATAGCCATAGTTCGATAGCTCGTCTCTCTCTCTAAAGGCACAAACGAATGGAAAATAGGGAAACCAGAGCCAATCTCAACATACAAATTACAAGCATAAATATTTGAAAATTCTTTTCTACTTCCTGCCAGCCAACATTATAAACTTTGACTAGCGCAATAATGAAATAAACAAAGTGGTTGCGAAGCGAACGCTTAAGTGAATCAGTTGCCGCAACGCAGCAAGCATTCAACCACAACAGGTTCACGTTGTTTTTTTGTTCTATAAGAAATTCATTAAAAGAAAAATGAAAGCGACAACAAAGCGAAAGCAATCCTGAAGCTTCAGAAGCCGCTTATCATTTTGAAATGCTTTCATATGAGCAACTAGAAACTTGTGCGACTTCAATACAATTTAAATAGCGATACACCACAGCGTATACGTTATTTTTCTTATTGTAACCATATTCCCACGTTGTGTGTTTTTTTTCAGAGTACCGCCAAGAGGAAAAACTGTCAGCAGACAAACTGCACACGACAAAGGGATGCACAGGATAAACAGCAGGCCACCACCATCTGACAACCTTACACTACGCACAAATAGTCCTTGTTTGACAATGTCTCTTCTGCCTTGCTGGGCGTGAGTGTGTGTGTGTTGTGTTTGTGCGGTGGCGTGTTTGTTCAGCGGTTTTGTGTCACACACGTCGTATGATTTATTCAGAAAACAATGAGAGACCGCCCCTTTGCCGCCAACAACAACAGTGGGAAAGTTTAATAAATATAGGTCAAAGTGCAAAAGCAAAACGCGGGTTCAAAAGTCAATTTTACAATTTAATCGCTTTACTATTTTAGCTCATTCTGATGGTTCAAATCAATTAACTAAGCAGCCAATTTACAAGCACTTCAATGTAAATATAGCTTAGAAAATTGCCACTTTTGATTAGATGTTAATTGAGTTGTCGACTGCTGAATTAAAATTGAATAATGATGAATATTATATTATAATAATGTTAGCAGTAAAACTTTGCTAATCATATCTTATAAGAAAAAGACAACCTAACAAAAAAGTATATTTTAAATGTATTATATATATGTAAATTAAGATCGTTTCTTTCCATTTTGAAATTTCAAAAATTAAAATACAAATTTAAAAATTATTGAAAAATTTAAAGGAAGAGGAAGGAAGTGAAGGCGATCAATGTTAAAAAGATATAGTAAAATGTAAATGACAATAATAATTTAATTTTTTTATATAGTTACATTCCTCAATTTATAATCTTCGTTATTCCAATTCTAAGATTCTTCAAAGTTATTTATTTTATATAATTTTTAACTTTAAAAGTATATTTCTGCTATGTCAACAACTCATAGTCGCCTTTAAAATAAAATAAATTGTAGTTTGCAAACAAACTTTGCTTTTAAGGGACCTACCAGATTATGGCATTTTATTTACACATCATTTATAAGCATTAATTTTGGGCTATATCAATATGCATACCCAAAGAACAGACACAACAAAAGCTAGTTGATAAAAACTACAACCAACAGCTGCTAACCAAACTAATCAATTAAAATATTTCAACATGAATAAGCCATAGTTGGGAGCGTTACAAACAAGGCTAGGACAGTGCAAATAGGCAACTGACATGGCTAACACTAGCAAGAGCCACAGTCACAGCATTAACAGCAGAGGTTGAGCAAACAATAAAAGGATTAATGACTGCCATTTTTAGAAAATGTTTTATATAAACAAGAGTAAAGCCGGCATTAGATCAGCACAAAAGCCAATTGGCCAATGGACCAGCAAACAAACAACTATGCCCAGGCTATGGTAACTGATACACCGAACAAGAATTGTGGCAAGAGGGGGGGGCAGAGGCGGAGGTGGCAAAAGTGGGTCCTTGTTGCGCGCAGTGCGGCCAATCGATGGCAACATAACCAAATCGCATTAATTACGCTTCAACAATTGTTGCGCCACAAGGCTTAAATGGCGTTTAGCTCTCTGAAACTGTGACGTGCGGCAAAGCAAGAAGAGCAAGAGTCCGAGGGAGGAGGAGAAGGAAGAGGTTGCAACCATGTTCACTCTCAGCTGACTGTCTGACCGTCTGCCGCTATTTATACATATGTACGTATGCTTGCTTAAACAATTTCCGGCATTGCAGCAAAATGTTTAATTAAATGCCAATCCGTCTGCTGAGCTGCTGAGGGTCTTTTGTTTTGTGCTCAGACTGCAGCGAGCTGCTAACTGCTAAACAGCTGTAGCACCAGTCGATTTGTGGCTATATTTGAGCACATCACTTTAGTCAAAAGCAGCAACGGCAACAACCAGGCACTATATTAGCATCGTTATGTGGCCAGCCAGCGGGAAAATTCAGAATCCGTTGAGCTGCTGGCACATAATTTGCCGCTCAGGCGGCATTTAATGAATGGGGTCAATGTTATGCAAAATGTGCTGCTGCTGCTGCGACTGCAGCCCACACACAACCTCCCGCCGCTCCACTCTCTCTCCCTCTCTCTATTACCCCCCGCCAATAGCTGACCAGTGTCCATCTTTGAAGGACAAACCAGGCAGTCAACCAACCAACTGTCGCCTGTCCACCGAGTCATTAACGTGTGCAAATATTTGCACGCCGCTGTGTATGTGTGTTAGAGTGTGTGTTTGGGAGTGTATTAGTGTGTGTTCGTGTTCATGTTAGCCTTAGTGTGAAACCTGCTCAAGCGTTTGCCAGCTGCCATTTTAGGCTCATTTCGCACAAAAGGTCACAGCATTCCATTTTTTTTCTTCTCCTTCTCCTTTTTTTTTTTTTGTCACAGCTGCTGTCTGTCAGCTTGTTATGATTTCTTTTCACAAAAATATATTGTATATTGTACGCTCCACATTATTGATGATGACGATGATGCGACGCAATCGAAACTAACACAGTTGACTTTTACTACTACCCATCTCGTCAACAACTTGCAGTTCCAAAGATAACTTGATTGAAATGTCAGAAATTGGTATTTACGTAGAGACCACAGTTAGTCTTCCTGTCTCTGCTGCCACAAAAAGCATAGAGGTTACGGATTATAAATATAAAAGTTAAAGCCACTAAATTAACTGGCATTGCTCTGAAAGAGTAGATGCAAATTAAAATAAATTTATCTATAGAATGCTTTGATTGCCTGACTACAATAAAAAGTTCTTTAATATTTAATTGTACTAAAATAGGGAAAGAACAATCAATGCACAGTCAAATTAAACAAGTCTCCTGTGAAATATTTTCAAAATTTCATAAAATTAATTTAAAGGAATTAATGCCTAAATATTGGACACATATCTTAGAAATCGCAGGGTCGCAGGTATCTCACAGTCGAGCACACTCGAACGTAACTTCTTACTTGAATAATATTCAATTTATTGAATGCAAATTGAGAAAGACCAATAAATGCACAGTCCAATTAAACTAGACTCTTTAACATAGAAACATTTTTAGATTTTAATGACAATATTTATCTTGCTTAAACGAATTTGCAAATTAGGCACATCAATTATATTAGAAATAGTAGAATTTAGAAATTATATTCAATATGCAGTAAAGGATGCTCTTTTGATATAAAACAAATGCTCTTTCATAAACTGCATATTTTTTGTGGAAATTTGAATTCCTACTCTTTTTTCACACAAGTCTGAGAATGGTTTATTATATTCTACAATAAAAAGGCAAGCAATTTAAGACTCAAAACTCATTGTGAATTTTCTAATTTATTTACGCTTGTATTCCCTCAAGTAATTCCCAATCTACTAATTAAAAAAAGACAAAAGCAAGTGAAGCTACTTTTTCTACTCTCTCGAAATAAAACGAAGTTTTTTGTTGGCTTTTTGCTAGCTCCCTCAGCTGTCATATATATTTGAAATTCATATTTAATTTTTTTATCAGCAATCTAGGAGAAACAAAAAATCACATGCTCGATTGACGCACAATGCACGACAGTCGACAGCTATCAATCAAATTGCAACGATTCATCAAGGCAACAACAACGGTAACGGCAAAGCCAAATTTGATGCTTTTTAATTTGGCAAATTGTTTGAGGTGTTTATCAAAAGAATGCTTTACAACTACGCCCGTTACATAATTATCCTGGTGGCCTTCCCAGCCATGTCCTTGCTCCCCTAGACTATGGAGACTCATTAGAGTGCTCGCCCCTAGGCAGTTCAGTATGTTTCCGCATGCTCAAATTATCCCCAAGGTACACTTGAGGTCCACACATATTTTCATAAAGCTAGATGTACATTTTATGAAAAAATATGTATATAGATATAAGTAGTCTGTACACACGTATATATCTCAGTACAAGTTTCAATGCCTGGCAGCCTTGTCATTATGACTGAGCCTTGGTAGCAAGACTCTCTTTCTCTGAGCTCTGTTGTTTTGTGGGCTTTTTTTTTATGCATAGCTTTTCTTAATTTTTTTTTGTTGTATTTGGGAGGGGGGCTCTTTCATTCTTTTGTGAAATTTCAATTTTCAACGCCGGCCCAAACGTAAACTCATAAATCAAAATGTCTGCGCAAACAAAGCCCCCGAAAAAAATATTAAAAAAAAAATGCGCAAGTGTGCCAAAGAATCTCGATGAGAACACCCCTCAAAAAACTCTCGGGCGAGTGTGAGAATAAATTCGTGTGTGTTGGGATGGGAAATGAATGTGTGTGGGAGTGCGTGTGTGTTATCAATTAAACCAATAGATTTAAAAGCGATTTTTCGCCATGAATGCATGCAATACCATTGCGAATGATTACACAAACATAAAGCAGACTTAAAAGCCTGCCTCAAACTGCATACAAAAGCCGCAGCATAAAAAGAATGCAGACATGACAAGGGGGGAAGAGAAAGGGAAAGCGGGAGGGGAAGAGGAAATACGGTAGTTGGCAGCTCAGCTGGTAGATGGCAGCTGAATGACTTGTTGCCCGGGCAAATACGCACTCAACTTAGCAGATTACTTGCGGATATAGAAAAGCATCAATCTTTAAATGTCACCAACAACCCACAAACACTTGAATACACATTCGCACTTTTTTCGGTGGGTGGGGGGAATGCTGAGAGGGGGAAATCCTCGTTGTAGATTGAAGGTTGAAGGTGGGGTCGATGCGCCATGTCATAAATTCACGTCAGCTTAAAATATATTCGCGTGCCAACAGTCGACAGATCTTTAAAAAGTCGTTTAGCCATCAGATGAATTTCATGCTTGTCGCACTCACCAAAAAAACAAAAAACAAGCATAAAAAAATATATCAAGCTTAATACGAATTTTATAAGCGTATTTCGTAATTGATAAGCCATGTCAAGGACTCGCTGCTCTGTGCAGAGCGAGAGCGAGAGAGAGAGTAATTAACACAGAACTAATTAGTGAAAGTGTAGTCTATCAATGGATTTCGAGGAAGTTAAATCACATCAATAGTTCGCAAAGGGAATGAACCGCGATGAGAGCACAAAGCGTGCTGGGAGTGTAAAACGAGTAGCGAAAGACATTTCCGAGAAGACTGAAGGATTGCCGACAGCAGAGAAAGTAGGATAATAGGCAGAAAACCAATGTGTGGAAGCATCCAAATGCAATTCGAGAAGTCAACAAGCAACGAGATAAGGAATAACGAATGACAACATCGCAACGAGATGTCATTGCAAAGATGTGCTATGGAAATGAAGATGAAACTTTAGCAAATCATTTAACGAGAATCATTCAACGAGTGACACGCTATGTTAAATTTTAATGAGAATGTTAGTAAATAAAATAACAAGGTCAGCGAGATAGTTGCAAAGATATTATTTGGAGAGAAAATAGAAGATCCGAAAACACAACTAACAATTTAATCTGAGTTGTCAGCATGGAACGAGTAGCAAGCTAAGCATCGAGTAGTAAAGATATAACGAGTGAATTAGTAAATAAAGTAACTAGAATTGCGAAATAATTTTAAAGAAATTTTCAGATGTGATAACATTGCGAAATATTACCACATCGAACGAGTAGAAGGTTAGCAGCGATTAGTTAAGCTATAGCGAGTAGATAAACTAACGAGACAAGCCAATACTTATATAACGAGAAAAGTACGTTATGAAGAAAACAAAGACAATTTCGAGCTTGAAGAGTGAACTAAATAATAAAAGAAAAAATGCAATGAGTAGAAGTAACGAGATAAAATTTGCAATCTGCGGAAATGAAGAGAGACATCTAAAGATGGTAAAAAAGATGTCCCAAAAGTTGATAAAAATTCCAAATGAGTAAAAAGTGCAATGAAAAGGAATGCAATTTGAGAACTCAATCTCATCAAGTAATAAGTAAACAAAAAATTGTAACGAGAGGCTTAATTGAAGCGAGAATGGAAACAAATTGAAAGATGGCCTAAAGAGATAAGAACTGGCAAAGTAAAAATGCAAATAAATAGCTGCAAACAATGGCATAAATAGAAATGCAAAAGCAAAGAAGAAAAGCCAAGTAACAAAAAAAAAGAATGGAAAATGCAGCATTACTAAATGAGTTCTGTCAAAAACTTGAGTTGGAATAAGAATAGCAACCAGTGAGGTAGAAAAATAAAGCCTTGAAGAGCAAAATTTAAAGACAATTCGTATCGACAGCATTCAATTGGAAAATACAGAATGAAAACGAAAAACACAACCCGTTAGCTCGACAAAAAACACAAATTTTACATTTAAATTAATTAATGCTTGAAAGATGAAACGTTGTTGCGCCGTTATGGCAAACTCTGTGAATATAATAATAGGCAAAAGTTTTAAATGACACACAAATTCGATGGCAAACTAAAATGGATAATTAAACACGAGTAATGGGAGATCGTTTCGAGCAGAGAGAGAGAGAGAGAGAGAGAGAGAGAGGCTGGAAATTCCGCACATTTATGCAATACACTAATTAATTATTGATGGTCGAACTTGAGACCCAAATGATGAATAAATAGCAGATATATAATTTTACCAAAAAATTATTTATGCAAAACTAACATAATCGCAATTATGCCAGCTGCAAATTGTGCTCCCACACAAACACCATTGCAAATTCTTCCTCTTGTTTCGTATACAATAAAAATGTAAATTCATTTTTTGTTGAATAGAAATATTGGCCATGCCAATGAAAGGAAGGAAGAGGCACTCACAGTTGTGAGCCCACTAATGATTAAATCGATATCTGTATCTGCCGTAGTTGTGTCTGCTCTGTTGCTGTAGCTCTTGCTGTATCTCTATCTGTAGCTGTAAACGTATCTGTAGCTGGCCTTCTAGTTTACATTGTTGTTATGCCTGCCTGCCTCTCATTCTGTCTGTCTGTTTCATCTTCTCATCTCAATCTCCATCTCTCAACCTCAAGCTCAGACACCGACTTGATGTAGCTTAAATATCTTGCCATTTGTCAGAGCCGATGCTTGGGCCTGTCAATCTTAAAGATGCCTCTGATAAATCGGCAGCAATTTGTTTGTGCTTCGCAAAAAAGTTGTTTGCCAATTTTGCAGCGTCAAGCATGTGCTCGAAGCCAATAGAGCACACATTCCGTTCGCCTCCTAATAAGGCCCCCCAAACATCATTTTTTAGCCAGACCCGAGAAAAAATTCAATTCCATTCAATCTTCAGCACAATTCTATTACACAGAAATACTCGTGTAGTACTTTGATTGTACCACAATAAATGCAAAACATTTGCAAAACATGTTACATTATGTATACGTCGCGTGACCGCAGTTTTGAATTATTTAAAGCATATGCAAAAGATTGTGATTGTGATTGTGATATGCTTTTGGTCGCTTAGCAAATCCTTTACGCATTCCTTGCAGTCCTAACGCTCTTGGTCGTTGTTGTTGTTTTTTGGCAAACCACAGAGAGAAGAAACACACGAGAGCATAAAATAAAATTTGCGCCAAGCCGCCAGCACTGTGTGACAATTTGATTATTTCATGTCAAAATGGAAAACATTTTTCTTCTCTGCGTTATTTTTTTTTTCTGCCGTGTTTTGCCTGCTTCTTTTATGAATTTTATATCAAATCAACAAAGCCAGCGAAAAATACAAAGAGGGCAGGAGACATCCAACAACAACAATGAATCGTTTTTTTTCTCCACAGATGACAAAAAGAATTTTCTCTGCGGCGAAAAAAAAACAAGAACAACAACAAGAGAGAATGAAAGAAAATAAAGTTGCGACATTTCGTTGGCATATTTCTGCTATTTAGCCGCTGGAAACGTGGCGTGTGCGCAACTTTAGTTAATAATCAAAATTGCAGCATTATGCCAAGGACAACAGACACTGAAGTTGAGTAGGAGAACAAATGCAAATACTAGTTGTTAGGCTTCATAATTTTGCAATTCAAGCCTACTGAACACAATGTGCTATGCTCAATAAGCATGCGTTAGTTGTAATCCGATTTAAACACACACACACAGAGAGATAGAGAGAGAAACCCACACAGAGAGACAAATAATAGGCAATTTACGTATTGAGTTTGTCGAAATATTTCAGAATGGAAAGGCAAGGCAAGCAACGAGCTTACTGGTTGATTTATTTTAATTACATTTTGCACTTTTGCTATTGATTAATTGGCAGTGTGAAGGAAACACACACACACACATCGAAGGCAACGCAGTCATGTCTTGGCTCTAATTGTTGAGGATGTTTCGCTGTGTGTTTCTCTATGTGCGTCTTTTGGGACAAGTGCAAAGTTCATTTGCCATATAATCGATTTTCACATTAATTAAGCACTAATTGCATGCCCAGCATCCCCGAAATTCAATTCGAATTTCCGTATGAAATCACACTGAGCGTATGAAATAAATAAATTTGTTTTGTTTGTTGGCCCCAAACTTGCGGCTTACGTAAGATCCGAGTGTGTGTGAGTGAGTGTGAGTTAGCATACATCATTATTAATTAAAATGCACGACATCTCAAAACTCGACTAATGAATTGGCCTCCAAATTAAGACATACACACATCTCAAGATTCTCTCTCACTTCAAGTTTATAAAGCCTTAAGGCATATGTGTGTTATGTGCTTGTATGTTATGTTTACTTGAAAATAAGTAGTCGTAAATGAGAGACGACTTTCGAGCTGACTTCTTCTTCTTCTTTGGGTGTAAACTACATAAACTTACGTTCAAATTGTAATCGTATAAACTTTGTGACTCACTTCGCACACTCATACATTTTTATATGTTTTCGGTTTCAGTTTCACTTGCAAATTAAATTTACAACTCCGACTCATTTAAGTGCCAATTACACATGCCACATGCCACATGGAAGCCAACTTGGCTGCACCGACAAAAGGCTATAAATAAATGCACACACAAAAAAAAAGAACCGAGAACCGAAATGAATTTATGCAAAATGTGAGAAAACATTTGCTGTATTGTTATTAGACATGTTGTCAAGCTTCCAATGTTGACTTTTATGGCATACGCTTAAGAGCAAACACGAAAGGTTTTAACGTTTAATTTATTAGACTGGAAACTAGAAACTGCTGCATTTTTATAGCATACCTTTGAGCGCACTTAAAGTATTTAATGCTTTATTCAAATGTATGCATAGAGCACTAAAGCTGAGAAATGAAACAAAAGCTTCGAGAGTATTGTGCGGTTTCCACAGCTCTGATATATGGTTGGCATAATGGAATTGTTTTTTCAAGAATGGTCCACTTTCGTAAATGGAAATTTACAGACATTTTCAAATGAAAATATCAAGTGAAAAATTACTATTGTTATGGTTTAGCATTCGTTAATTTGAATAAAATAATTGGACATTTGCTTCAAAGTTTAAAATTGAATTCAAAACTACACCAAATACAACTAGACAACTACATACAATTTGTTATTTGACATAATTTTAAAAAATTGCAGACAAGTGAAAAATTGCTATTGCTATGGTTTAACAATCATTAATTTAAATTCAAAATTGACTTTTAAAGTAAACCAAATTCAACTAGACAACTACGTCAAAATTGTTTGTTGATGTTTTTTTGGGATTGTTTTTTAAAGAATGAATCACAGTCATAAGTTAAAATTTGTAAAACTTTCAACTGAAAAGAAAAAGTTAAAAAAGTTACATTGAAAAAAACTAAACAATCATTAATTTAAATAAAATAATTGGTTATATTTGGGAAAGTTTAAAATTGCATTTGTAGAACAATTTATACAACTCAATAAATACATCAAAATTGTGGATTTAAATTAGAGAAAATTCGCAGAAATTTCTAATATATAATTTAATTCAATTTGATTAGTTTTAGTTAAATAATAAGAAATATAAAATTTGTAATTAAACTAAAATAAATACAACTCAACTTTGGGTAACTTTGATAATAGGAAACTTGCAGCAATTTCACATATAAAATTTAATTAAACCCCATAAATCTCAGTAAGATAATCGGACTTAACTTAGACAGCTTCAAATTGAATTTCATCTAAAGTAAATAATACTAAATAAATAAATCAAAAGTGAAATAGAAGCTACTCAAAGGTAATTTAACTCCTTTGCTTGATGTCTTGCTGAGAACAATAATCAAATTACCACAAATTTGTAAAATTACAGGCAAAACTCTTTTTTTGCTGCCGAGTTGAGTTGCTAGCAAAATAAGCAATAAATTGTATGCAAAATAATATTTACTTTTTGTTCAGAAATTCCGTCTAAGTTTGTGTATACAATATCCACAAAATTAATGGCTTGTTCGAATGTAAAATACGCCGCATTGCCACCCAAAAAAATGAAAACGTAATTCTGAGAAAAAGGCCCCATAAAGTATGCAACTGTTTATATATTTTTTGCTGGCTGGCAACTTTTACGCTTATTCCCCCGCCTCCCCCGTTTTGGGTGCACCACAGCAGGGACAACAACCTTTTAAAGTAGCATTTAAAGGCAATTCTGTGCAAGGCAATTCAAACACAATAACAAATGGGGCAAACCAGAGAAAGAGAGCGAGCGAGTGAAAAGTCCAGGCAAAATCTTTTAACTGTAGTTCATAAAAAATGTACAAAATGAGTACGTAAATGAGAAAACGTGTGAGTGGCGATTGCAAGAGTGTGAGTGTGAGGGCGAGTCTGTAAATGAAAAATGTTTCATGGCCATAAACGAAATGTAATACAAATAAACAAAAGCTGAATTCATTCAGCACAATGCTAACAATTTGCCAGAATTGCAGCCATCAAATGATTTTAATCAGAACGAATGAAAGCACAGATGATAAATAATAATAAGCAGCAGCAGCAGCAGGCAAAGTGAAAGGAAGAGAAAGACAGCGCAAAGCAGAGAAAAACAGCGAACGTAAATGCTATGCAAATACAAAAGGCAAACAAGTTATTATTATGGAGCTGATGCTGAGGCTGCTGAATGACAGTTGAGGGTCCATAACTTCACATAAAACTGTGTCGTGCCAAGCATGAATATTAAGTAAAAACCTACGCACACACACACACACATCGAACGGAGCCAAGTTTCTCAATGAATAAACGCAGACAATTAAAACTTTTCACTTGCCTCACAGCATCGCGAAGCCTGCGGCACGTCTCCAATTGTTAGCTTGACTTGACTTTTCTGTTGTAGGCAACCGTGTGTCACAAGCAACTAGCACACTAATTGTTTACTAAGTGTTGCCAAAGACAAAATTAACATATCACAGCATACACACAGCATGCGTGCAACAGTCGATGATGATGCGAACGTGTTTCATGCCCCGTTACCCGCCACACTCACACACTCAACACTCGAAGACACACACAACTCGCAATACGCACAGCCCACAAAATAAGTTGAAACTTGTTTCAGCCGCGTGTTAATATTACGTGCGTACGTTCGTTCGTTATTCGACTGTTTGCCGGCGCTAAAACAGGAGCTACTTGCGAGGCGGCCACGGCAAAGGACATCTGCGTTATGTTGCGGCTACAGCGACAGCAACAGCAACACAGCAAACGTTGCCAGTTCTCGAGCTCGACCGACAACAAAAAAAACCTGTTCGGCTCACAACCCTCGGCTCACATATTTCTGTGTGTCCTCGTGTCGTTCATATATATGTATATGTGTCTGTGTTCGTGTGTGTGTTAGTGTGTCAGTGTGCGGCAACTGTTGCTCTTTTTCAAGTTTATTGGCTCACAAGTGTCAAGGGAAGTACGTATTAATGGCAACGTGTTGCAAAAGCCAGGCGAAAAAAGGCAGCACGCCAAAAAGCGTACTCACTACTACTAATGCGACTGCAAATTGTAGTAGACAAAACGCACATAAATAGTAGTAACACAATTGCGCTAATGACCTGCGGCAACGCAGCGTTGCCAGACAGTTAAGAGATGAAATATTGACCAGGTAAATTATCTGTCAGGTAAAGTAAAGAATTTTTTTTAATCAAGTTCTATTCTGTTAAGCAGTAAACTAATCATTTTCTAATCATTTTACCAACGTATACTTAATATTATTATTCTCATACTTCTAATCTGAAGTTTTCATTATATTTATAATATTTATATTTATTTTATAGATAGGAAAAATATCAAACATATCAAAACTTGATATAAGCAGTATATTTATTGAAAATATAGCAAAAATAAAAGAAAGTATTGAATATTCATTTTTCGCTATATGTTCAATAAATGTACTATTTATTAAATATTGAATTTGTACTTTCTATATTTTTATATTCTCATTCACGTATAGCAAAGATTTAGTCGATTATCTCATTTTTCATTTGATTTTGTAGTCTGCTTTTATGATTTCCTATATTTTCCTTTTGTGCTCTACTTTATACTTAAGCTTTATACACATTAAATATTGAATTTTATGAACGTATACTTAATTTATAATGCATACTCAAATTATACTTCCATTTTTATTTTATGTTTGTACTAAGTTTTTATGCTTTTTAACATATTTCTTAAACATCCTTCTTCTTTCTAGTTTTCCAATAAATTTAAGACCCATTAAATATTAAACTTATTTACTCATTTTTCTTGTGTTCACTTCTCTATCTCGCATCCCAATAAAAAAACATATCCAATTTGCCTGGAGATGAATAAATATATTCGCATGGCTGTCACAAGTTTTTGGGACGTTATCAGCGACTACCTTTTCTGCTTCAGTACCAAATTTGTTATTGCTTAGCAATAAACAGTAAAAGTCAAGGACCTCAACACATCCCAAAAAACACCAACGAACGAACGACAAAAAAAAGAGTGTTGTTGTCCTGACCGCGTCTGCAGCTTTTACCTACGCTTGTCTGCTGCTGTTGCTGCTGTTATCGGACCGGGCAGTCGTAAAAAAATGCCAACAGATGAAATTATAGCGACGAGCATATGTAAGACATACAGACAGACACACACACACACGCAGACAGAGGCAGAAACAGGACACACTCTCGGACGCAGACAGAGGTAGACGCTTGCAAAGCATGCAAATGGAGACCCTGGTAACCTCAAGACATATTCGCATGCCCATACGCAGATAGAAGCTGGCTAAAAGTGTAGCATACTCCCCAGGGTGCAATGTCTGTCTCTCTGTGTGTGAGTGTCTCTCTGTTGTCCGTGTGCGCGCTTTGCAACTCAATAAGTTGTAATTTTCTTGGTGTTTTATGTGCCAAGACGATGACGACGACGTCGCTGTCGATGTCGACGACAACGCGCGAGTGCGCAGCGGAAATTGAAGATGAAAGCAAAACAGATACGGCACATAGCAGACACAAAACACCTTAAAGGATGCGTACTCCTAAAAAAAAAAAACACAACAACAGATCCCTTGCAACCAGAAACCAGACAAACCCAGTCAGTCAGTCAGTCAGCCAGTCAGGGAAGGAACTAGGGAAAAGTGAAGAGCCCACAGTGTTCGACGGCGTGGAAAATGGGAAAAATGTGCAAGGGCACGCATAATTGAATTTCAATGTTTAAGTTTTTGTCCTTAAATATAGGACAAATGTGTATGTGTGTCAGGCTATGTTAATGTGTTAGTTTAGTTTTAATTTGATACGCTTGTTGCATGCCTACCCCAAAATATTCGTGGTGTTTATTGCGCCATAAACATGTTCATCACTTTTTTGTTGTTATTGTTGTTGTCGTTTCTGCTGCTGTCAAATATATTATATATATAACATACTATATACGAGTATATGTTTTATACTACACGGCACTAAAACGTAAAAATCTCATCTCTTCTTGATTTTCAAACATTTTTTTAATAAGCGCACGTGGATCTGGCTACAAAAAGCTCTCGCACACTCACACACACACACTCACGAGCACGCACACACACTCTCACTCACTCACACACGGACACACTCGGTTTTTGTTATAAAATAATAAACGTTACTATACAGTTTCGCGACTGTTGTACAACACTGGTCGAAAAGTCGCGCACTCCGCTTGGCCCACACGTTGTGCACTCGCCAACAACAATCCAGGCACTGAAAACATCTTTCACAGGCAGCACAGCAGCAGCTAAGTCCTGGGTGCCCCAAGCACACACAAACACACACCAACACACATACATACACGTAGCTATGACGCTAACTGCGCTGCTGCTACTGCAACTCCCAGTAACAGGAGCAGCAACAATTTGCAGGTAAAGCAGGCATTGGCTTTGTCTGGGCCGCGCGAAGGGTGAGCAGAGCAAGAGCAAAAGCAACAGCGTGAGCTTATAACTGTTGCTCCACAACGTAGAGAGAGAGAGTCCAAGAGTGAGCACACAGAGAGAGAGAGCAAAGTGTTTTTCTTTTTTCTGTGTGTTGGGAGAGCGAGTACAAAACAGTGTTGCCGTGCTGCGCGCAAGCTCAAAAACTGTTGCGCCTGTTGGGAGACACAATGTTCATTATATTACGCGTAAAAGCTTTCGTGACATAGTTTTGTGTTAGCGCACTTTAGAAGCTTTTACGCCACGCTGTATGTGGGCGTTTGTTTATGTTTTCTTCTCGCTGCTGCCAGCAAAGCATGTGCTTGAGCCACAGACAAACTCGCACACTCACACACACACACCCACACACACAGACAACAAGGATAGACGACAACGACACACATATGTAACCATTGTGTGGAGCACTTGAAGCAAAGTTTTTGTTTGGCCGCCTGAAAAATGGCGTCGCTTGACCTCAGACTTGAATGCCTTCATCCCTGTGTGTGTGTACTCTTTTGGTGTGTGCGTGTGTGTGTGTCAGTTTGCGCCTTTTGTTATTTTATGCCGCAACGAATGAGTTAATTTCATGTTAGACCAAGCCCAAAGTAAAGCTCATTTCTCATGTTGTTTTGTTCCAAAAGACGATAAATGAACAACCATTTTCAGCATATAATTGAAAGCAAGCGTCATAGCAAATTTAAGTTTAAAGTACCTTTTTTTTAGATCTCCCTTTTTATAAGGAAACAGATAAATATAAAGGATACCCTAACAGTAAAGTAATTCACCTCACTCTACTCGACTTTAAGCTTACAGACAATTTTTGAATTCTTTAATTTTATTAAAAGTTATTTAATTGATTGATTTAAAAATATATATTTATATACAATTTATCTTCAAGATATAATCATAGCATTATAGTATAGAAATAAATTCTACAATTATAATTTTAATTATATATTTTTGTATTTTTTTAATCTTTAGATTCGATCTATAAGTGGTTCTACTTTTTATTCCTTTCATTTTTCATGTTGGACATAAAATACGCTTCCAATCACGCAGGGTATAAAAAATATGTATATTAAAGAGAAAAAAAATACAAAACAAATAAGCAATATTGTGATGCCGACTCATTACGCGGCTTCATAAGCCAAAAAGGCCTCCTCAAATCATTAGCATATTCTGGCTTGCTATGCAAACAAAGCGCTATCAAATGCAAAAACAATTAATTCGACCAAAATTCGCTTGAACTCGAAGCAGAAATGCTGCTGTTGCTGTTGTTGCTGCTTCTTCTGCCACTGCCAACAAATATCACAATCTACTCTTTCCACACAATTTTTCTTTTTTTATGGCAGCGCTTTTAAAGAGCAATGGATCACTGTGCGGTGGGCAGGAAGAGGTGGAGGTGGAGACAGAGACGGACACGGAGACGGTGGCGAAGCTGACGAAGCCCAGCGAAATGGCAAACAAATTAAATTGTAATTAATCATTAGGCTGCTCCACAATGGAGGCAGCACGTGCTGAGAGCGGCCTATGACAACGTTGTCTGCTGCTCCCTGCAGTAAAATATACAGCCAATTAATTACAAAACGCACAAGAGGCCAGATAAAAGCGACAGGGCATTTAAGAAATTAAGGCTACCAACCATCCAACCAGCAAAACAAAACAAAATAAATGTGTATATATATCTGTATGTTTGCAGCCAACAAAAAAGCGGTGTCAACAAGGATTAACAATTAACACCGAAAGCGCAAAATAAAAAAAGGTAACACTCATATGTAAATACATCAAAACAACATACACAAATTAATTGCATTCATTTTTTATGGCTCTCCCCATATAGAGAATTTTCATTGTGTGCTGCAATCAAAATGATGGCTTGACTTTTTGGGTTATCAAGTTTTTAGAATTATTAATTAAATGTGTGCTTTTCACTGTTTTCCCGCGTTATGAATAAAATAAGCGTTGTACTTCGGGCACAGAACTTAACACTTGACTGACCATTCAATAATTCAATTGAATTTGCCAACTCAACTGAGCTTGGGAAACTTCAGCTGTTTGTCCTATAATTTCTTGCTTTGAGCGAAGAAAAGCTTTAATTGTATCTCAACAATTGACCTAAATTAACTCAACTATTTGTAGTTAATATGCATAAGAAAATGCGTAATTTGCTTTACTCGCAAATACTTTAATTAACTTTTAGCCAAAGTGCTTTCGCTAGTACTTGAAAGTATAGTTAATTGATTAACTACTTTGTGGTTTTTTAAATGCTGTAAAAATTGTGTGAGGCGGCTGAGTTAAAAAACTTTTTTGAGCGCCTCCCATTTAGATTATAAAAGTGCATATTTAATGAACCTTTGGAGCTTTTTCCCTGCTCCTAAGTATGTGTAAACATTAATTATACTAGGGTGGAGGTAAAGGAATTTATGCAAGAATGTTTTTTGGCTTTACATTAAAGTTACTTTAGTGTGAAGCGCCAATTGCGTTTTATGCAACAAATATTTTAATTTTTTTAAATCTCTAAAGTTTTCTTTTTAATAAAAAAACCCTTGAACCATTTCTATTAGAGAACGTCTTTTTAAAGAGCTTTCAATAATATAAAGCACATTGTTAACAATGTCGAACCTGCTTTTGTGATTGCTTTACATATTTAATTTACAATATCTAAAATTTACTTTAATTATTCCAGAAATTCTCATATGTAAAAAAATATTCAACGCATGTAAAATATTTGAATCTTGTAAAATAAAGTGCTCTATAGATTAATTAATTTTCGAAGCCTATATTAAATAGCTCATTTAAACCCAAAGCTGTTTGCATTAAGGCTTCAAAGTGCATAGCTAACGGTATAAAAGCTTTTGCGCTTGCCTGAAAGTGCACAATTAAGTGACTTTTATCGCAAGAGCTCCTGCTGCTTCTGTATAAAAATAATAATAATATTTATGGTTGGTCAACGTTTCGTTGACAAGCTCATTGAACAAGAAGTGGGGGCGGGAGGAAAGGGAGGGGGAGGAAAACATATCGATTTGCATATGTTGTACTTACCAATATATGTATGTTTAAATTTGGTTGTAGTCATCCAACCGTCAGTGGACTTTTATTTCGTCAAGTGTTGTGTGCTTGTTGTATATTATTTATGATTTGAGTTAACTCTGCGTACGAATCCCAGAAATAGCAAACGCACATCCTTTGCATACACACACACACACGTATACACGCGCATTGACGCACATACACACACGCGAACGCTATACCGAGGCAGACGAGGCTGTATTAGCACACAACACGCGCCAAAATTGGCTCACTTTAATATGCTGTGCACACACACACACACACACACAACTACGCCCGCGAATATGTGTGTGTAACTGTGTACTTGTAAAGCATTTGTTCGAATTTGGTTACTCGCCTGTTCGCGATGGCGCTGTAACTGTAACCGGGTTGAGGTTAGGATAAACACAACCAGTCGAGTGTAACGAGTGTGACTGAGTAGGAGATGGTGGAGCAGGACGGTAGAGAATATGATTACGTGTGTGTGTGCGTGCGTGTTTTTGTTACTTGTTACACATTTTTGCC
This sequence comes from Drosophila nasuta, assembly GCF_023558535.2. NCBI lineage: Eukaryota > Metazoa > Arthropoda > Insecta > Diptera > Drosophilidae > Drosophila > Drosophila nasuta. The sequence continues at coordinate 27,501,713 of NC_083456.1, forward strand.
GCCATTATTTCTTTCATTTACTCGAATTTTCCTTTATTGTTGTTTGCTCGAGTGCCGTTATCATTTGTCGGTTTATTTTCGCCATATGTGTCCATGGCAAAAGCACTCCACCTCAGGCAGTACAGCCACTGCGGTTTATGCGCTCTGCTCCATTGGGTGCCCTAATGCCCTGCGATCCCCACACAGACATACTCACACAACACAATATATACTACGTAAAAAGGTGCTGAATTAGCACGCCATCTTCACTGTCCATCCTTCGTCGTCCATAGCGTCGGCTGCCCAAGTGCCCTGTAAAACCACTTACGAAAGGTTAGTAGGTCCCCTTTTGCAATTGTGTATTAACCACAATAGTTATATATATGCTCTTGTATTACTTACTTTTTATTATTTATTACATTTTGTGGTTTGTGTAACAGCAATTTTAACGCGCTAGCAACAACTTTAATGGCGCACAACAAACTGTAACGATCGCAAGTAGACTTGCAAAATATACCGACAATATACTTTCCGTTATAATTTGGTCACATTGCTCTGAGCTGAGCTGTCGATCGATAGCTCAGACGTATATCGAGCAACATTTGATGTTCTTAAAAGAGAGAACTTGTTAATTAGTTTAAGCTTAACCCAATAGAAGTAGTTGTACATAAAATTCAACAATTAGCTTACAATTTAAAAAGTTATTTGACGTTATAATTTAAAATGTCAGCCTGCGCAATGTTGCCAGACGCAATGAACTACTTTAAAAAACCATACACTGCGAAGCAACGAACGCACGTACTACCTCCCAATTCACAAACATATGCACCCATGAAAAAATAGATCAATTTTTATTGAAATAAATAACAACATTAAAACAGTTCAATATAAACTTACAGTTTAAACTCACATTTCTGCAATCAGCTACATTTCAAATGACTCGCTCGCGCCAAACAGCGTTGCCAGACGCCTCAAGCCACTTGTGACTGCCATTCACACGACAACGAAAACCAATGTCAACAAAAACACACTCACTTGCCTCGCACAGTTTACAAACATATGCATATGGTGATGTGAAGGCAGTTTGTGTATGTGGGGCATTTGTATATTTGTGTTGCAGTGCAGCAAATAAAAAGAAAACGTAATTCCAAAAATAAAGTGTAACGAAATTAAGTAGAGGGCTCTACTCACTGCACTCGCAGTCGTCAGCGGGCCAACAACATAAAAGTTAGTGGGCCCAACAATAATTTCGAAGCCACACAAGGAAAATATTGAAGACGACGTTGATAGTTTTGTGTTGTGCATTTGTTGCTGTTGTCGTTGCTGTGACTGTTGCTGCTGTTGCAGGTGTGATTAGTTGGCATGTCCTACTTTATGCACAGCGCCAGCAGCGATTTAGTTAATCTCAATGTGGGCGGTCAACGGTGAGTTTTCGAAGAGTGCATTTGAACTTAATTTTTTGTTGATGACGCATAAAGTGAGACAAAGACTGATAATCCCCCCTTCCCCTACCCCCCGTTCGGTTGCAGCTTCTCAACTTCCAGACAAACGCTTACGTGGATACCGGACACATTCTTTACGGCGCTGCTGAGCGGTCGCATCTCAAGTCTGCGTGATGAACACAACGCCATCTTCATTGATCGCGATCCGACGCTCTTTTCCATTATTCTCAACTACTTACGCACTAAGGACATCGACATCAAGCATTGTGAAATACGCGCGCTGCGTCATGAGGCGGAATATTATGGCATAACTCCATTAACTAAACGTTTGGCGCTCTGCGAGGATCTCAATCATTCCTCATGCGGCGATGTTTTGTTCTATGGCTTCCTGGCAGCGCCTGCTATGCCGCCTAATGATGCACTGCAGCAGCAACAACAGCAGCAGGAAGCTGCCATGGAATCACGTCCTGGTTCCATGGTGCGCGTGCCCGAAACATCGTCCGCCTCGGCATCGCGGCATTCATCAACACATTCACGCAACTCTTCGTGGGATTTGCGCTGCGGTCGCGCCAACAACTCAAGTGGCGCCTCCAGCTCCAATACCGGCGGCTGGAATGCCAACGGAGGCGCCAGCCATTCACGCAATGCTTCACTCGATTTTATGCGGCATTCACGCAACTCCAGCGCGGATCTAAACAAAGTAATACGCAATGAAGTGGGACTTGTCTTTAGTCCCACTCAGAGCTCCAACTGGACGCCGCCATTGCGAGTGCAACTTATTAAAGCACATCAGAATTGGATTGCTGTGGCGTATGCGCATTTTGTGACCTGTTATCGTGTCAAGGATTCCAATGGCTGGCAACAAGTGTTCACCTCACCGCACATCGATGCGGCCATCGAACGCATTGCCATCAACTCGAAGGTGAATACATCGACAGCTGAGCCGCTGCCCAGCAAAATGATTGCCATCTCTTATGGCAGCCAGATACGATTGTGGAGCATTCAAGAAGGTGGCAACAAGACCGACATTGGCACCTTTAATCTGCACGTGCGTGTAGAGTATTTATTCTTCATTGGCAGCCAACTGGTGGCGTTGTCCTCCTCGGGCAAGATTGGCGTCTGGCACGCCATGACACAACACTGGCAAATCCAGGATTTGGTGCCCGTTTTATCCTTTGATTCGGCTGGTTCGTTTCTACTGCTCGGTTGCAACAATGGTTCGATTTACTACATTGATATGCAAAAGTTTCCATTGCGCATGAAGGACAACGATTTGCTGGTCACCGAACTGTACAAGGATGCCAACATGGATCCCATTACTGCTATATCTGTGTATCTAACACCCAAGACATCAAGTATTAGTGGTAATTGGATTGAGATTGCTTATGGCACCAAGTCGGGAGCGGTGCGCATTATAGTGCAACATCCGGAGACGGCGGGACATGGGCCACATCTCTTCGAGACATTCTTTGTGCATCAGAGTCCCATTACAAAGGTATGAAGTAGATAATCCCTTAATGCACTTACTTTCAACCCAAACCATTCGTTTGCAGGTCATGTTATCCGAGAAGTATTTGGTCTCCGTTTGCAGCGAGTATCATCATGTGCGCACCTGGAGTTTGACACGTTTTCGCGGCATGCTGTCAACGCAACCGGGCTCCACACCGGAGGCCAGCTTCAAGATCGTTTCCCTAGAAGCCACCGACAGCAATTACAGCTATGCGGCTGGCAATGATTTCGGTCCCTATGGCGACTATGATGACATGATCTTTGTGCAGAAAGTTGTGCCCGAAACGAATCAACTCTACGTGCGCTTGGCTTCGAATGGCGATCGTGTTTGTGTTGTGCGCTCCGTGGATGGCTCCACAATCTCGGCGTTCTGTGTGCACGAGTGCGAAGTGTCGTCGCGTATGGGCTCGAGATTTATATTAACCGGACATTGTAATGGGGCGATACAAATGTGGGATTTGACAACGGCGCTGGCGCTGGCGGCCAAGGATGAGCCACAGCAGAAAACCTCGGGCGGACCCGACACCAACGAGCTTCTCCGCCTACTTGACCAGTGTGAAATCAGCAATTCATCATGCTCAACACCTTGTATGTCGCCGTGTCTCTCGTCTCTTATGGGGGGAGGAGCCAACGGCGGCGGCATGGCCATCCATAATCCCATTGCCCGAATGAAAGCCAGCAACATAGCGCTGCTCAATCGTGAATCACAACAGCAGCAGCAGCAACCACTGCAAGCGCAACCACCAGCAGGAGCGCAGTTGCCTCAGGTGGCACAGGCAGCAATGCCTGTTGTTGTCATGCCACAACAACAGCAGCATCAGCAGCCACAAGTGCAACCTGCTGTGGCAGCATTGGCAGCTGGTGTGGCAGCGCAACCGGGCGAGAATGAATGAAACGTGGAAGCGGCGTTTTCGGCGCTTGTCGGGCGCGTTTCATCTTTTACACTGCAGCGTTGCAGCTTGATCTTTGATTATCAATTCATATTCCTGCAGTTTGTTCTCTGCGCCATCATCTACATTTGTGTAATGCGCTCACGTGCCTCCTCCGCCTCCGTCTCCGTCTCTGCCTCATCGTCATTAAGTGCTGCGGCGGCGGAGGCGGCACACAAAGCGGGAGACGAGGCGCAACAGGGAGATGATGGTTGACTTTTTAAACTGACTGCATCCGGCAGCCGGCATTTACACGTAAAATGAAATAATCTCCCATTATACATATATACTACATTATACTATTACTATTATTATTATTATTGTGCTCGATGTGGTTGCGAAATGCAATTTGATGCGCGTCATGTTATTATCATGTCTGTGTGTGCTATTGTAAGACCCGTAAAAAAGTATAAAGTAAACCGTAAACATAATCGTAATTGTAATTCATAAAATCGTAATGAGTAATGAGTAATGCGTAATCTGTAAAGGCAACAAAAACTAAATAAAATACGTATGCAAACATTGTGAAAGTCATCAATAATTTATTCAACTCGGTAGCTTAAGTGTAATTCTTTTGTTTCTGTTGCTCGAATACTTGCAAGTTAAAAGTTTAAAAAAACGGAGCAGCACAAAATGCCAACATATAAAAATATATATATATATATGTATATGTATTTTATAATCTACAACTTCCTTCGTTCTTGCTGCGAATCTAATCAATTTTCAAGAATAAAACAAATCTCTTATTTAAACTGCGCGCTTTGTTCGTGCCGTTTTTAAATTGAACTAAATTAGGACGCACACTGGGCAAAACTCTTTGTGGTTTTTGTTGTTTTCGTGTAGATATAGATAGTATTTATAAATATATTTATATGTGTGGTGTCAAGCGTTGCGCTATCGCTTTAAATACATATGTGTTAGGGAAGGGAAGCAAAGTTAATTATCGAAGTAAACATACAAATACTTTGTACATGGAGTTTTTCTTTGCTTTCCTTAAACATTTTCTTGTGTTGTCTGGTGTTGTTATCTATTACTTAGTCTAGCAACTAGCTAAAGAGTCTAAAGAGCAAAAACGATATGAAGCATGAGAGAGTTGTTTGTGTGTTGTTGTGTGCAAAAGGTCTATGAACTGCGTCGAGTGCTGTGCATTCCAATTTATGATATGTGCATAAAAATTGCTAAGCAAAATAAAAAACAAAAACAATTTGTGTGGCTGCTTCCTATGTTTGTGTTGCGGTTGCTGTTGTTGTTGTTGTTGTGTTGCAAACGAGATCCAGCTCTCCTCTTAAGTGCTACACTTGAAAGTAATCATCGACCAGCAACTGATCGCTGGGCGTGCTCAACTCTGGACTCAACGGGCTGCTCGCCTGCGTATTGTTATCCGACTCCAGACGCTCATAGGCATGACTGCTGCTGCTGTTGGTGTTGCTGCTGTTGTTGCTGCTGCTATTGTTGCTGCTGTTGTTAGCCGTCGTTGTTGCTGTGGCATTCAGATAGCATACCGACTCGTAATTGGGATCCGTTTCACTGCCCGTGCCCGTCAACGATTCGTATTGCGATGAAACCGGCGTTGAGCTCACATTGCTGGTGGTGCTTGTGGTCACCGTAATCATCGACAAACTCGTGGCCATCGATGAGGAATTGATTGAACTGGGCGACGCCAACGTTGCCGCATTCTCCGCAATGCGCGCATAATGATCCGTTTCACTCGCTGCCTTTGTCTCCAATATACTGGCATAATTATGATTGGCATCGGCACCCGGTATCGTGCTATAGCCACCGCTGCTGTCGACAGCATCGCCGCCACCAGGTGGTCGCTTCTTCTCCAGCACTTTAGCATAGCCATCGTCGGAGTGGGCACGACTCTTGAGCACCTCGTAGTTGGGATCATAGTCGGACTTTTTGGCATCATCATCGTTGTTGTGGGGCGTTGCATGCAGTTGCTCATAGCCAGGATCGTTGTTGGTGTTGCTAGTCTTACTGCTGCTGCTGTTGTTGTTGTTTGGGGGCTGACACGGTGGGCAGTTAATAGTCTCATAGTGCTTTGTGCTGCTGGTGCTGGGCGTAATGGAAGTCAATTGGACGCTGCTGCTGCCGCTGCTAATGCTGCTGCTGGGATTGTGAAGCGTCTGACTTGAAGCGGCTAAATGGGAGTAAGAAAATCGATTAGTTGTTGTTTAAACCAAGCATTTTAAAGCTAATTTTAAATAATATTAAACGCAGTTGTGTAGATAATAAACAAAGTAAAAGAATGTCATAAAAGAAGCTACTCAAAAAGTCGATAAATAAGTTGGAAAAGTGAAATATAAATAAATTTAAAAAAGGAAACACAGATAAACTTAATTTTTGTTCGAAGAAACCATTTCAAAAGAATATTTGAAACAGATTTTGAATATAAATAAAATACGTAGAAGACTAAAATGGAACTCACATAGAAAATTTTAATTTGCAGTGAAAAGAATTATAGTTCACTTGGTTAAATAAGATAAAAAAAAAAACGTGAATTTCCTTTGGAATTAATACTAAAAAATGAAATAAATCAAGCTATGAATAATTACAAATTATTTCATTTCAATAGAATTTATAATTTCAATAAATTTAGAAGAATTGCAACAATGCCAACAGAAAACTTGAAGTATGACGATTTAAGCAAACAATAAAATATGTTGACAATATTCATATTCAACAGCTTTATCAATACAATTTTGTAAACTGGTTTAAGCTGATATGTTAAATTGATTCTTGCCTGATTTTACAATAATTTTTTAATAAATTAATAAGTTACGCAACAAAAATTGCATTCAACTTATATTAAACTGACTTTTGGCATTAAAAACTCAGTTATAATTATAATTTTTATGACTAATTAAAAAAGGCGCATCAGTAAATTGTGTGAAAACGAAATAAAAATCAGCTAACAAAAGCGCACATTTAATTTGCATACTAACCAGACAAAAACTGACGAAATTGTCGCGTTAATTTCATTGTCGCGTTAATTTCTCATTTGGGCAAATCAACTAAATGATTTTTTTGGGAGGATTTTGAGTGAAATATAGTTGTGGAAAGCAAGACACAAAGCAGAGAGAGAGGAGACAGATAGATTGGTTTGGTTTGGTTACACACTGGGAGACAAAGAAGCTTAACTCAATTGATTTCTAGATGGTTACCTGCTTCCTGTTGTCGCTCCTTTTGCAGCATATTGGCGGCATAACAATCCGATTTGCGATTCTCATGCGGCAGCTGATGATGTTGATGATGCTGGGCCAGATTCTGACCATCGGCTGGTATCGTTTCATAGCCATGATCCTTTGCCGTATAACTGTTGCTGCGCACGCGACTTTTGTCGCCCGCTGAAGAGGAAGTTAACAACGCCGCCGCCGCGCTGTCCAAGGGACTAACGCCAAGTGCCTCCGGCTGATGCGAGGAGAATTTGTGCTTTTTCATCACCTAAAAGTAATTGAATATTAAATGAAATTCCTTTCGATTTAAAGCATTAACTTACCTTGGCATACATGCCTTCGATGTTGCGACTGCCCTCCACATCCTTGGAGGGACTGAGACTCTTGCTGTGCTTGCGCTGCGGCGATGCATCGCTTGCTTCATTGGCATCATTTGAGCTGCCATCGCCGCCAGCTTCAATTACCGATATCACCGAGCTGCGACCCGATGTTAAATTGCTGCTGCTTGCTGCAGAATGCAAATGATGTTGTCCCGATTGACTGAGACTTGTTTTTGGTGTCGGCGGCAGCGGTGAGTTGGCCTGACGTTTCTCTGGCTTCGGTGAGCCAAGATTGCACACGGAAGAGGAAGAGGACGCTTGTCGCGAATGCATTTGTGCGCGTAAACTGTCCACATGCGGTGGCACTGGACCCGCATGCTCCATACTGCTGCTGCTCATGCGATGCGTTGATGCATTGCCAGCGCTGTGATTCAATGTGGACAACTGTTGTCCGCTGCTTGACAGCGATGAATTATTGCCCGCTGACAAGTTGCTACTGTTGTTGATCTCAACGGCGACCACAATGGGATTCAATTGCATCGGCTGGATTTGTGCGTAGGTCTCGGAGCCGCTGGTATAGATATCGGTGGCATTTGGAATGTGACGATTGTTGGGATCCTCAATGGCCGCATAGGTTTCATCTGTAAGTAGTTTAAAGTGAGTAAAAAGGAAAGCTTGGTGTCGGAACTGACTAGGAATATATGAAAGTACTCTAAGGAGTTAGAGACGCTTTCTTCTGCCTGGCAAATACATTCCATGTTTGTTCTAACTTACCCGAATCATCGGAGACTGTAGCATAATGAGAATCGTTGACATCGCGCGTTAAAGTTGCATTTCTGGCCGTCAGTTTGCTCGCTGGCTGCTGTGCCAATATATTCGCCAAAGGTTCGCGCACGCTGATGCTTGTATAACCCTCTGTGGATGACAAATAAGTTAGTTACAATATTATATTAAAATTAAAAATATGCATTAATCTTTTACTAAAGAAAGCAGTGTAAATTTCTTCATAAAGCTAAGTACAGACACACACCATAGCACGTATCTCAACCAGTGCTTAACGAAGACCCAAACCAATTATTGTTTCCAAACATATTTTAAGACTTTTCACTTTACTTACTGGACGAATCCTGCGAGTCGCCGCTAAAATGCTGGTTGGCTATCGGTGGCGTCATATAAGGCAGATCCTGGCTGGCCGAAATCATGCCTGCTATAGCCGAGGCAGCTGGAATCTCTACCTGTGGCGTCGCATCATCATTCAAATGCTGTGTGGAACCCGCACTCAATTGCGACCCGCGTTGCACTGAATCGGTGCCGTGCTCTTGAGTGCTGGAAGTTGCAGTTGTTGCTGCGGTGGCTGCCACAGCCGCAGCTGCCGCGCTGGAAGTGGACGGTGCATTGAGTTGTGCATAAGGATGCTCGGTGGCACGCACTTTGGCATAATCATGCGGTATGCCTTTAACACGTGAATACGGTGAGCTAACATCGTCCGCCTGACTGATCGAACTATGCTGCGAGACGCTCGTCTGTTTCTTCAGACTGGGTTGAGCTGAAAGTACAGAGTTGCATTTAAAAACTGCCTCTAAGCAAGGAATACTTCAAGCTACTCACGACTCTGATTATGCGCATTGGCCAGCTGCTTGTCGGCCACTGTTTCGTACAGTTCCGAGCCATTGTCCTGCTGCTCCGCCACTGGAATGTCCGGCAAACTGCGATGCGCTGCCGTGCTGGAACTGCAAAAATAAATTCCATTAATATAGCTATGCGGGTTGTTTTATATATATTGCTTATGGCATGAAATTTGTTTTATCGTGGAGGGAAGTCGTATGAACTCATGAATCATACTTTGCTCAAAAGTTGAAATACAGTTTTCTACGCACCGTTTCTCGGAGTCTGCATTTGACACCGTGGAAGCATTGAGCTCCGCTTGTGATTCGCTGTTGTGCACCAAACTATTGCTGGTTGCCACAGCTGTTGCAGACGCCGCTGTTGCACCATTGTGGGTGCTGTTGAGCACAATGATTTCGTCGGGATTCTTCAGCTTGACCATGCCCTCGAGACCCAGCAAATCATTTCTGCAAAATGCATAGAAATGAGTTAAAATTTTATGCTTCTTTTGGCGCGAGTGCAACGATGTGGAAACTTTCACTACGCCCCACTGGGGCAGAAAGCGGTCTATGTGCTGTGTGTCTGTACTCACTTGGGTATGCTTTTCTTGCAGCACAGACAATTGAAAAACATTACAATCAATGTTAGCGTCAGATTGAGGGTCACAAGCAGATAAGTATAGGCTTCCAAATTGCCAAATTTTGGTGTCTCAACCATGCCTACAATTTGTTTTGTACTCTCTACGCACTATTTGTTATTGTTATTTGTATATTAGCTTAGCACATATCTACGGATCGTTTAGCCATTGCACTTTATGTATTCGCAAACACTTAGCAACTGTTTTACATTGTTCTTTATTTTGATTTTTATTTTGTGTATTTCGCTACTTTCTTGTTGCAGTAGATTGCAATGTTATTTACGATTTTTCCATTCCATTTTTGAATGCCATTCACCCGGAATGTGCACACGCTGGCAAGCAGGCAGCAACAACAACACAACCGGGTGGCAACGCTGAAACGCACTAAGTGCACTGCGAAAAATATTTGATTGAATTTTTGATTTAATTTATTTTAATTTTTCTTCATCTATTTAATTTGATTCATTTTGACATTTTTTATTTTGCAATAAAAAATGCAACAAATTCGAAAATTTCTACTTCATTCTCATTTTAATTCAGTTTTTTTTGGGTTAAACATTAATATAAATGCTGCTTGAGAGCTGCCTATTTTGGTATAAAAAATAGTAAGCTAAATTAGTTTGTGCTAAACTAAACAATTGCTTCAGAGATTAATTGCACTTAAAATCTAATTTGCTCGCTTGACCATGTCATGGTTTCAATATCAATCTTTCGACTCTAAAAATTAGAGTTCTGTGTGCTTGAAGATGGTTTTCTCAATATTCTCCTGAAGTTTTTCAACTTTGCGCGTTTGTTTCTTCAGCTGATCCTCCATGTCTTCAAAGCGATTGCTCTTATCCTTGTGCTTCTCATCCTAAAATTACACAAGCATTATAAACCTTGAAATAAAGAGGTATTTTTAACGCTCACCTTGTATTTCTCTTTGTGCAACGCGTGCTCAGCATGCAAATGACGCAATTTTAGCAAACGACTCTCGAAATGATGCAGTTCGGTCTTAATGGAAGCCAGTTCCTTATCCGTAAAATTACTTGCTTGTGCCACACGCCACAAACCCTGAACCTTGGGTTCAATAAAGTCCTGACTGTGCGGTCCAGATGATACTAGACGTTCCAAGCGATCATAATGATCCTTAATACCTGTATGATGACCGCGCAGGGAATTCAAATCATTCTGGAATTTCTGCACATTTTGCTGATGTGAGTTTATTTCATTCTCGTTGGGATCATTCGATATGAGATTATAAGTATCCAAATCCTCAGTGTTAATGGCATCTAAATAATAAGATTTTAATTAAATTAGGACTTTGTTTTTTATTGTAAGTTTAGTTTAAGCTTACTTTCATGTTTGTCAGTGTCCATGGTGCCAACATGTTCTAGCAAGCTATAGTAGACATCCACCTTGTCTTGATGATGGTCAAACTCTTGCTTTAAAGATTTCAATTCGTCAGCCGTGAAGCCAGAGAGCTCTGCCTTTTCCCATAGCCTATTCAGTTTCTTATCTTTGAAAAGACTTTTGTTCTTGTGACGCTCCTCGGGATCGTGGAATTTCTATGGATATAACAAGAGTTAAGAAAAATGAACTCGACAGTAATTTCAAAATCCCTTCTAAGCTCTCTCTACCGGGAATTGTAATTTTTTGTTTGGTGGCCTACCTTATAGGGTTTTATTTTCTCCACATCCTGTGTGTCGTCAAAGTGTTCCAGCAAATCGTAGCTACTCATGATGCCAATTAACTTTTGCCGCAATTCGTTTTCTTTGATGCCATCTTTATCCTTCACTTGGCTACTAATTTGCTTCCACGTAATCTCCTCCTTATCATGTATCTTTAACTCCATGTACAGCGATTTGATTTTGCTCTCAGTCAAGCGCTAAATGAGCAACAGTGTAAATAAAGCATCTTACTTTAATAATTTGCACTTACATTTTGCGCCTTGGCCCAGACGAGATTCAATTTAGCCATGCGAAATGGTCGCTGGAGATTCCGAATTTCCGGCTCATATTTCTCGTTGATGACTTGTTTGAAATGCGGGTCATTTGCCTCTTTGCTATATTTTTTGCTCTGCTTCTTGTCGGCATTTGCACATTGCGTTGCAATTAAAATGCAAAAGGCCACAAGTGCCACAATAGACAAGTGACACGTTTTCGTCATGATTCTTCTGTAGCAAAAAAAAACCGATCAAATCTTCCAGCTAGCTGTTCTTCCTCCTCCACTGAGAAGCTCGTCTCGCAACAAGTCTCCAGCGCAGTGTAGCCATATAATTTACAGCGCTGCCACATAGATTTTTCGTTATCGATATGCAAATCGACACTGTTTAAAGCAGAGTTGCTTTTGCTCTACAGCCAACAGACGCGTCAATTTAAATTCAAACCACATTATAGGCGTATTTAATACTGTTTTATTAATCGTTCTAAGTTGATATATACAATTCGGTATTTACAAATATTAAGTTAAGACCGCAATTTCAGCTACGCTCACATACATAATTCGCATAACCCCAATGAAGATAATAATAATAATTGCACATTGTGATGTCCTTTCGAGTTGTTTTCGAGTTTTGATTTCTAAATCAACGTATGGCCTGTGACATGTGTAGTGGCGTCACCATCAGCGCCAGCTCGGCATCTTTCAGATTGGCACCACGTAAATTGGCCTCCTGTAAGTCGCTGCCCGACAAATTGCAACGCTCTAAATCAGCGCCAGCCAAAACTGCTGCTCTTAGATTGCAATTCTTCATGTTGGCATTCTTGAGGTTGGCCACGCGTAAATTAACGCCCGCCATGTTGCTGCCCTCCAGGCAGGCGCCCTTAAGATTTACGCCCTCCAGATTGGAGCGAACTCCTGTGGGATCTTCAAAGTTGCAGCCTCTTAAGTTGGCGCCCTCCTTTAAGAGAGAAATGTTAGTTATCGGTGCCGATTAATCATCGGTATTGTTCCGACGTTACCATATTAGCGCAGAGTCCGCGCACTGAAACCAACTGAGCGCATTCCAGATTCGCATTCTGAAGATCTGCGCGTTCCAAACAACAATAATTGAGATTTGTGTGTGACAAATTGCAGCGCGACATATTGGCGTACTATTAGAATATAATATACATATAGTAAGAGTACATTTTTATCTTGGTTACCCACCTTAAAGTTAATGTTGCGAAAGTCGAGCTTGCGTAGATCGGCGCCAGCCAGATTAACACCCTGGAAACGCAGCTCTGTGATTGAGGGAGTCTGAATTATGGCTTTTATCACCTCCATGCGAGTCAAAGGTCTGTCATCGACCAATTGCTCCTGCTCGCCTAACTTTTCCTCAAGGTGCGTGACCAGCGAGTATATGCCAAAGAAACGCGCCTCCTCCAAAACACCTTTAATGCTGATATGACTTTCACACACGAATTCGCCGTGACGCAGGTAATTAATTATAGGCTCAAAATACCGAGCACTGCGATCAATTAAATAAGCTCCCTGCTCATCACGTTCACTGGGCATCATGCCGCCAGCATCCTGCAGAAACATTCGAGCCAACATTGAATCCGGTTCGCGGCCCACAAGCGTATCAATTGTTGTTGTATAAATTTTACCACCAACATTCAGTTTTATCCATTTATTTGTTGAAAAATTGTTGTGTGTTGCGACGGCTGGGACAACAGCATTACATGTACTTTCTGGCGCTCCATCGCTTTCCATTTGTTTTCTTTAAATTTTTCGTATTCTTGTTTTGTTGTGTTCACTTTGTTTCGCGTTTTTTGTTGCTGCAAATTTTCTTTGAGTTGCCTCTTGCGTTTTGTTTGTTTGTTCGTGCGAAAATGCATTGGGGTGGCAGCACCGTTCGACAGCAATCGCTATCGTTGTGGTGGCAACGCCGTATGCACTGCCATCGATATGTACACGCAATCATAATCGATATGTGCTAGCGATAAAGTATCCATAAATAATCTTTATATTATTGAGAAAAATTCACAATCACTCATAGGTCACAACATAACATAACACAACATAAGTGTAAATAATTATTTGGAAAAAGTGATATTACAACTACTATTACTATTACAAAAGAACATGCCCACGGCCGAAGCCGAACGTCCTGCTGCCAGCGGCAGCGGTAGCAGCACCACCACAAGCTCCTCATCCAACACGGCCGCTAATCAGCGCGGTGTCAGCCGCGTACTTGCCAAATTGTCGCATTCGTTGGCCGAAGGAGAATATTACGAGGCCCACATGATGTATCGAACGTTATATTTTCGATATACTGCCCAAAAACGTTACGAGGACTGCTTAGAATTGTTGTACGATGGTGCACAAAAACTCATCGAAAAGGAGCAGGAGAGCAGTGCTGCCGATTTGTGTTTATTGCTATTGGACACACTGGAAAAGCGTGGTGCCATTGCCGAAGATGTTGATAACTTTCAGTGGGTGCCAAGACTGGGCGCCTTAATACGTGGCCTTAGCGCCACGACAGTGGAGCGTGAAACGCTTATTGTAAGTAGAACTGAAACCATAGTTGTTACCACTTTGCAATTGATTTTTCTACGAAATTAGCAACGCGTTGTCAAGTGGAGTACGGCATTGCATGGACAATTTGGCCATCCGTTGTTGCATAAACTGATTGCGCATGTCTTTTGGGCCGAAGGCAACATTGAGTCAGCACGTCATCATTACTTGCTCGCCCAGGATGGCAGTCTCTGTGGTCGCGTCCTCATCGAGATCAGTCAAAACAAGGGCTTCCAAAGCGAAGTGGATTTGTTTGTAGTGCAAGCAGTGTTGCAACAATTATCGTTGAAGGATCGCAAGACCGCGGAGGAGACATTCATCGAGTACACACGTTATCATCCGAAATTGTTGCGACATGCGTTTCCCTACAAGGAACCGCTGGTGAATTTCCTCTACTTTCTGTTTCGTCTCATCGAAACGAAGAGTGTGACGGGTTTTCGTGCTCTGCGAAAACTTTACGATCCCTCCCTGAAGCGCGACACATCATTTCACAAATATCTGACGAAAATCGGTGTCATCTACTTTGATGAGCAGCCAGAACATGTGCACACTGGACCCGCCGGACTTGGTGGCATGTTTGGCGATATATTCAATCGTTTGATGCAGGGTTTCGATGATGATGATGATGAACAGCAGCAACAGCATCAAAGCAGCAGACCTGGACAGCAGCAGAGACAACGACAACAAAATGCAAGCAATGAGCTCGATTAGCGGCAAATTCAATTAAAATTCTTTGCTACTTATACAACGGGCTTTCTTTATAATGTTATCATATAAACCACATACATATATATATTTGCTAAAATCTAAACTTTAATAGAAACTGTGCAACGCACATATCATTTTTAATGGTGTGGGTGGCTGTCGCTTCAAAAGTTTCCTTAAAATGTCTCAAAAGGCGTATGAAGAAAAAAAAAGTAATTGTATTGTGATTGTGTTGAATAATTAATTGATTTTTAACATTTTACTGTAAGGTAACAAAACTAAAAAAATAGTGCTTCAAGTCGATTGGTCCATAAATTGTAAAATTAAAAAAAATACTAAAAGTAAAATTTGAACTGAAATCCGTTTTTAAAGTTGTATTTGAAGTTTAAAAATATCAAGGCAAATTTGAGTTTGCTCTACACTCTCTTGGCAGCACTGGTTACAGACTAGGTATCGATTGCAGTGTCGCTCGTAAATTTGGCTGTCGATAACGATACTAACGTTACTCATATCTATTGGAATGTGGTGTATATTTTTTTCGGTATTTTTCTAGCATCAAGGTGCCGAAATTTGCAATGTTTGCTTCACCTCCCATTCGTACGCAAACAAATTCCCTTACTAGTTTTTCGAACTGTAATTTTTTCAAAAACTTTTTTAAGAAACTTCATTGAATTTTTATGAATGTGTTACCATAAAATTTATAATCGCGTGTTTTCCATTTTGATAAATCTCATTTGCATTAAAACGTAATATTTTTTAATTTTTCACTTGTGGTCACACCCTGAAAAGTAAAACAGCTTTAAGAAAGCTCTTTTTTAAGAATTAAAAAGTCTAAAATGAAACTAAAAGAATAATTTTTCAATAATAAATGAATTTTTAACAGACGTTGGCTGCAACAAAACATCGATGTTTGCTATAAAGAAATCGATGTTTTTCAAAATTATAAAAACATCGATGCATCGATAGTGCCATCGACGTTTCTCCACCTCTACGCTCTCCTCGAATGGAAAAAGTTGGAAAGAAAAAAGTAAAAATAAATATATGAAATCGAGTAGGCTGTGGTGAAACAAAACATAAGTTTACAAATAAATTAGCGAGTAAGTTGATACGATTCGTAACTTGTTAATTGACCAAACCAAGAATGCATAAGAATTCGTGTAAATGGCGTGTTATTGACAGAAGCAGCAACAGCAGCGGCAGCAGCAGCAGCACTATTATTATTATGGATGATAAAGCAACAGCAGCGCCCACTGCAGACGCCGCGACCGAGACCGAGAAAGAGACAGAATTAGCAACAGAGGCCGGCAATAATGAAATTTCATCAGTCACCGCCGCCGCCGTCGCCGCTACCGCCGCACACACAACAGTCACCGTGGAGCCCTTGCCAACGACCTCCAAGTTGCCTCATCAGCAAAACCTCAAATCGGATGTGCTAGACACTAGCAGTAGCGGTGCTATTGCAGTGGATGCCTCAGTTGATACGGAACGGTGTTGTTGGATCTGCTTTGCCACCGATGAGGATAATCGTCTGGCCGCTTGGGTGCAACCCTGCCAATGTCGCGGCACCACCAAGTGGGTGCATCAGAGTTGCCTCTATCGCTGGATCGATGAGAAGACACAAAAGGGCAATGCGTTGCGTTCCGTGTCCTGTCCACAATGTCAAACGGAGTACATCATTGTGTTCCCGCAAATGGGCAGACTGGGCGGCGCCCTAGAGGCCATGGACAATGTGGTGAAGCGATTGAGTCCGTTTCTGGCTGCGGGATTCTTCGTGGGCTCGTTGTACTGGACGGCAGTCACCTATGGGGCTGTTACCTTTCTTCAGGTGGGTGTCAAGTGCGTCAAATATATGTCTGTCTGTCTTTCCATCCGCTTGAACATCTCAATGTAAGGGACTATAAGAGCTAGTCCAATAAAAATGATGATAACTCTCGTACAACTTCAATGCAAATAAGTTATTCTTAAGATTTCGACCACGCCCTTTTTCGTCCTTTGTAATTAGAACACCTAATAGACTTTATTTGTATATCAAATAAATTATATTATAAATGATTTCTAAAAATGTAGTGATTTAACAAATAATTTTATGAGAAGAAAAGATATAGCTTGTATTTTTAGACCCGCTTACCTATAGAGTAGCTACAAGAAATGTGAACAATTGTGAAAGGCAACATCTACGACAATATGCCAGACATATATTTAAATTTTGTTTTCTTATTGAACTTTTAGTCTAGTATGTATTTAATCTTATTAATATTTTATATCCCCTACAGATTGTGGGCCATGAGCACGGCATGTCTATTATGGAAGCAGGTGATCCGCTTATTCTGCTCATCGGTCTGCCTGCCATACCAGTTGGCCTTATTCTGGGTAGACTCATCCGCTGGGAGGATGCGTTGTTGCGTTTGATACGCAATCGTGGAACCGTCATGCGCAAATTTCCCTTCGTCAATTTCATCTACCCGAATCTGTAAGTAGATCAGTAATCGAAAAATCCACTTCATAAATAGTATTCCTTTTTGAATTTGCAGTAATCAGGAAGAGGAACCGCCCACATCATCGAACCCGGCAACGCCTGCGTTATCCGATCCCGTATCAGCCACACGCATCTTTTGCGGTGCTCTGCTGTTGCCCACCATCTCGTGCATTGTGGGTCGCATCCTTTTCGATTCGGTTGAGAATACATTGCATCGCACACTGCTCGGCGGCCTTACGTTCATCACGGTCAAAGGGATGCTGAAGATCTATCTGAAACAGAAGCAATATGCGCGTCGCAAGAAGCGTCGTATTGTCGATTATACAGAGGAGAATATACGGAATTTTATGCATCGCAGCAATAACAATAGCAATGCTGCTGCTGGTGGCGGCGGTGGCGCCACAGGACTTGCGGCTGGTGCACGTCATCATCATCATCAACAGCAGCAGCAGCAGCCAGTGCTGCCAATGTCGCGGCTGGCCGCTGCTGCAGCCGCTGCTCGTGAACGGGAACGTGATCGTGAACGAGAAGGTGAACGGGAACGGGAATTGGAAGTGAATGGTGACAGCGTTGTTTGAATTTGCAAAATGGACACACTCAATTGAATTGCAGCAATTGATAATTCATATATGTATGACAAATACTTCTTGTTCAAAATAGTTTCGTTTTTGCTTTAAGTTCAAATTTGTTTAGAATCCCCAAAACAAAACAAAAAACAAAACCAAAACTGAAAACAAATCCACACATTTCTTCAGCTGGAAACTCTGAAAAAAAACCC
Source organism: Drosophila nasuta (assembly GCF_023558535.2). Classification (NCBI taxonomy): domain Eukaryota; kingdom Metazoa; phylum Arthropoda; class Insecta; order Diptera; family Drosophilidae; genus Drosophila; species Drosophila nasuta. Next base: position 27,519,751 of record NC_083456.1, read on the forward strand.
AAAATTCAATGTTAAATATTTTGACGACGATGACTATGAATGATGATGTACAATGGGCAGCAGCTGTTGCACGTTGCTTGGCCAAAATTGTTTGTTAACAATACACACAAGAGAAATCAAATTGCACTGTCCATTTAGCTAATAATAAAAATATATGTATAACTATTATAATATGCTAAACAAAAAAAAGCTATGCTATAAACAATACGATTATATATATATATAACTAACTATATATAGACATCACTTGATATACTTATATTATGCTTCCACACAAAACTTTGAATTTATGTTGATCACATCTTTTTGTAAACACTCTAAAACTCTACTACAAAATTGCCTATGTAAATAAAACCAACAACAAACCCTGTGGCTGTGGGTGGGTTTATAAATGAAATTTAATCCACCAGCGATTCTCGACTCGAAATTTAATTAACTTTTTTTTTGTTGTGGCTGCAAGGTGCAAATTTTCAGATTAGATAAGCTCCATGAAAATGTGTGAATAATTTGTTTATTTAAATACATATACATACATATATAATATCGCAACTTGGACTTGGGCTAAACCATTGGATGAGTCATCAAGATAATGAACCCGCTTTGCAGTTGTACTTGAACCCTTCTTGAAGATGATTGAGAAGTAGGAAGAGGAGGAGGAGAGCAGCACCATCATCATCATCATCCCATCGTATCGTATACACAGACACACACAAAAGATACAGTTAAAGACCCCGGACAAAGTGAATGCTCCAAAAAGCGATCTAATCATTTATAATTGTTAGCGACTCTCGAGTGTTTGTTTTGTCTATTTGCGCTTATCATCGACAACACACGAGCTCTCTGCTGCTAGATGATATCTACAATATATCTAGGTGTGAGTGTATCTGTGTGTGTACATATAGAAAATACAAATGTAGCCAAAACGTTGACTTCTTGTTGAGCCACAACGACCCGATGAATGCGGTAAGAAAGCGCAGCTTAAAGAGAGCTTTGAACATAGAAAGGCAGAGAGTGCAGCTGAAAGTGCAAAGAGCGAGAGCGGGCTGTTGAGAATACCCATTAAGCTAAGTTGTTCTCACCCGCTCTCTCTTTGAGATGACAGCTATAATCTACTACACTCAAGTGTTGTATCTAATCAATACAAATCAAATTGCAGCGCATTGCGTATGCCTGCCTAGCTGCACCCTTTTGACGTCAACTCAAGCACTACAAATACACGCGCAATATTCGCACACACACTACGCACAGTCAGCCGCCAGGTGATTTATGTGTGAATTGCAATTGTGTGTGTGAGTGTATATGGCCCACCTGTTTGGCTTTTCAGGAGCAATCACACGCTCTTGGATTCACAGCAGTTGAAAGATTTCTTGCTGCTTTCTTTCGCTGCCAGCCAAACCACCAACAACAACAACAACAACGGCATTAAGAAAAGAAGCAGCAGTAACAACTACAACAATAACAACTCCAACGGGTTGCGTTTGTTCTTTGTGACTGAACGTCCGTTGGGGGCCAAAGGCGGGCATACACACACACAAACACATACACAACACACTCGCAACACCATAACGTAACGAATCGTGTTGCTTGTCGGCTCTTGTCGTATTGTTGTTGTCGCGCTTGTCACTTGCGTCGACGACGACGACAGCGACAGCAACTGCGACTGCGACTACTACTACGGTTAATAACAGCGTTGTGTCGGCAGCGGCAACTTCGCAGTCAAACGGTCACCGGCTACCAACACGCATCGCGGCGTCTCTTTCTCTCGCGCTTCTGATCCAACTCAAAAGCTGTGAAGCACAAAAAGAAAACAAGCATACTTATGTAGTAAAAAAAAAACGATATTTAAAATACGAAAAGATTATCGAAACGCGTTTTAAATCGTTATCGAACTATGAACTGAAGTGCAACAAGTGCTACCGAATTGCAAAATTGATTGTAAACAAAAAACGTAACGTTCGATCTCCATAAAGACAAATCAATACTGATCCTGATTCAGATTATTATTAAATCAAAATGAGCAACACGATGACAGCAGCCCATGAGCCGACCATGCATTATTTGGACAGCATTTTGAACGAGGAGGAGAAACGTTGCGGCGATCAATATTCGCATCAATGGCGGAATTTCACAATTTCTCGCTCAGGTCGCTTCAGGTCGAAGAACAAGAAACGGGATGTGGTTGATGGCAAACTTTTCGATGGCAGTAATGCCAAGGAAAACAATGATAAGGTGCGTTTTTCATTACCGATTTCTCAAATGGTAATGGGGTTAAACGAAACTGAGAGCTTTTGGTGTTATTCCATTCTCATTTTCAATTTCATTTCATTAGTTATTCGTTATCAGCCTGGGTGCTCTATAAAAAAGTATAAAAAATATTATATATCAATGACAATATCGCGATCTAAATAGTGTAAATTGTGTGTGCGTCAACGCTAACGTGATTTCATATATTGGTATAACGTTTTGGTTGTTTGTCTGGGCTTTTATGTGTATTTATAACTGGGTAGAAACTAATCTAGAAAAGGGGTCTTAAGGGTCTCTGTGGTTCGAAAGTCCACACGTCACTTTCGTGTTTTATTATTTTCGTGTGAAGCGAACAATAACACAAATACAACAACAACAACCGAAAACAACAACAATAAACGGAAATGCTCATTAATAAGAAAACGGAAGTTGTTTTATTGTGATAACAACTCCCAATGCATCCCATCCACAGTCAACATAATAATATAAACACTATTACGATCACTCTCGAGAGCAGCAAAGATCTCCTATACTATATATATATATACATATATAGCACTCAATGCCATTTGCAAGTCGAGTGAAATCGAAAATTTCCAAGAATACTCAATGGAAGTGTAATAATAACTCACTTCAAGATATTACAAATTGATGATAAATATTACTCAACTTGAGTCATCTTGAGTTTATTGTAATTATAATAATTAGATGGCGAAGTTGAATCGCATAAATTAGCTTTAACTCACTCGTTAGAAAGGTTGACAACATTAAAGTGCTTATGATAATTAACCGACACACTCTAAAAATGATATATCACATCTATATTTGGTGTATAACTAAACGTGTCACTTAAAACACACAATTTTTGCAATGATTTCGTATAGGAAAAGATTAGATTGCAGCAGAAGGGTACTTTTCTTGCTATCATTAAAAAGCACAACAAAAAAAAAGAACTCTTTTTAGCCTTGACTGCAATTTTATTTTCTATCTTACGACGCAAATCAACGGAAGAAACGAACAAAGACATTTCGTAACCTGGCCAACAAAGTAAAATCCTTTATTGTGGCTTAATTTGCAGCTCGTAAAAAAGGGTCGTATATATTTTTAAACAAAAAGCTACCATAAAAAAGAACACGAATATTGCACACTTTTTATGTTGGCTCAACGAAAATAAATATAATGAAATAAAAATAAGTACACAAAGTAAACAAAAAACAGAACTTAGCCGTGTTCAAGCCCAAATAAGCAAGATCAATGGGTTTTTTTTATACAAGGTACATATGTACGTTTGTATCATGAGAAGCGACCGACAAACACACCTTTCTGGAAACTTTATACATCTATATTTGTTTGCGACGTTGTAAGATGAGTAAAACGACGAAAATTCGCCACTTTGTCATATAATACGAATTCGTATTTCATCTGTATATAGTCAACTTGCATGCATATATATAACACACATATAAGTGTGTGCATTTTTACAAAGAAAGGGGCGCCATAAAATAACCAAAAACCCGCCCAACTCTTAACACGACGGGCACGCGAATTTTGTTTTCTTAATTTTTGGCAAAAGGGGAACTTTCAAGGAGTGATACAGTCAGTGAGGTCGGTCAGTGAGGAGAGTACCGCGGGGAGTCGTTAAAGACCAGTGCCGGACCAGTTCCCAGGTGGGTGGTGGTAGAGTTTATGAGTGTGTGTGTGTGTTGTCTTGCGCAATAAATGCAGTGACCGATCGATTGCCGGCAACGTTCTCGCTGCGTCATTGTCGGGGCTGTGCATTGAACTTGGTTAATGTTATAAAAGTATAACACATCGAGCATGCACTTAAGATTACACAGATTCTAAGACAATGTATAAACAATTCTTTTATTCTACTTCAAAGGTACTTTAGGTGCTCTATTTAATTGGGGCTTTTTTTATAGACATACTTATCAAGACTTGTTAGATTTTGAAGTACTGAAAGCAAACCAAAGCACAAGGGTTTTTAATAAGTAAATAGAAAAGGTTTTGGTTTTCCCTAGATACTTTTTAAGGAAGTACGTGCTTCATAGCAACGTACATTTAGGTTTTCGCCTCACCTATATCTTTAAGCAAATATCAATATCGCTAGTTTCCTTGATATGAAAACTTAACAATCAAAGAAATCAAAGCGTTTTATGGCCGCCTTGGTGCTGCCCTCGAAATTTTGGAAAACCATATATGGGTTATATATCTGATTATAGTATAGTATAGATTTTGTATAGATAGAGGAAACTCCGATAGTAAGACATGAATTATGACCAAGGTTTTACCAACTAAAAGCACTCAAACAATAAGTACATGTCTACTCCGCTATACCACCAATATCAGATATTGCAAAATTTTCTTTTTTTTGCGTTTTAACAGTGCAAAAAACCTTATCAAGAGTGTGAGAGAGAGAGAGAGAAAGAGCGCAATAACAAAGACAAACCTTTTTGTTATTGTATATAAATGTAGGTAGTATATCAGGTGTGTATGTCTGTCTATAATAATAATATAGGTAAGTGCTTGTGCACGCCTCGACTGCTTGACGGGGGCTTTTGCTGTTCTTCTAGTTATTGTTATTGTTGTTACTGTTGTTTCTTGCCACTTGTCAAAAAACAGAAACAAAAACAATAATAACAAAAAGAGAGCGAGAGAATTATACTTGTGCATGTCGATAGCTTGTGTTTGATTAAAATCAGGTGCTAAATCAAAAACAAAAAAAAAAAAAACTTTTATGTATATATAACTTTTGGAACATGCCGTTTGATTACTTTTTTCTCTGATTGCTGACCCCCCTCCAAAATACAAAAAAATCAACTGAATGATATTCTTATCAGAAGAATAAGCAAACACATGTACTTGGAAGTTTAAACAATGTTCTTCCCTCTTTATGTTCTTTACAGATCTCTGCGCGAAACACAGCGAAATCATCCTCCTATTCAGCAACTCCAACAATTGGAAGCAGCAACAACAACACATCGATAGCTCCAACAGCAACAGGAACGACGACGACGTCAGTGCGAAGTCAACGTGACAAAACGGAGAGCTATAAAAGCTTTTACGAAACAAATTTATAGATAGTGTTTGGGGGCTCTATACATCATATGTGTGTATACTATAGCATACTATATATATATATATAAAGTTATATATAACATTTGTATTACGCTTTATTAAATCAACCTAAGAGTTTATTGCACAACGTTGTGTGGACTATATAAATGTGCAAAAAAAATTGGCAACACAAAAAAGAGAGCAAAACAGAAAAACCGAACGCAATGGGAAGACTAACTATATAGTTCATATTATTTGCTTTTGCCTTTTTGTGCTTTTTGTGTGTTGTTTTTAGTTGTAATATAGAGAACAGATTGTGGGTCTAATATAGGCACTCGCTAAATATATATATATACAATACAATATATATTATAGATCGATTGTACTTACTTAGTATATATATAAAGTAAAGTTATGAACATTATTATCTCTTTCATGCTTAGATTGTACAAGTATTAAAACGTGATAATTGCACTAAATTGCATTGCATATGCATATGCATATATATCTTTAACTATGCTACATTTACATTTACATAGTACTTATATAATTGTCTTAATTTTTTAGTAAGAAATTCAATTCATCAATCTTAACAATAAAGCATAAGGTTTCTTTTTGAATTCATCAACTGTGTGTTGTTTCTTTTGAGTTTCTTGCTCTTGCTGCTGCCAAATCATGAGGCCTCAGCGTTATTAGCATTGGTTGCCATCGATGGCCTTATATAGCTAACATCGAGCACACAGAATTTGGCACGACACATCGGACAGGTGCATTTCTGTTCCAGCCAAACTTCACGATCCACATCGCTTTGTCGTGCCGCAAACCAACGAGCCAAACACTCCACACACCACATGGGACGACAATAGCAATTGGAGCAGCAAGCCTCATCGGTTAGCGGTGCTCCGGCCCGATTCAAATCGGCACATTGCTTGTTGATTTTGATATTCGGCTCGGCCAGCATGCAGGCGAAACATTTGTCCGTAATGGGTTCCGAGTTGAAGATGGGATTGAGCGCCACTTGTGCTCGGAACACATCCACAAAACGATCGATAACGCTGCGATGGAATTGTATATTTGAGGGTATGGCAATCGGGCGACGCACACGATCCTCCAGACTACGAAACTCGAGGGCATTGATGCGAATGTGAAAATCAGAGACCCCCTGACGCATTGGACGAACAATGATGCTTATCATTTGCAACGTATCGTTCTGGTCGTGCTGCGAAATGTTGTATGTTTCCGCCTGCAAGCAAAAGAATAGTTCTTTATTTAGAAAACGTTCGGGTAACTAATATATAGTAGGGTCACAACAAGCTAGATAAGATGCTTCATAAGAAAATGTAATAATATTGGTGTACGGACCGAAGGAAGGTAATTGAAGAGTGGGTATTGTTAAAAACATCCCAGTTTAAGGGATTTAAAAGTATATATAAATAGCATTTTCATACCTTGGCCACGCTGAGCGTTGTGTTGCTCTGATGAGCGAAATTCACATTGTACATGGTCGTCTTGATGATCCAGTTTTCAGTGGCAATCACAGTGCTAATGGAGTTCAGTTTCCGCTTATAAACATCCTGTCGACGGAATTCGGTGCCAATATCGCTGGACACCGCGCTATAACTATCAGGAGTATTTGAGTATTTTGCCAAGGTTTTATTAATAGGATGACGCCGCCAATTGTGTTGATGCCAATTGAAGATTAAAGCGGGCACAGCGAGCACAGCCAGAACACTGAAGCGTTGCGCCATTTTCCAAGTGAGCGTCTTGAAGGCCACAGCTTCCTGTGGCATTGGAAAATCGGGATCAAGTTCATTGTATTCAAGTGGTTGTTGTGTGGCAAACACTGAGAACTTGAGGCGATGGATGAGGAAATATGTGACGGGCAGGCAGCTGTGAACGAAGAGATTCAGAGAAGTTCGGCGTATGTGATAGCCGACAAAATCGAGATATTCTTCGCCCAGAAACCGCGAGAACAGCTGCTCGATGGTGAAGCCCAAACGTTGGAATTCCTCGGGTGGATAGATGACGCACATACACAGCAGGAAGTAGAACAAATTGAAGAGCAGTTCCGACTCGTCCATGTTGCGAAAAATTTTGAAAGAAATTCAACCAAAGAACTACGAAATTATGTGTTATTATTGTATTGATGTGTGTTCCAAGGGCTTTGAGAATTAGTGATGCGCAACTTGTTTTGTTGATGTGTCGCAGTCATCACAGCATTCACGCAGTGTCGCAAGTGTTGCGATTAATCGATAGCTTCGTGTGCTCGATTGGCGCGACTTTCAAATCGCATTAATTCCCGCAAGTGGTATAATCGAGCAATATCCTTTTCTAATTCTCTCTCAGCGATCAGTTTATCCTTACACAGTTTTTTAATGTACATACTTAACTTAATTCCCAGCACAACAATTGCCACGTTCAGTACGCAATTGATAAAATTGTCAAAAAAATCCATTTTCGTTGTTCACGTATTAAATCTGTATTTGTTTTGTAAAATAGTTTTCTTTTAATACAAAAATTGGTTGCTTTGATTTGTGCTATGGATTGATTACAAAAAGAATACCTGAAACCAAACAAAAAACTATACAAATAAAAAAACATATAATCTCTTGCCTCAAATGAAAAAAATACATATTTCAATTGGCTGTCATGGAAGCTACACATATATACGCTATATATATATGTATATCTGAGTGTTGTCGTGAGTTAGCTTGATATGTTAAATTAAGTCTGTTAACAACTTGCGTTAAGTTCTGTTTTTTTTTTTCGTTTTCATTTTTTTTTTATATCTTATATGTGTATGTACATGTTGCTCTATATATAGTATATATAGTTTAGTTCAATATTACAAACCAAACACACACTATGGAATGTATGTTATATATTTCATGTGATTTGCAGAAAGTCATGGACGGTCGATCATATTTTTTACTTTTTCTGCAGTTCACTCACATTTGGAATGTTGTGGGCGTTGTCATCATCGTTGGACGCTGAACTGGAATCGTTGATCATCTCAAAGCTATTGTCACCGCTTGTCCCAGTAACCGTTGTCAGACTCGAATCATTGTTCGATGTCTGATGCTCTGAATTACTCAAATTGGGCAATGACACATCCGCCTCTTCGTCATCCACATCAACATCCTCGTCATTATCATCATCGTCGTCGTCGTCGTCATCATTGCTTAAACTGCTCGTGCCGCTGCTGTTATCATCATCATTATGCGATACAGTTCCGTTTGGAATGTTTTTGCTGCTGCTGCTGCCACTGGCAGCATTCAAATTCAACGCACTTATTGCTGGCAAATTATTGTAGCTCAAATCAGCAACAGTTGCTGATGTTGTTGCTGTTGCTGTTCCTATTGCTGTTGTGCTCGCATTAATTGTAGAGCTTATCTCGCCTCTTTGATGTTCTAGTAGAAGCGTTAGCATTGGTACATTTGAGCTGCCATTCATCGCCCCAGTCTCCGTTCTTGCTGAGGCTGTGGTGGATGTCGTTGAGTTTGTGCTGGTCGCCAACTCAGTTGACAATGTCTCGGAGCTGCCATTAAGAAGCGATAGATTGGGTATATTACTTTGCGGCAATGCGGCAATTTGTGCCGTACTGTGCGGAGTAGACGTTTCATCGTTGCTGCTTGCATTAAGCATTGATAGAAAGGGAATATTGGACTCGATTGCTTGGCTAGTGGCGGCATTGCTGGTGGCATTGCTGTTTGTTGTCGTTGTACGTTGACGTCCGCGCGGTGGACGCTGTGGTCGAGTTTCAGCAGCAGCAGCAGCAATCGCCTGCTCTGGCTGTGGCATACTTTTATCACGTCGCACCATATGCTTCTCATAGAAATCCACATTCATGTGCGTTCCACGCGCCTGAGCTTGTCCCACATTAAGCTCGGAGGTGTCTGGCTGAAAGCTGCTGCTCTCATCCACATCCATCTCCTCGCTCAACTCGGTGTTGAATTGCACAAATGCCGCAGGACCGTCAGCGGGACGTTCTGGGTTTAGCTCTGCAAGAGACAAGAAAAGGTTAAATTGGAAGTTCGATAGATATCTGACAAGCTTACCGCTTAGAAAATTGTTGGCCACATAGTCAGCTGCACTGTAGATTTCGGCGTGTATTAGCAATTGCAATAACACTCCCACTGTGGGTCGTTCCCATTGTTTGCCCGATGTCTTCCACTCATCAATCATAATCTGTGATATACTCTGTCCACGATCCACATGTTCCGACGCAATCAAATTGATCTGATGTTCGTTGTATTTGTAGCCCACACGAGTAGCAATTTCCTTGAAATTTAAAACACCAGGTGCACTACATTCGGTGGCATCCAATTGTTTGGGTATTTTGGACATTAACTTGCGCCAGCAATCGTGTCGATCGAGTATGGTGGCCAATTTGTAGATGTCGTTGTCCTCCACGCGTCGTAGTTCGGTGTATCGCGTATATTTTGAATGATTGTTGATGTTATTGGTTGTTGTTGATGTCGTTGGACCGTTTGACTCAGCCATTTCCATTCCCCAGCAGCAGCAAAGCAGCAGAGAGCAGCGTTCGCTATTGTTTTGGTTTGTTTGTGTGCGTTGTTGTAGCGACTGCTCCAAGCGTTTGCCGTGTGCTTGGGGCTTGGGTGGGTTATCTACTATTTGTATATTCTAATCACTTGCTACTTTTCGTTTTCACTCAATTTTCCTTATGAGCCATCCTCCAATTTCGTTTCTCCGCATACACTTATGTACAATGAATGTCGTATATACATGCATATGTACATATGGCAGCCGTATGCAAACAGCTGTTTAAGCTTTCAGCGTTGCTTCACTCGATAAGTTATCGATAACACAACGGGTAGCAGCACTGCGCATTTAAATATTTGAAATTCTAACGAATTAAGGGGACTCCACCCATTCTACATATTCAATTTGCCGGTAAATGAAAATGCAATGCAACTTAATAATATTTTTTTAATAATTTGTTGTCGTCTTTTATTTAAGAGTAAATTTTAAAAGGTTTGTATAAGTTTACAAATTAAACATTTAATACATTGTACATTTTTGGTATGTACTTACAGAAAGACGCATAAAATTAGGACGAAAGACAACTGAAAATGTTATATGCAATAGATAGCTGCTCACTTTTTTTGCTTATGCTAATATACAATATTCGTTCGTTGTTAAATCAAAAGAAAAAACATATATCATGTATATATAATGGTCGAAAAATATTATATAAAAAAATTGTGATTTCATTTCTATCAAAATTCATATGCTCTACTTAGATGTATATAAGGTCACTTTCTTATCTCTGTTTTTTGTTTCTTTTCTTCAAATTGTATTGCATATGCTCAATTCGCTGAGGTTACTGTACTAGTATACATATATAGACGGAATGTTTGTTGATTTAAATCTAAACGAGACTCTTAAGTTTGTGTGTTTATGATTTGTAAAGCGTGTGCGCTTTGCAACTCTCTCGGACGGTTTGTTTTAATCTTAAATGGCTATTTTTGCAGTTGTCTAATTGTTGGTATAGAAAAAGGTGGTGATAAACAACAAGACACTCAATATCAACGCTGTGTTGATGTTATGGGCGTATCGCGTATTAGCTGCATTGCGAGCTGTCCTACCCATTTGGAAGCGTAACGTTGGACTGGACATGCGACCATCTCCGCCATTACTGAAGGCCAGGACACGCATGTTGTAGCTCTTGCCGGGCGTTAAAGTGTTGATATATTTCTCGAGTTTCTCGCCAATGGGCACAATGGTGTTGTTGGCAGTGATCATATTCTGATCCGTCTCCCAAATGCGTACCTAAAACAAATGATTGCAGTTGATGAAGCTGCTTAACTTTTAAAAGTATAAAAGTGACTTACCTTATAGCCCTCAATGGGCTCCTCATCCTGAGCCGGAGAGACGTAACGCCACACGACACGCACAGTGGATGGATTGATGCCATAGACATGCACGGAAGACGGCGGCTTCTGTGGCGCCTTACGATATGTGCGTTCTGCAAATTAAGCGGAAATGCTCTTAAATCTGTCTCACATGAAATTCTTCCATATTTTGTTATTACCTTCGAAACGTTCGCTTTCGGGACCTTCGCCGGCTGCATTGTATGCCATGACCTTAACAAAGTAATATGTGTCCGGCTGCAGACCCACAATCAACGCCCAATTGCGTGTGGTACGCGACAGATAGTAGACGGCATCTTCCTCTTGATGCTCCGTCTTCCAGTACTTCAACTAAAATAGCAAATAAATAAATTAAAACTCCATCGAGTGTTAGACAATCCAAATTATTTACCCTATGTCCTATCAGCTTGCCACGAATATTCTCGCGTGACATATCAATAGGATTCCAAGTAACATTGAAGCAGGTGGAATTGTAGGCCAATGCGAAGGGTTTCTGTGGTGCCACCTGTGGCATATCCTCCGCCGAGTGTATAACAACCGTTTCGCTTTCCGGTCCCTTGCCAATGTCATTAATCGCCTGCACTTTCACCTCGTACTCGGTGTAGTAATTGTTGAGCGGAATATTGACGACAGCAATGCCAATGTTCTCCTGCTTTTTAATGATGTCACTTGCCCATTCCAAGCTGCCTTTGAGCTTCCAGAAGACCTTGTAATGTATGCCATGACTGTGCTGTTGCTCAGGCAATAGCGGTTGCCATGTAATCGTCAGATCGCCAATCTTGCCACCGCCACCACCCACATTACGTGGTGCAATATACGGCTTATCAGAGTGGGTACTGTAGATAGGTGATGGTGCTGATGGCGTGCCAATGCCCAGATCATTAACAGCAGTCACGCTAAACTCATACGATGACCAGGGAGTCAAATTGGTGACCTCAGCCTGCTGGCGAGATGTATAACGATCCACTTCACGCGCCTGCACATGCGTGGAAACGTTGACCCAGGTGCGATTCCAATTGGTGCGTCCCAAGATGTTGTAATAGCGTATGGGACGTCCGTTGTTAACGCCATCGACCCACTCAATGATGGCCTTAGTCTTGCCAATCTCAATCACTTGCACACCTCCCGGTGCACCAGGCGCTCCCTCAATAATCACATTGGTCTTTGTGCTAATTTCATTGACAGCCGACTGCACAACGCATTCGTAATCTCCAGCATCGCGCATCGTTATGTTGTGCACCGTCAAGCTGTTCCAGTCCACGATCTGTAAAGAGAACATATGCTATAGTTTCATATTCAATTTGGTAGATTTATTGAACTTACAATGCGCTGAGTGCCATCGTGATCGTTGCGGAGCTTAGCGCCATTGTGCTTCCAAACGTAGGCAATGTCCAGCAATTCATCAAAGGCGGCTTCGCAGTGCAGATAAATGATGTCGTGTTCCCCGGGACACAATGCGCTGCGGTGGCGTACGTACAAAGCGAATTTCCTCTGTAAAAAAATTATACATTAAAGGAGTGTACTTAAGTAAAATTGATTTCTTGACTTACGCAGCACAATAACACGAGCATGAGATTCGTCGGTACCCGCCTGATTGGACGCAATGCATGAATACAATCCCTCATCATCTCGAGAAGTAGGTGCAATGATTAAAGTGCCACTGGGGAGGATGCGACGATGTCCGCCTGAACCTATCACCTGACCATCCTTCTTCCATTGGAACTTGGGACGAGGCGCTGCCTCTGGATTGCACACAATAGTTGTATTGCCATTGTAGACACCATAGATTTCTGATTCGAGTGGATACTTTTTGAACGATGGTTTCATGGAGAGCACACGCAGCTGGGCCGAGGAGAACGATGTCTTCAACTGATTCTGTGCACCGCACTGATACATGCCCTCATCCTTGTCCTTCTCCAGGAACTTTATCGTTAACACATTGTCCTGTATTACATAACGATCTCGATTGACTGTTAAAGGATCCAAACGCTCGGCGTTCTTATACCACGTATAATTGGCATCGGGAATGGCAAACGATTCGCAAATGAATGTCACATCGCTATTGTAATCTTTGATCATGTCCTTTAGCGGAATTGTAAACTCGGGTTTCATTTGTATATTAATAAACACCGATTTCGAGAGCGATGTGCGTGGATTTGTGATGCTGCAAGTATATTGACCATTGTCATTGGTTGTAGCATTCCTGATGACCAGCACACGACCGTAGCTCGTTATGTAAGCATTCCGCTGCAGTGTTTGTCCATTTCGGGTCCAATTATACGATGGTATCGGATAGCCAAAAGCCATGCACTCCAAGCGTATATCTTCGCCAGCAACCGGTGCTTCAGGGAAGACCTTGGGGAAGGTGTTGGCAAAGATCAGCGCTTGATAATTGCTGTTGGGAGTGACGCGCAGAGGGAAGAATGGTCCATTACGACCCGTATCCGAGACAATTGTTTGCACAGTACACGAATAATTGGCACGATCCACGGTCTCAATGAACGAGAAGTATAGCGCACCATCGTATGAGACAAAAACACGTTGATCCTCTTCTACGAAGTTGGGGAAATAGTCGCGTGCCCAGTAGAATTTAATGGCAGGATAATGTTGTGGAGGATCACAGAAGATTGCCTTGCCCCAGTTCATTTCGCTAGTCTCCGCCGAACGTTTCAGATTGAACTCCATGATGAAACCGAAATTGAGATTTGCGCTCTCCGAACGCACGCTTCCAAATTTGTTTGCAGCCACACAATGATACGAACCCTGATCAAGAGCCTGACTGGGTTTGTAGATGATGAGATTGCCTCCCGAGATGGTATAGCGATCATTTGTTAGCGGATCGATGCGATGATATTCGAGCGTGTCGTTGATGTAAACCTCACGATACCATTCGTAGGTGGGCGTTGGAAAACCACCAGCCAAACAACGCAGCGAGACATCATCGATCAATCGATTCTTGTTCACATCATAGGTGGTGTCATTGGGTTGTCGGACAAAGAACGGTCCACGTGGAACGCGCTCATAGTCACGTATATCCATGCCATAGTCATATGGTCGCTTGTCGTCCAGCTTGATGTGCACATTGTCGGGATTGTAGAGAGCCTTGGACTCGCAGATGAAGAGATTCAATTCGATTTCGTAGGCGGGCATAAACATCCAGCGATCGTTTTTCCGCGAGTAAGCGTAAACAACACGATCGCGCACATAGCCATTATCACCATAAGGTTGATTGGGTCCTGCAGAAAAGAAGGATTTAGTAAGAAATATCTATATATAACAAAAATGTTGGTTAAATTGTAAAGTAAACTTTAAAAGCTAAGAAGGTTGAACTGCAAAAATGTTCGTAAAAAGGGTTTTCATTAGAGCTCCTGAAATACTCACCGAAATATCCCCGCAAATTGTTTTGATTGCGCTGATTGATGTTCGTTGTGCCCGTCATTGTGTTGTAGTATTGATTGGCGGCATTGGGATTAAAGTTGCGATTGCTCTGAACCAGAAAACGATTGTCAATCAGATCCTCATTCTCCAGTGCCTGTTGCTCATCAAAGGCAAACGAATCCTCGATGTGCACCAACTGAGTGTTGTCATCATTCACCCAATTCTGCGGTCCGGTTTGACGCGCTGAGATGAAGAAGCGATTCTGACGCTGGTTCTGCAATATGAGATTCTTCAAGATGAATGCATGCTTCTCCACATTGTCCACATTGATCAAGTCCGCCGTGTATGCTTTGCAAATCTTCCTGGCCTCCGCCCAGTTGCGTTTGGGGGAGCGTATAAAGCGATAGCAAGTCTGACGATGCGACACCCAATATTCGGGACAAAAGTTATCCTCATCGGTGAAAATATCACGATATCCGAGTCCGGCATTATTGTTGTTGCTGTTGGTGATGGTGTTGCGATTGAAGGGATCGTATTGGGGACCCAGATTGCCACCCAAGTTGCCAGGTCCGGCCACATTGGCGCCGCCAACGCCCAAGTTATTGAAATTATTATTGTTATAATTTTGTTGATTAACGCCGCCAATGTTGCTGCCTCCTACATAATTGGGACTTCCCGGCTGATTATTGTAATCCTGCAGAGGATTATCGTATAAAGCGTTTTCGGGATTCTGTTGTTGTCCCGTGTACAAAGGGTTATAGCGTGGCGAGTAGTCCTTATTGTAACTGGGTTGATATGTTTGTGGGTCTTGCACCTGTGGCTGTGGCAACCCTGCTTGCTGTTGTTGTTGCTGTAGCTGTTGTTGTTGCAGGTCGTTTAAAGGAAGTTGTGCTTTGGTCGCGGTTGCCAACAACAACAGTAATGTAACGATCATTAACCCATAGTGATGATGAGCTGACATCGTGACTTGGTTTAGTTTCATGTTTGACTGCTTGATGATGACTAAAGGCACATTTTCTGCTTGTGGATGGAAAATCTATAAATAAAGCACAATACCGTAGAATGTTTATTTTGCTAATATGTGATTTAGTTGTTTAAAAATGTTTAGCATAAACAAATCTTAAAGATGAGTCGGTTAGTCAGCAGACCCACACATACACATATTAATGTTAAGGTGTGCTATGTATTTGCGTACGTGTGAGACTGAGTGTGTGTATGTGTGTGTGCTACACTAGGCGTGGTCTAAAGCGCAATTTAAACAATGCACTTATTTAAATTAAGCAAACTACCCTTTATATTGGATTCAATTTCTTAATAACCGTTTCATTTATGTATCAATTAAATATAATTCACATATTAATTACACTTGACCAGCGCCTAATTGGAAAAAAGCTGCGCTTAGTCAAACACCTAACATCAAACCACACCTTAAATTTAGAGCCTTGAATTTTTCAGTTCTCATTCGGCTTTAAACTCACAGTCTTCAATTAAAATCCAAAGTAATTATGGAACACTACTAACCAGTTGTGTATTAAACAGTAATTACGCACTTTAAACTTATGGTTGAATTAAATAAAAACAAAAACTAAGCACACAAACTTCAACAAAAATAAATATCAAGCCACCGATATGTGCAAGCCGCGCGGTGTGACCGTAGCTTACAACTGAGAATATGCTAATGTTGATGTTTCATATATACTACATAATTAAAAAATTAAAAAAAAATAGTAATAATAAAATGCCGAGCTGTAAGCCTTCTATTGGACTTGGAAGAAGACGAAAACATAGTCTTAATAGGCTATTAGGAGTGATTATTATTCAGAAATTTTGAATAAAAATACAAACATAATTGGCAACGCGATAGGCAATAATAGTTGTCAGCGGCTCATGTTTAGGGTTGCCAAAATAATTTTTTTTATGAGGATGACAAGACATCGTTAACTATTAATATTAATTAATTTAACTAAATAATATATTTAACCAAATAATATAAAAATAACACGCTTATCATATTATTTCACAATAGCTATTTCGTGACACGGAATTGCGAAAACACAAACATGACTGTAGTATATTTGTCACGTTAAAATTGTAAATTTTGAAAAGTGAACTGGCGGTCACACTGGGATCGGCAATGGTGATGTGTAATAAACCAAAGTGTTGCTGATATTTAAAATAGAATAACACAGGGCTAAATTCGATTAAAATAAACCACTAAGAAAGAAAAAAGCGGAGCGAAGACAAGGCCAAGATGAACTACAATCCAAACGCGGGTATGAGGAATCGTAAGTGGGAAAATTGTAAGGACAAAGCTACGGGCAACGCAAGTATTTTCTTTTAACCACGAAGGCAGCTTCTGCAGTCTTCCGATTTTTGTTGTTGCCGCCATTGCTGGAAAACTCGGAAAGCGGCTGCAGCTGTTTTAAGTTCATTCAATTTGTTTCTTTATAGCCCTACTCTCTTAATTGTATGTATGTTTTGCGTTATATGTTATCGTTTCGTTTGCGTCTGTAGCTTTCCTAACACTTTTCCCCTTCCCGCAGTCTTTTTGCTTCTTGTTTGCCTTGCAAACTTTTCTATAATTTATTTATTTCAATAAAAATAGCACAAGGCGGCGGCCGAGCTCGTCCCATTAAGCGTGTCAGCGATGTCAATGCCATGGGGCCATCTGCACCGATGCCCACCGGTTCCGCTTTCATGCAACCCACAGCTGCACCCACAATGTTCGATCCCAATTTGTATGGCGGACCAGCGCCTCAAACCAATAGCTATGGGGGCTATAATGCTGTCCCTACGATGGCACCACAAGCAGCAGCTGCCCCATCACAGCCACAAAACTTTGGCTACACAGCAGCGCCGCAGGCACAAGTTCCAGGAGCGCAACCATCAACTTCATATGGTGTTCCTCAGCAGCCAACACCTTATGGTGTAGCACCACCAAACGCTGCTGGAGCAGCAGCTCCTGGTCAATATCCACAGTTTGCCATGTTGCAGCAGCCGATTGTGCAGGACATGGCCATGCAATATGGTCAACGGCTGGCGGATCAGGGCAAGCAACTGGTGGAGAATCAGTTCGAGAAATGGGTTCCAGTGGCAAAGCTAAAGTACTATTTTGCTGTGGATAATGCGTACGTGGGTCGGAAGCTGCGATTGCTCTTCTTTCCCTTTATACACAGGGTGAGCATAAAGAGATAAACATAGAAGATAGTCAGCATTGGGTACATTTTTCTTAAATGGTACCAATGTACCAGAAGTAATCAGAAATGCACCAGTAGTAACACAAAAGTACCGGGTAATCGAAAATGTACCCATTGCTGTACAAAATGTACCAAAAGTGACAATGAGTATCCAATTGGATTGTCGCTGTTAAGTTAACAGCATATGCACTTTTCCAACTACATAAGGTTTTGTCTGATTGGACTCAATGTTAACCTACGCAGTGCTGTTAAGCTAACAGCTTTTTGAAAGCTCGCTTCATATTAACAGTTTATGTACAATTCTTTTACAGGACTGGTCTTTGAAGTACGATCAGGAGCATCCAGTGCAACCACGCTATGATATTAATGCACCCGATCTCTATATACCGACGATGGGCTATATTACTTATGTCATTGTTGCTGGTCTGCTGTTGGGCATGCAGAATCGCTTCTCACCTGAACAGTTGGGCATCCAGGCCTCCAGCGCTTTGGCCTACAGCATTTTTGAACTTGTCGTCTACTCGATATCGTTGTATGTGATGAATGTGAAGACGAGTCTTAAGACATTGGATTTGATTGCATTTACGGGCTATAAATATGTCAATATCGTTGTCTGTCTGCTGCTGAGCACGCTCTTCTTCAGATCTGGTTATTATATAGCATTAGCGTATACCAGCATCGCCTTTGGCTTCTTTCTGGTGAGCATTTGATGAATGTTATGCTTAGAATACCCTTTTTAAATTCATGTTTAATTGCAGCTGCGCACGCTACGCACAAAGCTGTTGCAGGACAATTCCCCAGCAGCTCCTAGCGGTGGCATCAACTACGATCCATATGGGAATCCGCAGCAATTCGATTATAGCGGCGGACGGAAGCGAAAGCTGTATTTCCTATTCATTGTGGTTGCCGGCCAAGTGCTGTTTACCTTCCTGCTCTCCAAGCACTTGTATTTGCCCATTGCGGCGGATGCATTGGCGGCGCTAAAGGCGCTCTAAGAAAACAAGAAAACGAAATCCTTAGTGTAATATTTTTTTGGCGAAACTCATTGAATTAACAACCGCTGGGGCAAATGATATATGTTACATACAAACAGCTAATCCGTAAATATACAAATATAAAAATATTTAGCGATATACTTCCCAAAATCGATGTGTTAAATGTTTCCAAAACCCATTTCCAAAAAATGTTAAATCTTAGTGGTCAAAAATACGAATTCCAATTGTGAGATTACGCGGAAATGAAGCATAAAATATTTTTGTTAAAAAGAAAAAAAAAAACTTAAAAAGAAACACACATTTTATAAATAAAACAAAGGCTTGAGAAATAAAAAACTATAAATTGTATAAATTCAGCGGGCAGTAAAACAAGCTTCGTGTATGTTTTTTTTTTCATTGATTTTTTGTCTTTTTTCAAATAGTATATAGTTTTTATTGAAATTTGTTTTAGTCTCATTACTGTAACGTGTTGTTTGTTTGGTTGGTTGTTTGTTTTGTTTGCATGCCTTTCCTTTTTTGTTTTATTTCAACTTATTGGCTACGTTTCTCATTCGATCTTCAAATTTGTCACTAGTTTCTTTCGCACGCACGTAACCGACTTGCATTTTATAAAATATAGGTTTCGGTATGAAATATTTAATTTATATTTGTTTGTTTCCTGTTTTGCATTTAAGTCTAATTTGTTGGGTGTATTGGATGTGTGTGTGTTTTTATTATGCTTGTGTGTGAGGCTGAGAGAGTTTTCTCTCGAAATATAGCGTGAAAAATAATCATAATAAGTAGTAATAAGAATAATCCATAATAATAATCATAATCCATAATGATAATAACGATAACAGTTGCCCTACATTTTAGGTATTAGTTTTCGTTTACGTTATTCGCTCGTTTCTATTCTTTTCTTTGCGTTTCCTTCTTCTTTATTTAGTCATAATGCAATACTAATTAGTTTATATAGTTAGTATAAGTAGTTCGTTTAGTTTTTTGTTTGGGGGCCTCAATTGCAACTCAGTACCATAGCACAAATGTGTGAAAAAGTTTCGCATACAAATATTTCTTCGCTAGCTTAGCTTCAATTTCATTTTTTGTTTTTGTTTGTTTGTCGGGTTTGTCGTTTCATCAATTTTAATTTCATCATTGTTGACTAATGCAAAATGTGTGTGGTGTGTGTAGTTGTTGTTGTTTTTTGCTTTTTATTATTATAATTATGTGTGTATTCTGTGTGTATTATGCTAGCGCTTAGTAAATAGTTATAAACATGCTTTGCTTTGTTTTCAACAAATTCCACGTATTAAAAATAATACATTTACAACTAATAATAATCCAAATTTAAATATATATTCATGTATATATATATATAGATCAATTTATATATATATATATATATCTTTTCAATTGTATTCATATATAAATGTTTGTTCTGTTGCCTGTTGCTGTTGTTGCATATACATATATATAAATCGTAGTTATGTTTTACACAACTATATCTCGTATAATATTTTCTTGTTATTTATATAATTTATGTTTTTATTTTCTTTTGCTTTATGAATATTCTTTTTCTTTCATTTACGAGTGGAATTACAAAAAGGTCGCAACGAACAGAGAGAGGGGAAAACAATAATCAATCAAAAAGAAAACATCGTGTGTTGTGTTGTCTCTAAAACAGGAAATTATTTAAGAAATCAATCGCTAGCATTCTAACCTAAATCACCGACTGCGCCGCCTCCTGCTGCTTGACAAGATTACGCTGATAGTTGACCGCATTCATTTTATCGAACTATATTACCGTGCCGCCCGGAGGCGCTGTTTGACTGGGCGACAAGTGCTGAGCAACGTGCTGCAAATGAAAAGAGAAACTATTAGAATTTACCCATTAAATGAAAGCGTATTTCAAGAACTCACCGTTGTGTGGCCAGGTCGCGCCCATGTGTAGATAAAGCCATCCTGGCATGCCGTCAAAAAGCAATCCTCACGAAATATCAACGCCGTTAGACGCTCATGAGCAATCTTCTTGCACACCAGCGGCTCCAGCAGCGGACATTCCTCAAAACGCGGACACGCTGGTGTCCCTATGAGCTTCATGGGATCATAGCTTCCGACACTGGTGGACGATTGTCCCGCCGTGGCCAGCGATGAGTTGTGCGACGATTTGCTCAGCTTCAATGAGCCAAAACTATTCGCTGTCGCACTGCTTCCCATCCCGGTCCCTGTGCCCGATGTCGATGACTCCACGGTGGTGGAGTGTGCAAAGTTATTGGTGGTGTTGCTGCTGCGATTGTTATTGTGATTGCTGCTGCTGTTGTTGTGATTATGTTGATTATAGCTCTTTAGCATGCTCATGGCTTTGCGATGCTGTCGATGATTTGTCGCCGTCGTTCCATCGTAGCCAATGCTACCCGACGAACGCTTCTCCGAATTGCTCAGAAAACTAAAGTTTGACAGCCGTTGTGTGAGACTATTGAAGGCGCTAAAGCTGCCGCCGCTGCCCGAATGTGAATTCGAATTGGATTTGTTGGAACTATTGGAATTCTTGCTATTATAGCCGGACGTTGAGTTATACGAGTTGCTCATCGCACGCTGCTGCTGTTGTTGCTGTTGTTGTCCGCTGTTGCTATCGATGCTATCCGATTTGGTGGCCACCATGCAATTGGGAAACTTTAACGAATTGCTGCTCGCCGCTTTGCTATTCGTTTTGCCTGTTGTTGTCGTCGCAGCTGCTGCTGTGTTCGCTGTATTCACTGCACTGTCCGTTGCCTGCGTTTCACAGCATTCGTCGGGCGGTGTATTGGCATTGGATGATTGCGAGGATATCGTGCAGTTGGCCGTTGAGAATTTGCTCGAGCTGCTATTGCTGTGCTCGGCGGTTGTGCCAGCCGCCACGCCTCCCGCCGCCTCGCGTATCGGACTACAGCTGCCCGAGTCGGCGAAATTGTTGGCCTGACCCATGGCCACGGGTCGTATCACTTTGATGCCATCGGCATCGACAACGCCGCCATTGAGAAAACTGCTATCGTTCAGCTGTGTGCTGTTCACACGCTGTCGCATCGCCGCCAACGGATGTCGCAGAACATCCTCCGTGATGTCCCACAGGCAGATTTGCGTATCCTGACTCACCGAACCGAGGCGATAGCTGATGGCCAGCTTATCCGGCGCCAGCGCCGCCGACGAGGCATCCGAGCGAAACGAGGCCGAATGCGGACGCGCTCGCGTTGCATGCAACGGTGTTGAGTTCTTGTCGAACCCCTCGAAACCGCCATTAGCCGTGGAGTCGCCGGAGAAACGTTCCTCACGCGATGCCGTGTACTCGTTGAGTTGATTCTCATCATCGCTGAAATCACCGCCATCCCAATTCGTATAGGACGTTGTGTACGGATCGAAAGCGACCACTGAGACCCACGAACGATGTCCTTGGCCTCGGGCAACAACACGACGTTCGTGCAGTGACCACACGGTGACGAGATCATCCTCGCCGCCAACGACAATGTATTTGCCATCGGGCGACCAGC
The DNA here is from genome assembly GCF_023558535.2 of Drosophila nasuta. NCBI lineage: Eukaryota > Metazoa > Arthropoda > Insecta > Diptera > Drosophilidae > Drosophila > Drosophila nasuta. Next base: position 27,542,019 of record NC_083456.1, read on the forward strand.
AGACGCAGAGGAAGCCACCGAAATAGGAACGAGCAATGCCCAGCAGCTCCATGGTATCGTAGTGAAAGACACGGAGAAAGCCATCCTGTGAGACCAGCGCCAGATTGGAGCCGCAGGGCGAGAAGCACAGCTCATTGATGCAACAATTGTCGGTGCTAAAGACCCACTTGTAGAGCGGATTACGTGTCGACTTCGACTTGCAGGTGAGTATCGTATAGCCATCGCCCACCTTGAACGGTTGATAGCTGGGCGCTGTGGCCGCACAGGGCAACTCCTCGTTGTACAGATAGAGATGACCGGAGGCGTGCGAGGCGAGAAACAGATGCGGTGAATTCGGCAGCCATTTCAGGCAGGTCACTTTGGTCTTGTCGATCAGGCGCTGTCAAAGGGTTTAAGAACCATTAATATTAAGTAAATTGAATATACTAGAGATGTGACTTTACCTCCTCGTTGAACAGCTTGCGCAGCTCACGTGGCCCTTGCTGCGGTGAGACCAGTTGAATCTGTCCCGTTGTGAAGCCAACCAGCAGCGGTGCTCCGGTGGGCGTGGCGGCATTCGCATTGAAATCATGGCAGCTGGGATTTGTGCCCTTGTAGAACTTCTTATCGATTGGCTTGCTCATCTCGGTGCCCTGCAAAAATGCACACAATACCACACAATTGTTAGTCATTAAAGTGTAAACAATGAAAACAATATAAATAGCCAAGTTTAAGTCTGGATTTGAGTCACTTGCAGTAAAATAAATATTTTATTACAACTCTAAGTCATAGTCGCAATGTTGACTCAAATTTGTAGCCTTCTAGCTCTTACCAATCAGTCAGCATTGCTAATGCTCTAATGTGGTCTCTGTTTAGTCTACCCTTTGTTCGTCTTTTCTAGAGCACAGGGTATGCAAACAAATTAACACTGCTTGTGGCATCATTGTGCAAATTAGCGGCTTGTTCATGAACATTTCTGCTGAGCAGCTGATCTGCGAATGATGCCAATAGCTTGTAGCACGAATTATGCCAGCTTTGGCCAAGACTTTCAAGGCACAATTCAGTTTTTGTATTCGCGAAAAAAATGCATAAAAGATTAGTGCAAATGAAAAAGCATTCAAAACATCTGTGCGTCAAACTTGAATAATTAAACAATATAGGAAATCCAATCGCAGTGAAGTGTGAATACGCTGAATAACCTCGGCTTTTTGGTGAAACCCCTTGCGGGTGAATCTAATTTAATTAGACTATCATTTCGAATACGAATTTAGCAAAACTAGATATTATGATTAGTCATTTTATTAATACGAACATTACTTTATCTGGAGCAAACTAAAGACGAAAATAGATGGATAGATAACATGAGACTTAATGTCACAGTGTAACAATGACTTAAAGATACTCTAAGGGCATTTTTAAACGAAGTATATTTAAGATACTGAAATCAAGGAAATTTCTTTCTTCTTTATTAATTTAAAATTCAGTTTACTGCGATTATAAAACATTAATTTTTATACAGAGTTGAAGCTATATGAAGAACAGAACACTATGGAAAAATATTGCTCATCATGTTTGTTTATTAAAGTTTAACTTCTTTAAGAAAGGGTATTGAAAAAAAGTGTATATCACGCCGCTGTATGATTTCCAGTGGAAAAAAGCTGCCTTCGAGCGCAATAAACACACATTTAAATAAAAGCTAAGCAAGCGAATTGATCAACAACAGTAACAACAACAACAAAAAGAATAACAACTGCGAGAATTGGAACAAATTAAGCGATTGTGTGTTTGGACAGCAGCATGTGCGCAAAAAAAGGGGCAAAACTGGATACTGCTGAGATATCGGAGATGTCTAGTTCTCTAGTTAGACTAACTAACTAGAGCAATTGACAATTGCCAAGCGGGGGTGAAGAGCACAATGATAACAGTGGGCATGATGATGATGACGATGATGACTATGATGTTGTTGTATTGCAATTGCAATTTTGAATGGCGAATGGCGGCGCTCTTATCAAGCAAACAAGCTGATAAAACAACAGAGAGATACAGTCAGGTGTACTCAACTGTGAAATACCCGAATCTATACTCTTAAAAAGCTATCTGTAAACTCTGTATAGTTAAATTTTAATTATGTTGTATTATAAGTATTAATGAATGCGATAAAAGGGAAGACAAAGCACAATAAATAAATAAAAACTTATAATTATATAAAAATTCTTTGTACCGACTCACTGAACAACTATAACCGAAACTACAACTAAAAACAGCACAAATGGAGAGCGTTACGAAACTAGAATATTCTTCTATAACTTATTTGAAATGATAAAGTGTTCCAGGAATGGAGCCAACAATGTGTATTTTTCTCAGTGCTTAGCGGATAAACAAACCAGTTGCAGATTGCGAGTTAAACTCACAGACATTATACATATATGTTTGGGAATTACGGTAATCGATTATTTAACACTATTTAAAAATAAGAAAAGCTGAGGCTAAAGCCGGGCCTATACAATTTTGTGACGAAAACAGCCAATAAACAGAATAGCGAGCACTTTACCCAGTGCTTAGCGAAGACACAAACCAGTAGCAGTTGGTTTCTTGCGGCTTACCTTTTTGATGCCACGGAACGCATAGACGTAAAGATCGCGTCCGAAATTGAAGCAGATGCGATCGCCTCCATAGATCTGATTGGTCAGCATGCCATTCTGATCGAGGACGCCGCCGTTGGTCATCGAGTGCATCGAGATGCCGCCGCCTAAGCGAGCGTCGACAGTGCTGGTGCCATTGTAGCTATCCCCGCCGCCACCGCCTCCATTCAATGTGATTGCTGCTGTTGTTGTTGTTGATGTTGGTGTAGCAGGTGTTGTAGTTGTTGTTGATGATGTTGCTGCTGTTGTTGTCGCTGCGCCATTTGACTGCAATCGCTTATCACTCGTTGTTGTTGTTCCGGTTGTTGTGTTTGCTGTTGTTGTTGCTGCTGGCGTTGCGGCATGTTCGCTGTTTGTTTTGCTGTTGCTGCCGCTGCTGGGATTGGGCAGCGTTACAAACGAGACGCGCACCTGAGGTGAGCTTTGATTGCTGCTGTAGCCGACACGATTGGGACGCGAGTACTCCGATAGCGTTAACAGGCGATAAGTTCCCTCGCGCGTTACAAATTGCGTTTTCAGATCGTCCTTGACATTGGCATCCAGTTGATTGGCCATTACGTAGGCGAGTGTGTTTTGTTGTCGTTGTTGTGTGCTGTAATTCTTCTTCGCTTTTAGTTACACACCCCGCTCTTTGTTGTTGTGGTTGTTGTTCTTTGCATCACACACTCGCACACACACAACACAACACGCGCACACACACTCACACACACACACGTAGCAAATACACCTCAACCCATACCGCGCGCGCGCTCCCATTACTTAACACACACACATACGCAACTGTTTTGGGCTGCCTGCTACCTGCCGCTGTCGCTGCTTCTGTCACTGCCGCTGCTGCTGCTGATGTCGCTGTCGCTGCCCTGCCCGTTTTGCTTTTGTGTTGTTTCAAAAATCGTTAAGTTTTGTGTATTTTGCTACTAATTAACTGGCCTTCTATGCTGACCAGTATGCGTATGTGTGTGTATTGTGTATGTGCTTAATGCTTGCGCGTCGCTTGTTATAATTAGATTTAATTCTTCACTACACTTCTTCTAATTTCTGTGTTGTTGCGGAATTTTTATTTTTCTCTCGCTGCCAGCGTGACCGCAACTTGCATGCGAAAAATATACTAATTTGCTACGACGAATATATCAAATATACTACATAGAGACTCATTCGCTTGATTACAGTTACTAGAGATGGGAGTAGTTTTCACACATTATTTTTCAATGGTGCAAGTGATTGTTTATTTTCTTTATTGTTTTGGTTTGAAATAATAACTTGGGGTGTTCTTTATTAATGGAATTATTATTAATACTACAATCTTTCTCTCCAGTGTACAAAACGGTCACATTGCGCGAAATCACACTGATGTCGATAGGCGATATTAATTTCAACGCGCCGCTAACTTCAAGTGAGTCGAAAATTTGCGTCAGGGCAACACAGATGTTGGCAGTGGCATACACTGCAGCCCTTGTTGAATGCGTTATATGGTAACGCTTATGTTTTGTTTACATTTTACTGACCATTTTGGAGCAATCTGGCAATACTGCTTATATTTAAACATTTGGCGCGTTGAGTTTCTAAACAATTAATTTGTTACTTATTTAGTTATTAGCGTTATACAAATTCTAATAGAAAAACGAAATTATTATTGGAAAATTTAAGAGAAATTATTTCTTTATTGGAAAAATGTTCGTTCGAGTGACTTGCGTTATTTCAGTGACGTCTTCATCCAATTGTGTTTGCATTGGCTTCCCTCAAACTCAAAACGAAAATGCAATTCACACGTCTTTCACAATTGGCCAAAGGCATAGCTTTGTTCGCCAGCACCCCAAATGGTCAGCTCTAAAGCTCTTTTCCAATGCAGTCGGGCATACGTCTTTTTGGTTGTTGGCTATTTGCTGCCTTTGTGAATGTGAGGGGATATTGTGGCAAAGCCTTGTGCTGGCAGCTGTTGTTAGTTGAAATTCTCTTTTCGCTTGACCATTTCAGAAACGCGTGAGTGGCATGCAATTTTCCAGACGAAGCTCTAAAGTAATTTGTACAACGAAAATAAATCACAACAATCAATAAGTGAGATATTGAGAGCAAGAATACACAAAGAAAGATTTTAAACATTCTAGCACTTAAGAATAATTAGGATAGTAATAATATAGTTAAACTTAAAAGTAAAAGTAATGTCAGAAATATTTAAATAGATTCAAATAAATATATATATTCAATATAAGTTTTATACTTTGAAAGTGAAAGGAAATAATTATTAATATATATTTTTCTATAAAGTGAAACAACACAAATAAATGTAAATGAGTATTATCATATACTATGTTTACAATACTTTATTTTCAATGTTTTTGAATGAATAACAATTCAGACTAAAGATAAAAAAGGTTTTCTCAAGTACGAGCAAATTGGCTGCCATTTCAATTGCTAAGCTTTCTCTTACACTTTCCCTGTCTTCTTTTTTTGTTGTTTTAGCAATTGGAAAATGCGTGTGTGGCATTTTATGTGTATGTGTTGGACACAATCTCGAGAATCGAGCATTAAAGCCACTCAATGGGGACAAACAATCAGAGAGACAAGACTAAACAAGACAATCCGTGACCTTGTCGAGCACTTGAGATATCTTACATTGATGGCGAGTGCTGCTCAATGGGACACTGAACTGGCCAACAATTCACCCAGCACTTGAGCATTCTATATAAAAGACACAGAATGACTGAAGTTGCATTCACATTTCCAGCCAAGTGATTTTCCCCAGCTCATCATGCAACTCTCTGGTAACAAGCATAAAACAATTTGAGTTGGAATTAACTGATTTTATACGATTTATATTCCCCTTTTGCAGTTTTTATTCTGCTTTTTTGCGGCTGTTTCTGCCTGCTGCGAGCTCAATGCATTGATAACTACGAACCGGGCTGCAAGTTGTCAGTGGAGATTGGACGAGCTCAAAGGCATTGCATTGATCCTACCAAGTACTGGATGTGTCATCAATTGAATGCCAAGGCACAGCTCAACAAGTGTATGCCCAACACAGGATTCGATCAGATCAAGGAGGCTTGTATTCCCTGGATTGATTGGGTGTGGAAGCCATGCATTGAGCCACCAAGTCGACCAGCGGGCTGGACAAGTTGTTAATCCCCAAATAAAAGCATTAATAATGGAGTATTATTGGATATTTGTGACAATAATGAAAATAAATAGAGGGAAAAATGCGCTGAAAGTTTAGAGATAGAGCTTTACATTTTGAATTCAACAGTGAAAATTCAATAAAATAAAATAATTAAAAAATTTGAAGCAGATTAAAAACTTAAAATAATATACAAAGATAAAACTGTGAAATTTGAATTTATAAATAAGAAATACAAATATAAATAAAAGAAAAATAAACAGAAACAATTTTGAATTTAACAGTTAATCAGTTCAAAAAATTAAATTCATATTGATTAAAATGTAAAATGTAAAAATTAATTTTAACTCAGCAGCTGTTCTTTCTCAATTTCAAATAAATTATTTAAAATTAAATAAAATCCAAATTAAGTGTTTAAATATTTTGGTGAAACAAATGAAAAATATAAACTGAGGAGAATTAATATTAGCTCAACATCAGCGTTTTCTAAATTTCCAATTTCAAAAATATTTTTAGAATTTTAAAAAATCCAAATTAAGTGTGTGAATAAAAATAATAAATATTAAAATGAGCGTTTACTATATTAAATGATTAAAAGTTCAACTTCAATAGTTCAATGTGTCTGCTAACTAATATCCCAATTTCTCGCAGTGCACTTGCCCATCAATGTCTGTGTCAACCTTTGACTTATGACATCAATTAAACTGGCACGCCCATTGTAGTCACAAAGTGTTGATAACATTTGACACTGCAATTTAAATCCATGCTGAACTGCCCCAAAAATCCAACTGTCATGCATCACAATATTGCAGCTTGGTAACAATTGCATTTCACTTCAGTTTTAACAATAAAACTGAGAAATATTTGACCAGCTCAGTTGCACAAATTTAAAATATTTTTTTTGCGTTTTTTTTATGTTATTTCATCTGTTACTTGTAGTGTAAAATTGTGTAAATCGAACACATATTTATAACGAGGTTGCAAAGTGTTATTTTATATTGCAGATATATAAACTTGACTTATGTGAGTATTTATTTCTTAATTATCTGTTATTAAATAAATGCTAAATGTTCAGTTCACAACACAATTTTATACATATGAAATCCATTATACATAACACTTAAATAAATTGCATTAAAAACAGCGAATTCCGCCAAGGAAATAAATTTTATGCATTGAAACCAGATTTCCTCAACTATGTTGTAAATATTTTTATATAAACATATACTTGTTGAATTTCAAATGTTATTATTTTGAATATATATATTATTATTTTAAAGTTAATTGTTGCTTACTGCAATATATCAAAAATGGTTTAATCAACGATGAATTCCTTTGCAATAAATTTTTGGGTTAAAGCAATAAGTCGACAAACTTTATAACATTTTAGATTGCATATAACATTATTTATTTATATAACATAGCATTACTTATACAATACACGCACAACAAATTCAAGCTTCAACAAATTAAATCACATTTTATAACGATAATAATCTTAAACTTGTTTATAAATGTGTTAATTATAAAACTTGTCAAACTTAAAGCAAAACAATCAATTCCTAAGAATGCGCACATTAAACAGTTTCAGAAATACAATACGTTTTATACAAATAATTTAATTAACTAAAAAAAGTTCTACTACTCCGTTCTCATCATTTTCCGAACAATCTGTGCAGCATAAATTTTTATTTAGTTAAGTTTTTTAATTGGACTTGCAAGAAATTAAAGTTCGTCGAATTGCGACCGAGGATAGTTACAATTTAGACTGCAATTATAGCTTCAATACTGAATAGGAAGGTAAATAAATTATTAAATTAATAATATTTAATAATAAGTAAGTTTTTAATCTTATACTTACATTCGCCAGTTCTGCAGACGTGAGCAATCTTTTCACAAGCATGTCCAAAGTAACGAAGATCTCCATCGACGGGTTTATAGCTTTCGGGACAGAAAGAAGCACAATAAGGTTGACACTCTTCCCTGGTGACAATCTTCAGAGCTGTTAAAATATAAATAAAATATTAATATTATGTTCAATCAATTTGAGTTGAAGCATTATATTTACGTGTCTCGCGTTTGCAGTTCTCCTTATCGTATTCACACTTGTTAAGATACAGATAACAGCGACCTCCAAGAGCCCAAACAAGTTCCTGAGTATCTGGACATTTATCTGGACAGTCCAAGGAATTGACGCTGCAACTTAATCCCAGACAGAGCAGCAAACAAAACACCAAAGCGATTTTCATTGCAAATAAATGTGTTTATTTGGGTTTATCTCGATCGGCAGCTGAATTTCGACTGCTTTTGACTGCTCTCGTAGATGCGTTTAAATATTTAAAACTTGAATTATTTGGAGACTTTTCTATGAGTTCAGTGGCGTATGGCTTGAAAACCGCATTTGAAAAAGTCTCCAAAATAGTGACGTTAATATTTTATTTGCATTATCAGCAGATGACAAAAAAAAAAGGTTAAAAGAGTAAGCTTAAACGCAGTCAATTTATATTATTAACAGATTAATGCAAATGTTATGCTAATCATTTGTTTAAAACGCTTTGACTTTTAATAGCTTCAATAGTGAATATGCAAGTTAATATTATGCGATATACAGAGGCTTGGCTTTTAGCTATTAAAGCTTCTTATTATTACAAGCCAAACAAATTTTCGAAAATTTTTTATAATTTACTCGCTGTTCAACTTATATGTTATTGAACAGTATTTTGGGTCTAAATAAAATTTGAATATTTCAAACTGTAAAGGAATCAATATCATGAATTTTGTTACTTAAGTGTACACATATTAAGTATTATAGCTAAAATACTTAAAATATATTTAAAGAAAATCCTTTTCCATGTTACTCGAATACTGTAGAAATAAAGCAAATTAGTAATTTAAAAACTATTTCATTAAATAAATCAATCCACTTACTTTGTCCAGTTCGACAGGTGTGCAAAATACTTTCGCATATATTTCGGAAATGTTTCACTTCGGTTTTGTAGTACTCAACTACTGGAGGACCTTTTTTTTCGAGCAATCTGAGTCGCAATGCTTTTGACACTCTACTTTATCGACTATTCTCATGGGTCGCATAAATACTAAAGTTTATTTTACTATCGTTTTGTTCTAAGAAAAATGCGTTCCTTTCATCACTACTTACTTGACCATCGAAAGCAATTGACGCCATCAAAGAAGCATTTGTTGCGAAACACGTTACAGTATTGACCCATGGCCCAGACTATATCCTCAGTATCGGGACACTCCGAAGGACAATTACTTATATGCCACCTTGCTCCCAAACTCAGTGGAAGCAAACACACAAATATCACAATTTTCATTATGATCGGTGGATTATATTTTTATTGACTTATTTACTTGTTTTTTAAAATCAAAGTAAACTTTTTAATCATCAAGTTTATTTCTGTTTTCTGTCAACCTTCACACAATGCCATCCGTAATGCTTTGTCCACAATTCATAACAAACTCAAGCTTATATACGAAAGCGTTGATAAATTAAATTAAATGCAATTGCGTTGACTAAAAATAGAAATGACAAATTGCATACGTTGCAAATGCGGCGAATTCAGTTTGGGCGAATTAGGAAAAATCGTTACAATTTGAAAACCATTAATAAAATGCAAATTTAAATATTTTACAACCGTGCTAAGAGCTTTTCTACTTAAACGCCATTATAATATTGCATATAATATAATTTATTTATAGAAGTATAATAATATTGAGAGTAAACAATATAATTGTATTCGAACATCATGTGGCTTCAACTACCAGGTTACTGTAAAAATACAAATAATTCGTGTTTTGCAAAGTTATTTATGAAAATTAGTGGATTGACTTACTTTGGCCAGTTTTGCAACCGATCAGAATATCTATGCAGGATTTTTGTAAATCTATAGTATAGTTGTCGACGGTTCTTTTATAATCCAAATCCAAACAATTTGTGTTGCAATGTTCTTTGCATTCTTCGTGGGAAACAGCTCTGAACTGTCGACCAAACACTATAGTTGTTGTTTTTTGTTTTAATACATATTATTATTCAAATATTCATAATTGTTAACAAACTTACGAAATCCAGAAAAGCAATTGGCCATGTCGAAGTAGCATTTGTTGCGAAAGGCAGTGCAATGTTTGGTCATGGCCCAGACTGTTTCAATAGTATCGGGACAATCCAAATCCGAACATTGGGCAATATTCATATATGTATTTGCTGACAAACTCAGTGAAAGCAAACACAGAAAAATCACGAGTTTCATTATGATCGATAGAATTTAAACACAAAAGAAATTTAATCACTTTTTAACAAATATTTTCAGTTTACAATCTTCAAGTTTATTTCAGTTTTTTTTCACGATCTTTACACAATGTCATCCATAAAGCTTTGCGTTCAATTGATAACTATCTCACGCTTATATGCAGAATCGTAACATAGATAAATTAAATTTAATGCAATTGAGTTGAATAAAGATGTCGAGTTGAATGCAATGCAAATGCGTAGTTCCATTTACCAGTTCACTATAAAAATACAAATAATTCGCCTTTGCAAAGTAAATTATTAAACAATTCTCACATAATGTGAGAATTCTGTATTTATATCTTTGTTTATCTTCGTTTCACAAATGCTTAATTGATATCAAACTTACGTGGCCCAAGAAGACATTGAATGACGTCAAAGAAACATTTGTGGCGAAAGGCATAGCAATATGGAATCGAGACCCGAACAGTTTCGTTGGTGTCGGGAGCAGAGCGGAAGCAAAACGCAGCACAATTATATATATCCCCGCTAGCTCTCAAGCTCAGAGGAAGTAAAAACAAAAAAATTTAGATTTTCATTATGATAAAGAATGCACTTTAAAGTGATATTTAAAATCTGTAATAACCACTTCAAAATATAGCCGGTTAATAATAAAAAAGACTCCCGTTATCTTCAAGTTTATTTTCATTTGCTGGCGACTTTCTCACAATGCCATCTGTAATGCTTTGCACCAATTGAGAACTAACTCAAGTTTATATGCGAAAACATAGATAAAACAAATTAAATGCAATTGCGTTGAATAACTGTGTAAGTGCGGCGAATTCAGTTACGGCGAATTGAGACAATTTTCTGCAGCTGACCTAGGGTAGATGTATGAGATTACTGTATGAGAATACTGTAGAAGTAAAATAAAAGTTTCTTTTTTAAATGCCTTTTGATTATATAATTGAATCCACTTACTTTCCCCTATTCGGCAGGTGTGCAGTTTACTTTCACATAGATTATTAAAATGTTTGACTTCGTTTTTGTAGTATACAACAATTGGATATTCTGATTCATCCTCACAATCTGCTTTGCAATACTTTTGACACTCTTCTTTGGGTACGATTTTCATGGGTTGCACAAATACTAAATAATTTATTTTAACTCTATTATTTTGCCTAACAAAATACTATATATCAATACTTACCCATAGATCGAAAGCAATTGGCGGCATGAAAGTAGCATTTGTTGCGAAAGAACCGTCAAGAGCCCAAACTGGTTCCTCAGGAGCCTCACTACATCCGGCGGTGCAGAGAGGAACATTCATTCCGGGTGTCAAATTAATATAAAGTATATACATACATAAAAACCACGATTTTCATTTTGATCAAATTCGCAAGTCTATTATTACAGTTTGAGAAATGTTAATTGGCAGACTCTTCTGATAATTCAAGTTTATTCTTAGTTTATCTAGACCTTCACACAATGCACAGACTTAAAGCTTTGTTGTCATTTGTAAATAAATCAGGCTTATATACGAAATCCAAAGAATTACATTGCATAAAAACGAGAGATGGCGAATTGTATGCAAAGCAAATGCGGCGAATTCAGTTACAGCGAATTGGTTTAAAGACTCGTTACGTTTTGAAATGCAGTTGTTGTCAGACATTGTATAGTAGTTTAGTTTAGGAAAGCTAAAAAAGGAAATATATAAATTAATACTGATTTAATTAAATTAACATATGCTTTAACTTACTTTCACCAGTTTGGCAGCTGTGCACAATCTTTTCGCAGGCATTGCCAAAGTGGCGAATTTGTCCTTTGTAGTCACCAGAAACAGGATCATAATTTTGTGGGCAAGCAGAGGCGCAATGTTTTTGGCATTCCTCCTTAGTGACAATTTGGAGAGCTGTAATAATAATAGCAAGTAAGAAATCAAATATGCCGAATATATACCAAAAAAATGCTAAATTATACCAGAAGCTATTTTAGGTATTCAGTAGTACATTTTAAATATACCATAGAATGCAAAATATACCATAGAGTGCAAAATATACCATAGAGTGCAAAATATACCATAGAGTGCAAAATATACCATAGAGTGCAAAGTATACCATAGAGTGCAAAATATACTATAATGTGCAAAGTATACCATAGAGTGCAAAATATACCATAGAGTGCAAAGTATACCATAGAGTGCAAAATATACCATAGTGTGCAAAATATACCATAGAGTGCAAAATATACCATAGAGTGCAAAGTATACCATAGAGTGCAAAATATACCATAGAGTGCAAAATATACCATAGAGTGCCAAGGTTACCGCTTTACGAATATGGATATTTATATTTCAAAAGTATTTACCTGGTCTGCGTGTGCAATTTGCCTTATCGAAGAAGCACTTGTTGCGGAAAACGCTGCAACCTCCGCCGAGAGCCCAAACAACATCCTCAGTCTCGGGGCAATCACCGGAACAACTTGCATTAACTTCGTAGCTCAAGCCGAGGCAGAGCAGCAAAGAAATAGCCAGAATGAATTTCATTGTAAATAGTATTGTTGCTCGATCGGCAGCTGAGTATCGACTGTTGTTAGCTGACGCTCGTTCAAACGTTTAAATAATATTTGACTTCTGTATTGGTTTAATAGCAAACACAAAACACAAATACAGAAGCAAATTTATACACTTTGTGGGCTTGGCCGAATGACGTGTGTGTATTGTATTTGCCTTATCAGAAACTTAAAAAAACAATAGAAAACGAACAAGAAAACGAGTATTTTGTTGAAAGCGTCACGCAAATTAAATGAATATGTATGTAAGTTAGCTTTATAACTGTATGATTTTGCAAAAATCCATATTTGTAAATCCAGTTTTTACAATGCGAAATGCTCGAGTTGAGTTTCATTAAACAAACAAGACAAATTGATGATAATAAATGATTAATATATAATTTGTTAAATAAACAACTTGAAACTTTTTTTATATTATTATATTCTATTCTAATTATTATATTCTCAACTATTTGCTTATGTGATATTCTCTCAATTTCAAGATGCAAATTGATTACAAATTAACCTGACGTCATGCTCATTCGATGTTTATGGCGATAATGGGAAATCACCGAAATGTATTTTTTTGTTACTAAGCTCAACCTATGTAGTATATTCAAAGATTATGGTAAACATTTGTTTAAAATATGCAAAGCTTTGAAGTGAACTTTAAACTTAGTTTCTTTATCAACTCGACGAATTTGATAGAAATATGCAAATGGCTTTTAATAAATATTTATTTTTGAACTAGAAAATAATGACAAATTTGTTATTGATGTGAATTCAGTTTACTCAGCTGTTTTAATAACAATAGTAAAACCTCTTCATTGCAGTACATATATACTTTATTCAAAATGTTTTGCAAACGAATTTGAACTTGTAGTGAAGTAAGTAACCTTGCAAATTAATTGAAGTCCGTCAGAAGAGTTAATACAATTAAGTCATTTTAAGTGCATTGACTTAAGTAATGATATACTGAAAAAAGTTGTAGTATTCTCGGAAAACTCAGATCTTGAAGCAATAGTGGATGACAATAATTTGCTATTAATTCAGTTCCCATAAAACCGGATAAGGTTAAACAACTATTAAAATGAAGTCATATTCTTTATTACGTTTCATTTAATTAGTTCATTCGCACATCTGTTTTTATTGCTGAAGTCATTGAACTGAAATCAGGTTAATCATTGAAGATCAATCGGGTTTGAGTTATAGATTAAATTGCAAATTTATTTCCATATTATTATGTAATTAATATTATTTAATAAGGTGCTTTTGGCTGACTTTGTGGGTCAGAGAATTGAACGAGACCATCACAATTGGAAAGTTTATAGCAAGCCGATGGACGCCAGTCTAAAAGAGGAGATATCAAATAAATATTAATTTGGGGATAATTTTCTTAAAATTTGAGAAGTGATTTATGATTGTATGTATTTAAATTTTAAATAATTAAGATAAGTATGTTGAACTCACCGATTCTGTTAAGACAGCCACTGACTGTCGCTCTGCAAGAGTTGGAGAATTGACAACGCAACAATTCTCCTTTGTAATATCCTTCGGCACAAACAGGACTAAAGTCCGCTGTGCAGACAGTAGGACATTCCCTTCGTGTGGCCAAAATAAAACTGAAGCAGAGCAGCAGACTTATTAATGCAATACAGAACTTCATTGTCACAGTTTTGAATATGAAAATTAAATAATTGAATTCGATTCAACTCAGCGACTTATATACTGAGTGTTGGCTGAAATTTCGTAACCGGTTCGAGTACTTGCAAATTGTGAATAATGCAATTAATAAAATGTGTAAAACACTTACGACTGACTTCACTTAACAATGCACTAAATGTCAGGTTTAAGCGCCTTTAAAACGTGCATCAGTTAACTTGATTTTGTATCGTGGAGTTTTGGGTGAACTTAATCCAGTTCGTGATGTATTATTACAAAATTGTTCAAATTAATTACCTACGTAAATTAATTACAAAAATTTGAAGGTGCATATTTATTGTAATTTACAATTTCAAGTTTGAATAATTGTTCAATTTTTTATTGAAACTAATTTTGAAAAAAGTCTTTATTTTTAAGTAAATCGTCACATTGAGAAGTAGATTTTTTGAATCGAATTATATATATAGAATAACCAATTTGGGAAAGACAGATCAGAGTAAGCTTATTTAATTGTCTGATAATATCTTTTCGAGATGGAGTTTGTGTAAAGCATCGCATTTTGGTGATTCTTGTCTATTATAACAAGGAACAAGTTGTAAATCTGCGTAAAATGTAAAAAGAAATATTTATATAATTAGGAAATAATTTTATCGAATTAAACTTGCGTATTTCTGTCCAACAGGCGATTTGGTTCCTAACACAATAATTATCAAATCTGCAAAACACTTGTTCACCCTCAATACGTGCCACTGCACAGACAGGATCGTAGATTCCCGGGCATATTCTTCCGCAATTCTTTTTGGCAACTGTCAAATTACAACAGATAAGCAGAGCGATAAATGCAAAACAGATTTTCATGTTGATTGTAAAAATATCGAATTTAAACTAATTTTAAACATCAATATCCATTTCTACTTATACATTTCTGCGAAAATTCAAATTTCATGCAATTTATAAACTATATAATCTATATCGAATTGAATTAGCAACAGTAGTTGCTTATTATGTAGAATTATAATTTTTTTTTTTTGGAAATATAATTCAGAGAAAATTCCGTAAAATAATTCAATTACTTGGCTTATTTTGTTATCTTATATTTGCCATATGCTTTAGTTTTACACAATTGTTTGATACTCCAATAAATCATCACATTGAAAAGTAGACTTTTTAATCAAAATATATGTATAGAATTACGAATTTCTGGGAAAGTCAGATCAGAGAAAATTGATTTTCTGGGCAAGTTAATGCACTGCTAACAATAGTTATCGAAAGTTATATTCCTAAGCGTTTCTTTCTCAACGAAATGGCTGATGCCACTGATTCGGTATAGATTTTGTTTAGAGCATCGCATTTGGCTGAAGATTGCATTTTATAACAATGAACGGGTTGTAAAACTGCGAAAAAAATATAAAAGAAATAATTATATAATTAGGAAATAATTTGATCTAATTAAACTTGCGTGTTTCTGTCCAACAGGCTATGTTGTCTCTAGTCCATTTATTCCCAAATTTGCAAAACACTCGTTCACCCTCAATATGTGCGAATGCACAGACAGGTTCGTAGATTTCCGGGCTTGCTATTCCGCAATTCTTTTTAGCCATTGTCAAATTACAACAGATGAGCAGAGCGAATAATGTAAAATAGATTTTCATGTTGATTTTAAAAAGTTTGAATTTTAACTAATTTTAAACGTCAATATCCATTTATATTTATATATTTCTGCAAAAATTCAAATTTCATGCAATTTATAAATTATCTGATCTATGTATATCGAAGTGAATTGGCAACAGTAGTTAAATAGGAAAATATTCAAACAGCAGCCATCTTAGCCATCTTTGTAATTACATTTCAGAGAAAATTCCGTAAAATAATTCATTTACTTTGCTTATTTTGTTTTTATATTTGCCATATGCTTTAGTTTTACACAATTGTTTGATACTCCAATAACGACGCGATTAATCCAGTTCGTGATGTATTATTACAAAATTGTTCAAATTAATTAGCTGGGTAAATGAATTACAAAATTAGAAGGTTGCATATTTATTGTAATTTACAATTTAAAGTTTAAATAATTTTTTAATTTTTATTGAAAATAATTTTAAACAAAGTCTGAATTGAAATAAAGCAAATAGACAAATAAATAAATATTTATTTAATTTGTTTTTTTTTTTTTTAGTAAATCGTTACATTGAAAAGTAGATTTTTTTATGTATAGAATTACGAATTTCTGGGAAATTCTGAGGATATCGCTTCCTTATAGATTTTGAATAGAGCATCGCATTTGGGTGAAGATTGTATTTTATAACAATGAACGGGTTGTAAAACTGCGAAAAATATATAAAAGAAATAATTATATAATTAGGAAATAATTTGATCTAATTAAACTTGCGTGTTTCTGTCCAGCAGGCGATGTTGTCTCTATTCCATTTATTAACAAATTTGCAAAACACTCGTTCACCCTCAATATGTGCGAATGCGCAAACAGGACTTTTGATTAATGGCTCTATTGTACTGCAATTCTTTTTGGCCGCTGTCAAATTACAACAGATAAGCAGAGCGATGAATGCAAACCAGATTTTCATTTTGATTGTAAAAATATGGAATTTTAACTAATTTGAAACGTCAATATCCATTTCTATTTATACATTTCTACGAAAATTCAAATTTCATGCAATTTATAAACTATATAATCTATATCGAATTGAATTAGCAACAGTAGTTGCTTATTATGTAGAATTATACATTTTTTTTTTGGAAATATAATTCAGAGAAAATTCCGTAAAATAATTCAATTACTTGGCTTATTTTGTTATCTTATATTTGCCATATGCTTTAGGTATACACAATTGTTCGATACTCCAATAATGACGCGATTAATCCAGTTCGTGATGTATTTTTATAAAATTGTTCAAATTTACTGCGTAAATTAATTACAAAAATGGAAGGTTGCATATTTATTTTAATTTACAATTGAAAGTTTTAATAATTTTTTAATTTTTATTGAAACTAATTTTAAACACAGTCTGAATTGAAATAAAGCAAATAGACAAATAAATAAATATCTATTTAATTTATATTTTTTTTTAGTAAATCGTTACATTGAAAAGTAAACTTTTTTAATCAAATTATATGTATAGAATTACGAATTTCTGGGAAAGTCAGATCAGTTGAAAAAATATTTTATTGGCTGAGGATCTCGATTCCTGAAGCATTTTGAATAGAGTCGCGCATTTGGGTGAATGTTGTTTACCATCACATGGAACGGATTGTAAATCTGCATAAAAGAAATAATTATATAATTAGGAAATAACTTTATCGAATTAAACTTGCGTATTTCTGTCCAACAGGCGATGTTGTCCCTAACACAATAATTAGCAAATTTGCAAAACACTCGTACACCCTCAATATGTGCCAATACACAGACAGGATCATAGATTCTCGGGCATCCTATTCCGCAATTCTTTTTAGCCATTGAGAAATTACAACAGACAAGCAGAGCGAATAATGCAATGTAGATTTTCATGTTGATTGAAAATAGATTGTCTTTGAACTAACGTTAAACGTCAATATCCATTTATATTTATACATTTCTGCGAAAATTCAAACTTCATGCAATTTATAAACTATTTAATCTATATCGAATTCAATTAGCAACAGGAGTTGAATAGGAAAATATTCAAACAGCAGCCATCTTATTATGAGGAATTATAAACTTTTTTTGTAATTGCAGATCAGAGAAAATTTTGTAAAATAATTCAATTTCTTTGCCTATTTTGTTATTTTGTATTGCCATATGCTTTAAGTATATGAAATTGTTCGATACTCCAATACCCTTGCAAGGAATGAAGTGTAAATCTGCGAAAAATGTATAAAATATTACATGATTATAAAATGTTAATCGGATTAAACATACTTTATCGTGATGTATTATTAAAAAATTGTTCAAATTAATTAGCTGCGTAAAATTACAAAAATTGGAAGATTGCATATTTATTGTAATTTATAATTTAAAGTTTTAATAATTGTTTAGTTTTTAGTGAAATTAATTGAATTGAAATAAAGCAAATAGACAGTTACATAAATATCAATTTAATGTGTATTTTGTTAAGTAAATCGTCACATTGAGAAGTAGATTTTTTGAATCGAATTAAATATATAGAATAATGAACTTCTGGGAAAGTCAGATCAGAGAAAACTCATTTTAATGTATTGGACGAATTGGTTCGTCAGAAGAGTCTTGGCGGAAGCGTAAAATAAAACACGTTCTGCTTTGGTTATTTATTCGCGACTGTTGTTGATGTTAGTTTACATAATTGCGTCCAGTGCAGGTGTTAATGTTAATGCACTGCTAACATTAGTTATCGATAGTTATATTCCTAAGCGTTTATTTCTCAACGAAATGGCTGATACCACTGATTCGGTATAGATTTTGTGTAGAGCATCGCATTTGGGTGAAGATTGTTTTTTATAACAATGAACGGGTTGTAAAACTGCGAAAAATATATAAAAGAAATAATTATATAATTAGGAAATAATTTGATCTAATTAAACTTGCGTGTTTCTGTCCAGCAGGCGATGTTGTCTCTATTCCATTTATTCCCAAATTTGCAAAACACTCGTTCACCCTCAATATGTGCGAATGCACAGACAGGTTTGTAGATTTCCGGGCTTGATATTCCGCAATTCTTTTTAGCCATTATCAAATTACAACAGATAAGCAGAGCGATGAATGCAAAACAGATTTTCATGTTGATTGTAAAAATATCGAATTTAAACTAATTTTAAACATCAATATCCATTTCTACTTATACATTTCTGCGAAAATTCAAATTTCATGCAATTTA
This sequence comes from Drosophila nasuta, assembly GCF_023558535.2. Classification (NCBI taxonomy): domain Eukaryota; kingdom Metazoa; phylum Arthropoda; class Insecta; order Diptera; family Drosophilidae; genus Drosophila; species Drosophila nasuta. The sequence continues at coordinate 27,561,054 of NC_083456.1, forward strand.
TAAATTATCTGATCTATGTATATCGAAGTGAATTGGCAACAGTAGTTAAATAGGAAAATATTCAAACAGCAGCCATCTTAGCCATCTTTGTAATTACATTTCAGAGAAAATTCCGTAAAATAATTCATTTACTTTGCTTATTTTGTTTTTATATTTGCCATATGCTTTAGGTTTACACAATTGTTTGATACTCCAATAACGACGCGATTAATCCAGTTCGTGATGTATTATTACAAAATAGTTCAAATTAATTAACTGAGTAAATTAATTACAAATATGCATATTTATTGTAATTTACAATTTAAAGTTTTAATAATTTTTTAATTTTTATTGAAAATAATTTTAAACAAAGTCTGAATTGAAATAAAGCAAATAGACAAATAAATAAATATTTATTTAATCTGTTTCTTTTTTTAGTAAATCGTCACATTGAAAAGTAGATTTTTTTAATCAAATAGAATTACGAATTTCTGGGAAATTCTGAGGATATCGCTTCCTTATAGATTTTGAATAGAGCATCGCATTTGGGTGAAGATTGTATTTGATAACAATGAACGGGTTGTAAAACTGCGAAAAATATATAAAAGAAATAATTATATAATTAGGAAATAATTTGATCTAATTAAACTTGCGTGTTTCTGTCCAGCAGGCGATGTTGTCTCTATTCCATTTATTAACAAATTTGCAAAACACTCGTTCACCCTCAATATGTGCGAATGCGCAAACAGGACTTTTGATTAATGGCTCTATTGTACTGCAATTCTTTTTGGCCGCTGTCAAATTACAACAGATAAGCAGAGCGATGAAAGCAAACCAGATTTTCATGTTCATTGTAAAAATATGGAATTTTAACTAATTTTAAACGTCAATATCCATTTCTATTTATACATTTCTGCGAAAATTCAAATTTCATGCAATTTATAAACTATATAATCTATATCCAATTGAATTAGCAACAGTAGTTGCTTATTATGTAGAATTATACATTTTTATTGTAAATGTAATTCAGAGAAAATTCCGTAATATAATTCAATTATTTGGCTTATTTTATTATTTTATATTTGCCATATACTTTAGGTATACACAATTGTTCGATACTCCAATAACGACGCGATTAATCCAGTTCGTGATGTATTATTACAAAATTGTTCAAATTAATTAGCTGCGTAAATTAATTACAAAAATTTGAAGTATGCATATTTATTGTAATTTACAACTTAAAATTTAATAATTGTTCAATTTTTATTGAAACTACTTTTAAACAAAGTCTGAATTGAAATAAAGCAAACAGATATCAACTTAATTTGTATTTTTTATACCCGCTACCCATAGGGTAGAAGGGTATTATAACTTTGTGCCGGCAGGAAATGTATGTAACAGGTAGAAGGAGGCATCTCCGACCCTCTAAAGTATATATATTCTTGATCAGCGTCAACAGCCGAGACGACATAGCCATGTCCGTCTGTCTGTCTGTCCGTATGAACACTTAGATCTCAGAGACTATAAGAGATAGAGCTATAATTTTTTTTGGACAGCATTTGTTATGTTTGCACGCAGATCAAGTTAGTTTCAAATTTTTTCCACGCCCACTTCCACCGCAAATCAAAAAAATCGAATAACAAGCGTAATTTTAAAGCTAGAGCTTTACAATAATAACTAAGGTATTTATGATTCCTGAAAATTTGATTGCGATCAGATAAAAATTGTGGAAGTTATTAAAGAAATACTTTTGTATGGGCAAAAACGCCTACTTACAAGGGGCTTAGTTGCTTTGGCTGACAATCTGGTATATTGTGCCGTCTATGGTATATTTTGATATATATATCGATATAATTAATATACTGTTTGGTATATTTCTTAACATTTTGTAGTATTTTCGGTATATTTTGAAAATAATATCAGAATATTTTGCTTTTATTCAAAATGGGTAGCGGGTATCTCACATTCGAGCACACTCGACTGTAGCTTTTTACTTGTTTTATTTAGTTAATCGTCACATTGAGAAGTTGACTTTTTAATTCAATTGTATGTATAGAATAATGAATTTCTGGGAAATACAGATCAGAGAAAGCTCATGTACTTGGCTGATTATCACGATTCCTGCAACTTTCTGTACAGATCATTGCATTTGGGAGAAGATTGTTTACCATCACAAGGAACGGGTTGTGGAACTGCGTTAAATATATAAAAGAAATAATTATATAATTAGAAAATAACTTTATGGAATCAAACTTACGTATTTCATTCCAAAAAGCGATTTTGTGCCCAACAACATCTCTATCAAATTCGCAAAACACTCGTTCACCCTCAGTATGCACAGATACGACGGTAGACAGCCATTGCCAAATTACAACAGATAAGCAGAGCGAATAATGTAAAATAGATTTTCATGTTGATTGTAGAAAGATTAAATTTGAACTAATTTTAAACGTCAATATCCATTTCTATTTAAACATTTCTGCGAAAATTCGAATTTCATGCAATTTATAAACTATATAATCTATATCCAATTGAATTAGCAACAGTAGTTGGTTATTATGTAGAATTATACATTTTATTGTAAATGTAATTCAGAGAAAATTCCGTAAAATAATTCCATTATTTGGCTTATTTTATTATTTTATATTTGCCGTATGCTTTAGGTATACATAATTTTCCGATACTGCAATAACGACGCGATTAATCCAGTTCGTGATGTATTATTGCAAAATTGTTCAAATTAATTAACTGAGTAAATTAATTACAAATATGCATATTTATTGTAATTTACAATTTAAAATTTTAATAATTGTTTTATTTTTATTGAAACTAATTTTAAACAAAGTCTGAATTGAAATAAAGTAAATAGATAAATAAATAAATATTTATTTAATTTGTATTTTTTTTAGTAAATCGTCACATTGAAAAGTAGATTTTTTTAATCAAATTATATGTATAGAATTACGAATTTCTGGGAAACTCTGAGGCTATCGCCTCCTCATAGATTTTGAATAGAGCATCGCATTTGGGTGAAGATTGTTTTTTATAACAATGAACGGGTTGTAAAACTGCGAAAAATATATAAAAGAAATAATTATATAATTAGGAAATAATTTGATCTAATTAAACTTGCGTGTTTCTGTCCAGCAGGCGATGTTGTCTCTATTCCATTTATTCCCAAATTTGCAAAACACTCGTTCACCCTCAATATGTGCGAATGCACAGACAGGAGCATAGATTAATGGCTCTATTGTACTGCAATTCTTTTTGGCCGCTGTCAAACAGATAAGCAGAGCGATGAATGCAAAACAAATTTTCATGTCGATTGTAAAAATATGGAATTTTAACTAATTTGAAACGTCAATATCCATTTCTATTTATACATTTCTGCAAAAATTCAAATTTCATGCAATTTATAAACTATTTAATCTATATCGAATTGAATTAGCAACAGTAGTTGCTTATTATGTAGAATTATAAATTTTATTGTAAATGTAATTCAGAGAAAATTCAGTAAAATAATTCAATTACTTGGCTTGTTTTGTTATCTTATATTTGTCATATGCTTTAGGTTTACACAATTGTTCGATACTCCAATAACGACACGATTAATCCAGTATGTGATGTATTTTTATAAAATTGTTCAAATTAATTAGCCGTGTAAATGAATTACTAAAATTGGAAGGTTGCATATTTATTGTAATTTACAATTGACAGTATTAATAATTGTTGTATTTTTATTGAAACTAATCTTAAATTGAATTGAAATTAGACAAATAAATAAATATTTATTTAATTTGTATTTTTTTTAGTAAATTGTCACATTGAAAAGTAGACTTTTTAATCAAATTATATGTATAGAATTACGAATTTCTGGGAAAGTCAGATCAGAGAAAATTGATTTTATTGGCTGATATTATCTTTTCGTGACGGAGTTTGTGTAAAGCATCGCATTTGGGTGAATATTGTTTACCAGCGCAAGGAACGGATTGTAAATCTGCATAAAAGAAATAATTATATAATTAGGAAATAACTTTATCGAATTAAACTTGCGTATTTCTGTCCAGCAGGCGACGCTGTCCCTAACACAGTAATTAGAAAATTTGCAAAACAGTCGTTCATCGTTAAAAAGTGCCGATGCACAGACAGGATCATAGATTCTCGGGCATCCTATTTGGCAATTCTTTTTAGCCACTGTCAAATTACAACAGATAAGCAGAGCGATGAATGCAAACCAGATTTTCATGTTGATTGTAAAAATATGGAATTTTAACTAATTTTAAACGTCAATATCCATTTCTATTTATACATTTCTGCAAAAATTCAAATTTCATGCAATTTATAAACTATATAATCTATATCGAATTGAATTAGCAACAGTAGTTGCTTATTATGTAGAATTATACATATTTTTGTAAATTTAATTCAGAGAAAATTCCGTAAAATAATTCAATTACTTGGCTTATTTTGTTATCATATATTTGCCATATGCTTTAGGTATACACAATTGTTCGATACTTCAATAACGACGCGATTAATCCAGTTCGTGATGTATTATTACAAAATTGTTGAAATTAATTAACTGAGTAAATTAATTACAAATATGCATATTTATTGAAAATTACAATTTAAAGTTTTAATAATTGTTCTATTTTTATTGAAACAAATTTTAAACAAAGTCTGAATTAAAATACAGCAAATAGACAAAAAAATAAATATTTTTTTAATTTGTATTTTTTTTAGTAAATCTTCACATTGAAAGGTAGACTTTTTTAATCAAATTATAGAATTACGAATTTCTGGGAAAGTCAGATCAGAGAAAATTGATTTTCTTGGCTGATAATTTCTTTTCGAGATGGATTTTGCGTAAAGCATCGCATTTTGGTGAAGATTGTTTACCATCACAAGGAACGGGTTGTAAATCTGCGTAAAATGTAAAACGAAAAAATTATATAATTAGGAAATCATTTTATCGAATTAAACTTGCGTATTTCTGTCCAACAGGCTCTGTTTTCCCTAGCACAATCATTAGAAAATTTGCAAAACACTTGTTCACCCTCAAAATGTGCCAATGCACAGATAAGACGGTAGATTCTCGGGCATGCTATTCCGCAATTGTTTTTAGCCATTGACAAATTACAACAGACAAGCAGAGCGAATAATGCAATGTAGATTTTCATGTTGATTGAGAATAGATTGACTTTGAACTAATGTTAAACGACAATATCCATTTCTATTTATACATTTCTGCGAAAATTCAAACTTCATGCAATTTATAAACTATATAATCTATATCGAAGTGGATTAGCAGTAAATGAATAGGAAATTATTCAAACAACAGCCATTAATATGTATAATTGTACATAATAAATTAAATTCAATTGCTTCGCCTTTATTGTTATTTTAAATTTGCCATACGCTTAATGTATCCACAATTGTTCGACACTCCAATACCTCTGCAAGGAATGGGGCGTAAATCTGCTTAAAATGTATAAAATATTACATGATTAGAGAATAAGTTAATTGGATTAAACATACTTATATCGTTCTTGCAGGCTATGCGTTTCATTTCACACTCATTCTCGAATTCACAAAATAATATTTCATCCTTCAAAGCCCCTGTTCCACAAACAGGAGAATCTAATAATATGCACGCATATTCGCATTCCTTTTTTCCCACTGTCAAATTGCAAAAAATTAGCAAGGCGATCAAAGCAAAATAGATTTTCATGTCAATTGTAAAAAGATCGAATTTGAACTAATTTGAAATGCCAATATGCATTTCTATTTATATTTTTCTATGATTATTAAAATTTACTGGTATAATTAAATTTGTAATCCGTGTAATCTATGTACACCGAAAATATTAAAGCACCAGCAAGCTAATTCCTATATAGAATAATACATTTTTGTTGGGAATTCAAATCAGTGAAAATTTCGTGGATTTCATGGCTGATATTGTTTATTATTTGACATGCTTTATGCGATAAATTGGAATTCGAGGATCTCCTTTTATGTGAATAGAGCTGGACATTTGGGTGAAGATTGTTTACCCTCACATGGAACAGATTGTAAAACTTCGTAAAATGTATAAAAGAAATAATTATATACCTAGAAAATGCGTTTATTGGAATAAAGTTGCTTTTGTTGTTCTGCAGGCGATGGTTTCCTTAGCCAAAACTGCAAAACACTCGTTCACTAAGGAGCTAAGTCTAATGTGCAAAATCTTTGGCATTTACTTTTACAAAATTACAACAGATAAGCAGAACGATCAAAGAAGATTTTCATGTTGATTGTAAAAAGATCAAATTTGAATTATTTTGAAATAACTCTTTCTATAATATTTATATTTATATATTTCTGTATACAATTTGTTCTGTACAATTTTGGTGGGAAATCAAAAGTCCATGTTATACTGCAATTTATAAATTATTTAATCTATAATGAACGAAAGTTAAAAATTAAAAAACCCATATTTTATATAAGTTTTATTGTATGAATTATAATTCGTGGTGCATATTTTAAGTGAATAGAGCGATAATTCATCTTTGCAAGGAATGTAGTATAATCTTGTATAAAAAGTAGAAAACATCAATTATATAATAGGAAATAAGATTAACAGATTTTACATACCTATTCGTTTCTCGGAGGAGACATCATTCATATCGAGCACAATGACATTGGGGAGGGATGCTAAGGGTACACAATTCTAGTGCGCATTTCTTCTCTGCTGCTGTTGTTAAATTGCAACAAATTAAGAGAGCGATCAATGCAAAGTAGATTTTCATGTTGATAGTTAAGATATTGAATATGAACTAATTTTAAAAAACAAAATGCATTTATATTTATATATTTCTGAGCAAATTCAAATTTCATGGCATAATGGCAATTTATAAACTATATAATCTATATCGAATGCATTAGCAACGGAAATTTAATAGGAAACTTTTCAATCAGCAGTGAACTTATTGTGTAGAGTTATACATTTCTGAGAAACACAGATCAGAGAATAATTCAGTTGCAAAAATGAAAAGCAGAATAATCTTAAAATTCCTTTTATTGTTAGACAATAAATTTAAATTCATGGAGCTTCTTTAACTTTAAAGGGTCAAGCATTTGGGCGATGGATTAATCATGCAAGGAGTTCGTGCTAAGTGCGCATATACCGAATAAAACAAATAATGATTACAAAGTAGGTTTACCGAAATTCACATCCTGAATACTGTGTTCTAGTCGATGCTCTTCATTAAACAATTATCCTCGAATACGCAACGTTAAGCGGCATGAAACAACGCAATTCTTTTCAGTCACTGCCAAATTGCAACACATTAGTAAAACGATCGGTACAAAGCTGACTTTCATGTTGATAGAAGATCAAATATGTGATTTTTTTTTGCTATTTTTGTATATTTCAGGGTAGATGCGTCGGTATATTTCAGTGGGAAGATAATATTACTTGGGATAATGCAATTTACAATTTATATAATTTTTAAGTCAAAAGAGCTGCGCACTTGAGCGATGGTTTACAGTGAGATGAGCCTGTATAAAATGTATAGAAAAAATAATAATATATATTTACAAAACTGATTTATCGGCATTCACACTTTCACTTTCCTCTCTTGCAGGCGATAAAGTCCAATAAACAGTTATCATCGAGTCCTTGCACTAGTTCACCCTTAATAGGCTCCATCCTACATACCGAAGTTAACTCTAAAGTGCAATAAATTATTATACTGATTGATGATAAGCAGACTTTCATGCTGATAGATGATTGAATTTAAACTAATACGAAATGTCTATATGATTTTCTATATAAACATTCATATTTCTATATAAAGCAGTTGTTTAATTTCCTTGGAAAATTAATATGATATGGTATACGGAAATTTATAAACTATTTCAAAATTCATCGTCTACAGAAGTTTATTAAGAAAATACCCATTAACATAAGTTTTTTCAGTGGATTATTATTGGTAGTGCTTCTTTAAAGTTAATCGCAATAACATTCCCCAGGATACGCCAAATTGCATCGTGTTATTTTGCAGTCTTTAGCGTCTGTCCAACTGCTAAAAATTGGAAAGGCAATCAATGCAAAGTAGATTACCATGGCGACAGTTAAAAGATCGAATTTGAACTGGTTTTAAATATCAATGTGCATTTCTATTTATATATTTCTGAGAAAGTTCAAATTTCATGGCATAATGGCAATTTATATACTATATAATCTATATCGAAGTGCATTAGCAACGGAAGTTTAATAGAAAACTATTCAATCAGCAGCGAACTTATTATGTAGAAATTTACATTTCTGGGAAACTCATATCAGAGAATAATTCAGTTACTTTGCTGATATTATGAATTATTTGTGATATTCTGCATGAAAACAATATTTCAATTGTATCAGAGAGTATTGCGAAAATGAAAAGCAAACGAAAAGCGGAATAATACAATACATACAATTCTTTTTATTTTCATTAACTAACAAACTGGTAAAACGATCGATGGCAATGCAGACAAGTTAGTTACAAGTTCGAATACGTTTTTGTTTCATTTCAGTTGAAAATTAATATTACTTGGTAAAATGCAACTTATAAACTATATAATTCATATCGAACGGAAGTTATAAAATAAAATAACCATATTTTATATAAGTTTTATTGAATGGATTATAATTCGTGATGGTTAATCTTTGCAAGGAATGTAGTATAATCCTGTATTAAAAGTATAAATATTAATTATATAATAGGAAATGAGATTAATGGATTTCACATACCTATTCTTTTCTCGCAGGAGACATCATTCATATCTAGCACAATAACATTGGGGAGGGATGCTATAGCCGCAGAGTCTTTTTGCGCATTTCTTCTCTGCAGCTGTTGTTAAATTGCAACAAATTAACAGAGCGAAGAACGCAAAGAAGATTTTCATGTTGATAGTTAAAATATCGAATATGAACTATTATTAAAAGTCAATATGCATTTCTATTTATATATTTTTGAGAAAATTCAAATTTCATGGTATAATGGCAATTTATAAACTATATAATATATATCGAAGTGCATTAGCAACGGAAGTTGCTTAATAAAAACCTCTCATAACAAATAGCCACATGAATATGAAAATTTCTTTTAAATTTGTATATTTATTTATTAGCTGGTTGTTCTTTGAACTCTTATTATTAAACAAGGCTCGAGCATTGGGGTGAAGTAATTCCACAGCTAGTTGATCGCCAGTCTGTTGAAAAATATATATACAAAATATTAATAAATTATTATGAAATAGGTTACACAAATTTCACGTACTGATGTCGTAGAGACAACCACTCCTAGCCATAAAACATGGATTGGAGAACTTGCAGTGCACTTGTTGTCCTTGAACATTGGCCTTTCCGCAGACAGGATTATACTCCTTTGTGCAGGGGAAACAAATCTTCTTTTGAGCTAGTGTCAAAGTGCAGCAAAGCAGCAGACTGATCAATGCAAAGTAGATTTTCATGTTGATATTTAAAAGACCGAATTTGAACTAATTTTAAATACCAATATGCATTTATATTTATATATTTCTGAGAAAACTCAAATTTCATGGCATAATGGCAATTTATAAACTATATAATCTATATCGAAGTGCATTAGCAACGGAAGTTTAATAGGAAACTATTCAATCAGCAGCGAACTTATTATGTAGAGTTATACATTTCTGGGAAACACAGATCAGAGAATAATTCTGTTTCTTGGCTGATATAGTGAATTATTTGTGATATACTGCATTGTGATATATTGCAAAAATGAAAAGCGGAATAATTTAAGAATACATACAATTCTTTTTATTTTCATTAATTAACAAATTGGTAAAACGATCGTTTGCAAAGCAGACTTTTATGTTGATAGTTACAAGATCGAATACGCTTTTGTTTCATTTATATTTTTGTTTATAGCAGTTGTTGAATTTCAGTGGGATATTGATATTACTTGGTACAACGCAATTGATCAATTATAGAATTTATATCGATCGGAATTAAGAAAAATAAAGTAGCCTATGTTATATAAGTTTTATTGAACGGATTATAATTCGTGGTGCACATTTTAAGTAAATAGGCCGATGGTTAATCTTGTAGTGTAATCCTTTATAAATAGAAAAAAAAATTATTATATAATAGGAAATGAGATTAATGGATTTCACATACCTATTCGTTTCTCGGATTACAACGACATTCGGGAGGGTTGTAAGGGCTACAGTCTAAGTTGTGGCAATTGCCAGATTGAGCTGTTGTTAAGTTGCAACAAATTACGAGAGCGAACAACGCAAAGAAGATTTTCATGTTGATAGTTAAGATATCGAATATGAACTAATTTTAAAAGTCAAAATGCATTTCTATTTATATATTTCTGATAAAATTCAAATTTCATGGTATGTATAATGACAATTTATCAACTATATAATCTATATCGAAGTGCATTAGCAACGGATATTTAATAGGAAACTATTCAATCAGCAGCAAACTTATTATGTAAAAATTTACATTTCTGGGAAACTCATATCAGAGAATAATTTACTTACTTTGCTGATATTGTGAATTATTTGTGATATTCTGCATGAAAACTATATTTCAACTGTATCAGAGAGTATTGCGAAAATGAAAAGCAAACGAAAAGCGGAATAATCTAAGTATACATACAATTCTTTTTATTTTCATTAATTAACTAATCGGTGGCAAAGCAGACTTTTATGTTGATAGTTACAAGTTCGAATACGTTTTTGTTTTATTTATATTTTTGTTTATAGCAGTTGTTGAATTTCAGTGGGATATTGATATTACTTGGTACAACGCAATTTATCAATTATAGAATTTATATCGATCGGAAGTAAGAAAAATAAAATAGCCTATGTTATATAAGTTTTATAATTATAATTATAATTATAATTATAATTATAATTATAATTATAATTATAATTATAATTATAATTATAATTATAATTATAATTATAATTATAATTATAATTATAATTATAATTATAAATTCGTGGTGCACATTTTAAGCAAATAGGCCGATGGTTAATAATGGCAAGGAATCCTTTATAAATAGAAAAAAAATTATTATATAATAGGAAATGAGATTAATGGATTTCACATACCTATTCGTTTCTCGGATTACAACGACATTCGGGAGGGTTGTCAGGGCGACAGGCTTTCTGGTAGCAATTGATACCAATAGCTGTTTTTAAATTGCAACAAATTAAGAGAGCGAACAATGCAAAGAAGATTTTCATGTTGATAGTTAAGATATCGAATTTGAACTAATTTTAAAAGTCAAAATGCATTTCTATTTATATATTTCTGAGAAAATTCAAATTTCATGGCATAATGCCAATTTATATACTATATAATCTATATCGAAGTGCATTAGCAACGGAAGTTGCTTAATAAAAACCTCTCATAACAAATAGCCAAATGAATATGAAAATTTCTTTTAAATTTGTTTTTTTTTTAAAAGGTTGTTCTTTGAACTCTTATTATTAAACAAGGCTCGAGCATTGGGGTGAAGTAATTCCACAGCTAGTTGATCGCCAGTCTGTTGAAAAATATATATACAAAATATTAATAAATTATTATGAAATAGGTTACACAAATTTCACGTACTGATGCCGTTGCGACAACCACTGCTAGTCATAGCACATGGATTGGAGAACTGGCAGCGAACTTGTTGTCCTCGAACATTGGCCTCTCCGCAGACAGGATTATATTCCAAAGTGCAGACGGAAGGACAATTCCTCCTTTGAGCAAGTGTCAAAGTGCTGCAAAGCAGCAGACCGATCAATGCAAAGTAGATTTTCATGATGACAGCTAGAATCACTAAATTCAATTAATAGTTTCTATTCACTAGCTAGACTATTTATACCACAAATTGCTTTTGTGGGAGGTGCAGTTTTTCCCATAGCCGGTTTGTGATTCCCGGAAGCACTTGTTAAACGCAATTAATAATATTTGTGTAGTGTATGTAATTATGGTCGAGGGTTTGTAATGAATTTGATAGATTTTGCATCTTGGAATTGAGAGAATGCAAATAGTCGAGAATATCACATTGTTGCAAACTGTTTATTTAACAAATTGTGGGACAAGTCAAGTTCATATTAAACTAGAGTCGATAAATATGTAGAATTTGTCACTGTGCTGAGGCACAATGTTTCACGCCACTCTGTAAGAGAAAATAATGATTTATTTACCTGTTCAATAATTTAAACAATAAACTGCAAACTTGCATACTTTGTTGCAACTACCATTGGCTTCCATTGTACAATAGTTTAAAAAATTTGCAGAACTTGATCTCAATGAAGATCTCTCCTCAAGTTGGCTACCTGTTGTCATCACATTCTGGACAATTGGCACCTACGAGGCTGCATTAGAGTAGCAAACTAATCAAAGCAATACAGAACTTTATTGCAACAAATTTAATTTGTCAACGGAGTTTACAGATCAGGCTAATTTATACTCATTGCTGACCATTTAAATTGAAATTTGCAAAAGATCTTGATAGAGCCATAAATGTTTTTTCGCTGTCGTGTATAAATAAATAATTTACCGCATGAAATCAGACGGCAACTAAAAATATAATTATATACCTTCGTTTATTTATTGTTATGAATTTGTCATTTCACATGAGACTCGAACATTGCCGTGAAAGCTTGTGGCAGCTTGAAGAACGCCAATCTATAAATAATGTATTTATAAATATCTTTACAAACCATAAGTTTGATAGATTAACTTACCAATGTTGTCGCGACAGGCACTGCTATCCATGGCACAAGAATTAGCAAATTTGCAGAGTATTTTTTTGCCTCGAATGTTGGCTTCGCCACACACAGGAGCGTAATTGGCTGGACATATTAAAGGACATTCCCGTTCAGCCACTATGAGGCCACAACAAAGCAGCAAACTGATCACAGCCAAGCAGAGTTTCATCTTTATCGTCTGAGTATCTTAATTGAATTTATTAGCTTCAACTCGCTGTTTACATTTTTATACCAATTGCTGATAAAAATTGGCCAACCGGTCTTTAATTGAAGTTGTTGATCAAGTCATTTGTAGAACCAGATTTATAACATATACTTGCAAATATATTTATTTAAGGTATTGTCATGACATACAGTTGTTTTAATATAAAGAATCAGAATATTTTCCATAATCAGTAGAGCACTTGATGCCAATTAAACGGAATTACTTTCACTTTTATAAATAATTTACAAAAGTAGCACTTACCAATTTTTTTTGTGTTGATCACAACAACGTAGCATTTTCGTGCTTAAATTGATAGATAAATTCATAGATAATTCTATTATACTTAAAAATTACAGCCAAATTCCTAACCGTCTTAATATTTTCTTTGAACTTGAAAACTTATATAGAGTAATATAAAAATAGTTACTTCCATGCATGTAAGTAAGATCATAATATAATATACCTATAGCATACGCAACTGTGATTCCCATTGTGTAAAAGTGTCATAATGTATAATATTTCCGAAATTCAGCGTTGTTAGGGGGATTTTTACCGTCTGCCGCAATAGTCACATAACATATTTAATAATAATGTGGACAACGGAACGTGCCCACCTTGCAAACAGGTTTCTAAATTTCACAGTAAACCAAAATGTACTATGTAAAATTTGTTTAATCGAATGCGTGACGGCAACTTGATCTGTAAATCATTAGAGCTTAACTATGAATATTATTAAGCATTTAAGCTAATTGAATTGTTTTTTGTTGACTTTAATTAGTAGCGCTTAAATTTGATTTAATTATGAAAAAAAGTTCAAGATTCTATCAGCGTTAAAATCAAATCAGTTAATAGTAATAATTAATTTTATATCTGAAGGGTATTATAATTTTGTATGGGGTCTAGTGGCTTTGGTTGACAATATAGTATATTCTGTACTATATTTTATTTTTTAAATGTAATAGTCTTCGATATATTTTTTGTATTTATATCCACTTTTTTTGTATTTATTTTGTCTGTATATTAATTCGGTAATTTTAAGAATAATACCAAATTGTTTTAATTTGAAAATAGGTTACGGGTATCTCACAGTCGAGTGCACTCGACAGTAGATTTCTTACTTGTTTTTCACTAACTTAATAGTCTTCTTTAGAATATAATAAACAAATTTCCGGTATTACACTGTAAGAGATTTGTCCATGATTCTGCACTAATTGCATTATCAGTCAGTTTCTGTGGAAGTCAACATAAGATAAAAGATGTTTGTCATTTCATTCAGCTGTTATCGAGTGAATGATAAGTTATCTGCTGATGGGTGTGTTATTCTGCGAGCTGTATGAGTCAACTGCAATTACCACTTGATTTGCCACAGTGTAAACACACATTGATTCGATCTCAATTGGCAACAGGCGTTTGACTTATGACAGCAATTGAACTGACCCTTTTATTATTTTTCTCTTTTTTAATTTTTTGGTTAAACGAACGGACACATTGATCCTCAGCCTCTGCTGCCTTTGGCAATCGTCAAGTGCTAATAGTTTTTGACAGTGAAATTTAAATTCATGTTGGATGGGCCCAAAACATCTGTCATAAATCAATATTGCCCCGTTTGCCAACTGTTCCAATTGCATTTCGTTCGTCAGTGTAAGAGTGTAAGGAAAAACCAAAAAACAAAAAAAAAAAATGCCACAGTTCAGTTGCACAATTTTTGATTATTTTATGGCTCGTTTTCGTTTTATTTCATTTTTGTCAGTTATCAGTCAAGCCCTTTGTCAGTCCAAAGGCGAGGCGAGCACATCAATAAAACGAGCTGCAAAAATTTATTCCAATGGATGGTCGTGAAACTTTTTTATATTGCTTTATTCGACTGCTGTTTTTTGCGCATTTCGAGTGGGAAATGGAAAATATTGCAAATAAAAATCAACATTTACATGTTCTCTAGCATATTGCGAGTGCAAAGTTTACAATTTTGTTGGACTAATAAATACTCTGCTATATAATCTAGATTGTACATTTTGTAGTCTTAAAGAAGCCTTTTGAAATTAAACATTTTTATTTATTTATATATTCATTTAAGTAAGTTTAATATTTAGCATTTGCCTTAATTTGTTTTCCTTCTTTGAAATGTTTAAATGCTTTATATACGTCAAATATTTATTACAATGATTTCAGAATATTTCACATTTTTTACAGCTGACATTCCTTACTTGATACGCTTCAGAAATTCATAAATGGAATGGACCTGAAACAGAATCAGCAATGTTCCAACAAATTGTAAAATGTAATTAAATTGGCTTTGAAATACTCATAACAAATTATTTGAATATAATTAAATTGTAATGCTGAAATGTGGCCACAAAATCGGTAGTTTCCATTGATTAAATACTGCATTCGAAGAGCAAATAAATTTATAAGAAATATAAAAATTCTTTTGATTTTGTGAACTTCCTAGAAGAGTTGTTTTCTATTTTCTTTGACAATAAAATAAAACATTCTTGTTTTCATTTCATTACATTTAATAAACATGTTTACAGAATGAAATGTTTTCTTCACGAACAACTTCAATTGTTGTTTTCCGACTTCCGTCTTCGTGTAAAATAAAACAAGCTTTAAATGTGTGTTTGGGCAAAAGTGCATACAAATTTTGTAGTTGTTTTGTAAAATCTGCGAATAACTTGAAAATGCTACAAATGCCACATGAATTAACATAAATCACCAAAAAGCCGAGCTCTAGAGACCGTCACTGGATAAGAGGAAGGCAGCGTACTTGTAGTTGTTTTCCCCCTCGGTTTCTCCCTCTTTCTGGTGTCTTTGTCTCGGTGTGTGCCTGTAGCTTCATTTAATGGCAGACATTAATAACCTGATTTAATTTATGGCCAAAAGCAAACAAAGCCAAATGCGCAACGTGCGCAATAAAGGCGGCCCTTAGACGCCCCCCAAAGAGAGTCGTCCTCAGCCTCCTCCTCGCCAGTGCCTTTTATCCAGCCACAAGGCTGAGGCTCAACTGCAGCCGCACTGCAATGGCAAGGGCAATTACTCAAGTGTGCAGGACCTAATATGGCTTAAGGCGGCCCAAAAGCAAGTCCTGGACAACTAGCACAAACGAGCACCAAGGCTGAGCAGGCGAAGCAGACAGAGCGACTCATTTGCCAGGTGAAAATATCGTTGGCCCGCCACCAAAAATGCCTTTAAGGCAGTGTTTTGAATTAATTAGCTGTTGTTCCGCTTGTTGTGGCTTGCCAGGGCTATCTCTGAAAATAATTTACAGCTGGCGTTGATGTCATGAATATGCAAGCAGTCCAGCTCCCTCGCTGAACGGAAGAGCTAACACAGCTTCAAACGCTGGGCAAACAAACAGCGCCATAAACTGCCTGCCAAATAGCAACAGGGCTTTTAAACCCCACATTCTCCCTATGGGCTTTATAGTACCGCTCTCTCCCTCTCTACAGTTACGTGCCACACTTTTGATAAGATTACGTTCAGGTAGTTGGGTTTTTTGCTAGTGCTATATAAGCAACACCATGAAATTAGCATAGGTCAGTCTAATTCTTACAGCTCATCATGAATTATCTGTATCTTCTTGCTTGCTGCCTTGCTCTAATCAGCTGCTCCAGCGCCGCTGCCTTTGGCAAACCAACTGGACAGCCAGGTTGCCAGACGGAAGAGGAGATCGCTGTGCAGTTCTATCCGCATTTTTATATCAAGAACCAGTACTGGGTTTGCTCCACTCTTGGAGTGCCTGCTGCCGTCGGATATTGCCCGATTGCCACGGCATTCCTGAACGATGCCAAGGCTTGTGTGCCTTGGGCTGAATGGTATTGGTCGCCACCAGTGTTGCCCCCAAGTGAGCCTCTGCCTGCTGCTATCTAAACGGATCAACAAGGAACTGCCTAGCAAATTGAAATAAAATTAAATAAAAGTGACAAAATTCTCATAACGTATACGCGTTGTATTACGCATACGTTTAGTTGCACCAAAGAAATACCTTTATTAAATATGCTTGTCATTTAAAGTCTCAACTATTGTGTATCCAAGTTAAATAAACAATCAAATAAGTGTGTTAGAAATATTTCATATGAATATTTATAATTTTTTAGAAAGGACAACCTGCGAATTAAACAAGAAATTAAGCAAGTATACGTCTCATGGCACCAATGAAATTAAAAGCTATACGAAAATTATTTTCAATGCATAACAATTTCAAAAATACTTGTGCTAAGATTTCCATCAAATTTTATAAATTAATAAAATTCAAACTAAACACAAAAATAAGCAATTAAAGAAATTGCAAACAAAAAGATTTGTCATTTAAATTCATGTACATATTAAGAATGTTTGACATAGGTTAGGTTAGGTAGGACCGGCTGCCCCAGTACGGGGCAAAGCATAGACCAGTGGAGGTCCGTAGCTGAACCGGTAGCTTATCTACGTCTCAGAAATCGCGCAGTATGGATGCATTTTTGGCAAAAGCCAGCAGCATCCTAGGAGATAGCCGTGAGACGTCCCGAAGATCGTTGTGGCACGGCGAATTAAGGTATTTCAACCGGAGTCGGGATAACGCTGGGCATCTACAGAGAAGATGCTCAAGTGTTTCCTTAACCCCGGTTCGTTGCATTTCCTGCACTGATCACTGTTCGTGATGCCCATCTTTACAGCATGGACAGCTGACATACAGTGGCCAGTTAAAATGCCTAGCATTAGCCTGCAGTCTTTCCTTGAAAGCTGCATGACGAATTTGGTTAAGTTTTTGTTAGTAGAGGCACACATCAGCCTTGCAGTTTTGCACGAGTTGGCATTACGCCAGCTCGCGTCCCACTGAAGTCTAGAGCGCACCTCAATTTCACTGCCTAGAGTTCGCAGGGATATCGGAACATTGCACATGTTGCCAACATCGAGCCCCACTCCCTCTTTGGCGAGAGTGTCTGCGATCTCGTTGCCATCGATGCCCTGGTGGCTTGGGATCCAATAGATTCGCACGACCGCAGATGCGTTCAGCGACTCTATTGCTCTTCTGCTGTCCAGGACAACTTTGGACTTGACCACATCAGAGTGCATTGATCTTATTGCAGCCTGGCTGTCAACAAAGATGTTAATAGAGGTGTGATCACGCTGTAAACCCCGAGCCAATTCGGCAGCCTTGCCAATG